>NC_143130.1:171694846-172032846 GCF_059928025.1 Delphinapterus leucas
TAAAAGATAATTTGGGAAATTGAGGGGGCTTTTTTTTTTTTTTTGAAGGAAAGAATATTGTAAAATAAACTGAAAATTATAAGAAAAGATAGCCATGCCTGGATGGCCACGTTACGTGTATAAAGCTATGGATCTAGAAAGGTTAGTATCAGTAAAGATATGTGTAATGTGGAACTTTGTTATTGTATTCATCTTTTTAAAGAGGACTCGGTAAAACGGTCATTTGCTGGTACGTCATCTTAAGATCTGGATTGAAATTTATATTAGATAGCATTGTTGATTCTTTTTAAACATCGGAGTAAGGAAACTAACAAGCACATTCCCAGATGTGTCTTGTTCTTCAAAGTAGTCACTGGAGGAGACTCCAACATCTCTGTTTGTCCGTGGTTTTGAATAGTTTTCTGAACTTCTAGAAGGGCACTTACTTGGGCCCCTTAATTCCCGCCTGCTTTTTAAAGAAGCAGCTAGACTCCCTTGCCCACTGGTTCGATGCAGAAATCAAGGCTTCCTTAGACTGAACAGTCAGGTAGAGTCATGGGAAATGGAGACAAACAAACAAAGCCATTTTCAGAGGTCACTGGTCATGTCACCTGCTCAGTCCCACCATCCGAAGGATCTGATGCTGTGACTCAACTACAGCCTGGCCTTGCCATGGGCAGAGGAGGCTGAGCCCTTACCAGCCTGTCTGGATAATTCGGTGCTCCTCTGCTTGCCTGCGATGGGAAAAAGGAGGAGAATTCTCAGGAAGAGCCTCAGCTTTCAGTGTGACTTGTGTTGGGGCTTTCATTGTCTTTTCTTTAGCCAGGAGATGAGGAATTTGGAAACCTACCACCTTCCTCACTTTCTCACATTTGTATCCCCTCCTCCCTCAACCCCTTGCTCCTTCATTTTTGTATACTGATCATTTCTGGGCCAGTCAATTCCAAAGCCGCTCCCTGGTCAGCTCCTTTCTGGAGTTGGTGTGCATTTTCGTGTTTGGGGTGTCTACCTGCAGTCAGGGACAAAACCTGAAAGATGCTTGATCCACGATGAGAATTTGGTTTCACTTAGCAGTAAAATTCTTTCTGCAGACCAGAAGGTCTTGGTTTTAAAATCACAAGAGTCTATCTCCCATGTCATTGGGTTGGTGTAATTTATGTATTATGTGGGGAAAGTAGTCTGTTTGTAGTAATGATAGCTTGGGGAATTCAGAATACGAGCCAAATGTAGGACAGTTGAGCTGAAAAGACCCCCTCTTGTCTACATGATACCTCGCAGGATTTTTTTTTTAAAATAGGTCCCCAAAGAACATTTCATTCCCCTCTCAGAAGGTTTGTAGATACAGTCATTTTTGGTTCTGCCGGGTAGGTCAACACAATATTTGCAAATGAAATGGTGATGGCAAGACACATTCATGCCCAACTAATGACAATACTTGCTCTGAAACTCTAGAATTCTGGAATTATTTGGATCTTAAAGTATCTCCAGTTGACTTTGAGACAGCAACATAAGTTTTTGATAATGCTATCCACATTCTGATTTAAGCCGTGGCCATTCTTTCTTTCTCTCTTTTTTTTTTTTTTCCAAAACCCTCAGAAAGTAGCTTTTTCCAAGTTAAACTGCGTTGATCCAGTGAATGTCTGACTTCAAATAATTTTTAAAATAACTTGTTCACCGTTCAAGTCCTTCAGTAAAGGAGGAGCAGAGGAGTAAGGTCGCTTCGAAAAGCAACTCTGCTTGGCAAAGGAATTCCAGCACTTCTGACAAAAGATGGATATTGAATACGTGCGGCGAATGCCCCCACTCCATATTTCAGGGAAGTTCCTTATTGAATACTTCTCGCTCACAAAGCTGGAGTCGCTGTGAAATCTCACTCCTTGGATCTCTGTTGGGGCTGAACTAGCCTCCCAACCCAGTAACAAATTGCCGTTATATGGGTTCATGTTCTAACTGAGAGCAAACATCCGCATCCCAGGGCATCAAGCCATAGGACCTGGTATGAGGGCTAGCCATGCCCATGCTAATCTGCTTGTTCCAGAAAACGGAGCAAATGGACCTGGCACGAAATTCTGAAAGTCCTGCCCAAAAGGAAGGGTGAAGGAGGGGGCCGTCTCCGTGTGCTCAGTGGATGGTCACTGCCCTCCTGGGAGGTGGGCCCTGTTACTGTCTCCTGTTACAGGTAGGACACCAAGGTCAGATCAGGTCCTTTAGTCTGCCCAAGTCTTCCAGCTGAGGTCTGGATTTGAACTCAGCTCTGTTTAGCTCCAAAGCTATCTTCTTGGCCTCATATTATGCCAGTAAAACAAGTGAAATGCCCAGCTCCTTGGCCTGGCATGCAAGACCTTTTGCTCCTGGGCACCAAGTACTTTTCCTGCCTTTCTTCCCACTGTTGTTTGTCAGGACTCCAGCCATGTGGAAGGCTCCTGCTCTGTGCCACTCTGTCTCTGTGCCTTTGCTGGCTCTGTTCTGTCTTCCTACACGGCCTTCCCCTGCTGGCTCTGCACATCCACACTGGCTTCCCTGTCTGGCCGCGTGGATGTGGCCTCTGCCACTCTGAAGACCTTGGGGTCATTGTTGGGGCTTTTCTGTACTCCAGCACAAGTCCCTCTGGAGTCGGAGGTGTCCGACCTGGGACCACACAGGCAGAATCAGCATCAATTCAGCTCTGTATCTCCCACCAGCTGACCCCGGCCTTGGTGCAGTGAGTGTGCAAAATAACTCCTTGTTTAAGAATACGGCTTCACCCTTGCCACCTCCCACCAGCCCCCCCTCCTGCTTTTAGATCTCTCCAAATTCCAGGCCAAAGACCATTAGCAGGAGAGTGTTAATTAACCACAGTGGGTGCTCTCCTGAAATAGATAAAAAGAAGAGGAGGGAGAGGGTCTGTCCATCTGTCGGCCGAGCAGTTCCCCAGAAGCCGGCTGCGGTCATCACGCAGCCAGCATGTGCCTAGAAGTGGTCAGCCTGCAGGTCACACCTGTGTCTCTTCGGCCACACCTGTATACACTGGCAGGCCGACTGTCACCTTTGAACCTGAGGATGGACACATCCAAGTGGAGTGTCCTTTAGTCATCTGGGTGGGTCCTGAATGAAGAGAGCATGAAGACTCCCCAGACCAGCCTGGGTTATGTCCCCATTGGAGCTGTCCTTTTCCTGTCTGTGAAATGGGGGGATAATCAGGAAACAAACTGCAGTTCCCTCTCAGCTCAGACACCTGCCATGATCCAACATTAATATGAGTTCTGGCTGCGTTCAGGGAAGACGCATATCAGTTTCCCAGTGGTACAGCCTGTAAGGGGCCGCATAGGATGTGGGAGCAGAGCTGCCCAGACACAACTGACCCCCCAAAATGTTTCCTCCTGGCCTTGAGTAGTTGAAAAAGGCTGCCCCTTGACACCTAAGCAGTGACATATCGTTGGGAGATCCTCAACCACTTTTTTTTTTTTTTTTTTTTTGCGGTACGCGGGCCTCTCACCGCTGCGGCCTCTCCCGCTGCGGAGCACAGGCTCCGGACGCACAGGCCCAGCGGCCACGGCTCGCGGGCCCAGCCAATCCGCGGCCCGTGGGATCCTCCCGGACTGGGGCACAAACCCACGTCCCCTGCATCGGCGGGCGGACTCCAAACCACTGCGCCACCAGGGAAGCCCCTCAACCACTTTTGAGGGTCCTATTTTAAGACCATGGTTCCCACTCCCTGCCCCTTCACAGTGACAAAGAAAGTCAAGGAAAGATCCTCGCTTGGTCCAGCAAAAATAATGATTCCAATGGTGGAACTCTAACACTGGCAGTTCATCTAGTGAGAGAACAGCATTGAGGACTTCCCTGGTGGCGCAGTAGTTAAGAATCCACCTGCCAGGGCAGGGGACACGGGTTCGAGCCCTGGTCCGGGAAGATCCCACATGCCACGGAGCAACTAAGCCCGTGCGCCACGACTACTGAGCCTGCGCTCTAGAACCCGTGTGCCACAGCTACTGAGCCCGCGAGCCACAACTACTGAAGCCCGCGCGCTCTAGAGCCCATGCTCCGCAACAAGAGAAGCCATGGCAGCGAGAAGCCCGTGCACCGCAACGAAGAGTAGCCCCCGCTCGCCGCAACTAGAGAAAGCCCGCGCGCGGCCAAAACTTAAAAAAAAAAAAAGGATAGCATTGAACACTGGCAGAGCTCAACCATCTCTGTCTGGTTCCAGAGCTTCTAATCCCCACGGTGGTGGCCGGGGAGAGGATTCGGAGCTGCCAGCTCCATGGGTGGCGTGGCAGCTACAAGTCCAGTCTCTGTCGTTAGGCTGACTCCCAGCTCTTGTGCCTGCGAGCCGTGTGAACTGGAGAAGTCCTATAATCTCTCTGCGTCTCAGGCTTCAACTCTGTAAAATGGGGATGATCTGACCCCCTTCTCGGGGCTTGTGAGCCCTCATCAAACAGCTGTAGGAATGTTTGCAGGCTTAAAGGCCTTAGCACATTAAGGGATTTTCACCATTAAGGCCCCTAGCTCTCCCACAGGAAAAATTAAGGAAGTTATTCATCAAGGGACAGAGAAGCCTAAATATCTGGGGCAGTTTAGACAGTGAGGCCTGGCCTTTGCTCCCTGCATAACAAAAGGCTCAAATCCTATCCTGGGGGAATTTCCAAGGAAAATGATACTTCAGTTAGGAATCACAATTCTCCACTTCTTCATTTGATTCTCAGATTAAAGCAATGGGGGATGGGGAGAAGGGGGTACCACAGGGTAGGGACTAGTGACTCAGCTTTCCCGATGAGGAAACTGAGGGCTAAAGAAGTCCAGTTACTTGCTGGCTGGGACTTCTGGTAGCCCTGGGGCTCCTGTCTAGCAGGCCTCCGAGAGTGCAGCCTGGCCTTTGGCTCCTTCAAGGAACAGCCACTCCAACTCTTCTTGGGTCAAAATCAAGGTGACTTCCAGTGGTGATGCGTCTGAAAAGCTGCAGGACCACCTGCTGGGAGGGTGAGGTCCTCCTGCAAAGCTGTGCACACCTACCTGCCCAGGTGGAGGTCACCCTTAGCCTATCTCTGCCTCCCAAAAAAGCATGGGGAAACTGCCAGTTTTTAGGTCAGAGTTCAACTGTGCTCCGCACCTCATCTCTCCTCCCCGCCCCCCACACCTACGGACAGGTTTAAGGACTCTGCCCCAAACCTATTTATTATTTATATTTAAATATTTATTTATTTATTTATAGATTTATTTATTATTTATAGATTTATTTCTTTATTATTTTATTTTTTATTTATTTTTATTTATTTTATTTATTTTATTATTTATTTATTTATTTATTTATAGATTTATTTATTTATTATTCATAGATTAATGTACTAAGTAAGGGTTAAGATTTAAGACCCCCTAAGTAGATTTACCCTAGAAATCCCCTCCACTCTTACTATACACAAGGTCTGTGGAAGGATGCTCATGAAGGATAATAAAATTCCTTAGGAACACCCTAAGTGTTCACCAGTAGGGTACTCACTAAATAACCAGTGCAAACTCATAGTGGAAACCCCGTAGCCGTTGAAGGGAATGAGGTAACATACGTGCAACTGATATGAAAGGATCTCTAGGATGGATGTAGTAACAGAGGCAAGTTGTGGAACTCTTGCATGGTATGACTGTGTGTTTCTATGTATTACATGTACGTGACAGCACTATTTTCCAGGGGTTAATAAATATAAATGAGATATTATTTGGAAGGCAGTTAGAACAATGCCTGGAACATAGTAAGTCTGTACCGCGTTTGAGAAATAAATATAAATGCAAGAGAAAAAAGCAGGCAGGTCCACTCTAGAATTCAGAGTTGTGGCCACCTCTGTGTAGGAGGGGCCAGTGATTAAAGGAGACTCAAAGTGATGATTAAAGGGGACTCAATGTTTTATTTTTGCACAAAGACACGACACTCACGTTTTAATTGTGGTATTAAAATTAAATATGCATCCAAGTAACTCCAAAATATGAAACTCCTCTCGTCTTCTGCACAGGCAGCGTTAGAGGGAAACAGCGCCAAGGTCAAACAAACACCTTGAGATAAACCCACCCACCACCCACGCCCCCATCTTCATTTCCTTAACTAACACCTCATCATAGGCAAACAATATCCTTGGAAATAAGTCCCCCTTGCTAATGACTCACTCCCCTGGCTTCCTGGACAGCAGCTGGGGGAGTGGGGCAGAGGGGAGTGTCCCAAGGAGGCAAATTATAGGTTTAAAGTCTTAAGACTGGATTCAAGTCCCAAAATGTGCCCTTCGTATGTGTAAATCACTTCTCCTTCCGGTCTCTGCAGTGGGAACCCCAATCTTTGTATATCTCTTAATTCTTTTTTTAAAGGCACGCATTTTATTGGCTATAAAATATTAAGTTTTGCTGTTTGTGCCACACATGTACATGGGTGTGTCTGATTATCCTCTTAGAACATAACTCTGTGAGTGAAGTTATTTGCTCAAAGGCTACACACATTCAAAAATTTGACTTTTTAAAAAAGTGTGTACCTCTTAATTCTTGAGAAACAAGTGGGGTGCGTGTGAGCATAATTATAATTACAATCATCTTTGTCCCTTGGTTACTAACAGTGCCTGGCACTCATAGATGCTCAGTGGATATTTGTGAAACTGAGCTGAAATAGTTTATGTGGAATTAAATTAATGACAAAGGAATTGCTATTATAAAGCCTGAAATTAACATTCTGATCTTTCAAACTCATATTCGCAGTATACTCATTCAGTAGATATTTATCATTTACCTTCCGTGTGCCAGGCACTGTGCTACGTGCTGGAAAAAAGTGATGAAAGTGAAAAAGTCCCTGGCCTCACGGACCTTACATTCAAAAGAGATTTCCAGCAATAAAAAACTATGCCTGAGGAGGAAATAAAACAGGGGATCTTAGCTGCTCAGTGTAGCAAATGGGAACGGGACATTTTAATCGCAGTTCAAAGGGTTGCAATGAACAGAGCAACATGCGAGTTATTGGGAGTCACATAGACTCATAACTCAAACGTAGATACCACATGTGATCTCTCTATATACACATTTGTATATCCTGATAGAGCTTTTTCTAATAAGCCTACCTGATCTTCAATCAGCAAAAGATCTGTTAGCCGACGGACAATCTTGGGGAACGTAACTTTCATGCCATGAACTCTTGGACCAGCCATCGTACTCAGACCTGAGTTGACCTGAAACTCAAACTCCAGTTTCACCATCTCTTAGTTGGGTAATTGGGGTGACAGGGCAAGTTCTCAGGGTGTCTGAGTTCAGATTGCTTGTTAGGACTGCTTTGCGGGTTGCTGCTACATGGAACGGAATTAACATAGGTGCAAGTCCCCAGCACACATTGGCTCAGCCAAGGGAGGCGTTCTGGCCTGGGCAGGAGGGACAGCCAGCAAGAAACCTGCGCCCCTACAGAGGCAGATCACTAAATTGCAGCCTGGGGAGGAACCCTGAGTGTTCAGATTTAGCATTTACCAAGGCCCTAAATACTTCTAAGGCCCAAGTCGTTGTATGGAGACTCAATTTGACTCAGAAAATCAACCTAGGTCCTCTTCAAGGGAAGGAGAAAGATAAAGAAGATCTTGATAGTATTTCCTTATCTTTAATATCTTTTAAAGCCCTTTTATCTTGCATTATTATCTCCATTTGCACATGAGGACCTGAGATCCTGGGAGATTAAGTGATCACACAGATTGTAAAAAAGTAGTAGAAGTATGATGTAAATCCAGATCTGCCCAAAGCCTGTATTCTTTTCGTGCAACACACAGGGAGGTAAGGAGGAAATGCAGTAGGATGGAAATTTCCAGCGAGGGCTTTCCCCTGTTAGTTTGCTTGGGCAGGTTTTGTAACCTCCCCTGATCCTCAGTTTTAACATCTATAATATGGGGCTAATAGTAGTCCTATCCGTATAGATTGTCGTGGGAACTGAAGTTGCTATTTGTGAGTGGCTTTAGCGACATGGTGGTCCCGAGGGATGATGCTATGTGGAGACACATGGGCCTAATTCACAGAAGGCAGACTCTGTGGTTAGAGGAAAGAAATTTATGTTGCTTGTATTGTTTTGTTTTATTTTTTATTTTTATTTTATACGGGAGTATAGCTGATTTATAATGTTGTGTTAGTTTAGTTTCAGGTGTACAGCAAAGTGATTCAACTATAAATAAGCATCTATCCATTCTTTTTCAGATTCTTTTCCCATATAGATTATTACAGAATACTGAGTAGATCTCCCTGTGCTGTACAGTGGGTCCTTGGTGATTATCTGTATCATATATAGTAGTGTGTATATGTTAATCCCAACCTCCTACTTTATTCCTCCCTACGTTGCTTGTATTTTTCTTTATGTGCACATGAGAGTGTGATAGATGATAAAGATTACCCTATGGCGACATAAGCCTCAAGATCTCATCACCTGAGAATGAAGGTTCTAAGTGGCCTTTGTGTGCACAGACACATGTGACATCTTAGCCTGGTGCTTAGCAGGTGGTATGGTAGAGTTCATTAAGAGAGCTGGTGAGCAGGTGAGAGCAGGATTTGAACTAGGTGCCTGACTCTAAACAGACATGGGCAGCTGGCTGTCTTCTAGACCATTCTACTTCCTCTGGATGCTGCTGAGACTGGCAGAGAAAGGATTTACCGCAGCACTTGGCAGATTGCTGCAGGCGATGCAATACGTGAGCCTCACAATACGCTTAGCCTCCACCGTGTCGCTAAAGCCACTCACTGTCCCCGCCCTTCCCCTCTGCATGACTTAGGACAGGTGGAGTGTTTCAGAGAAGCGGCTGACCGCAGGTATGGGATGTGGCCAAATCCCATTAGCTCTCTTCCTCTTTGGAAGAGGGCTGTGTGGGGCTGGAGTGCCCAACCAGGCCTGGGGGAGCCGATGGCACGGGCCAACTGACAACCAGGTCAACTGTGCAGAGCTGAGAATGCGGCCCAGCAAAGCTGCTTCCAACAATGGAAGAATGTGCTGGAAACCTGGGTAATGCCACTCATGCCTTGAGACATGGGCAGCCCTCTGTAGAGCAGCAGGCCCGCTCTGTGAGACGTTACTGACCGCTGCAATAATGGGTGCAGTGATGATGGGTGGGGTCCCCCTAGCTTTCCCTGTACCTCTCTGAGGAGGGTCCTGCTGGAGGGACCCCTAATCCCCTGTTGAGTAGCCCGGCTCTCTGGTCCCAGCTCCAACATATTTTCCATAAGTAACGAGCACCCTGGAACATGAAGGAAGCACCTTCAGTGTGAATCAGTTGTTCACGTCCCAGGGTCGAGTGGGGTCTGAGCTCCATTGGGGCTGACCCACAGCCTGGGTAGCAGTTTGCATGTCCTTCTCTCTCATGGGCTCAGGTCCCCTGGAGGGCGGAGAAACCGCAGACTTCACAGTTACACTGCTCCAGGTTCAGCTGTCACCTCTGGCCCTTGAAGCCAGAGGATTGTGAATAAATCCCTTTAACTCTGATTCAGACTCACTGCGCTCCTCTTAAAATGGGAATAAAGACACACCTGCTAGAGCTGGGGTAGAGTGCCGGCTGACAATGGCGTTGGTGTCAGCCTGAAGGCTCAGGCTGCCTTTCAGGTTAGTCTTACAGGTTCCACTCAAGGGTCAGGCTTAGGTCTACAGTAAGGTCAGAGTTAGGGGCCACCACTGGGGGCTTGATGGGTCTTAGAATTAGTTTCGATTGACTTCAATGACTATGCATCTCCCAGAATTGCTGTAGGGTTAAGAGTCAACTCAGATTAAGTGCTTGGCATTTACTGTAGTTCATCCATCCTAAAATGCGCTTTTTCTGTTATCTATATTCTAATGCATCCGACTGACTTAGGGCTGACTTACGCCTATGGTGAGCCATAATTAAATTGGCAAAACATTTATCTTTCTTTGTACACATAAAATAATGGTGCATCTGACGTTGGATGGCACCTCTGGTTAAGAGAAACACACTGTACGGTTACTATTCTTGAGCCACCTGCCCTCTGCTTGTACATGAGTTTGCTCAGATGGGTCACCGAGCTCTCCCTTTGCGATGCCTGGGAGCTCCCATCCCCACTTTAGCGTGTGTCACATGGCATTTTCTACTCACTACATATTGACATTTTTTCTATCCTACTCCTATAAGATCCTCCAGGGAAGGAACTGGTCTACTTTCATTCCCACGTGGTCCTGTCCCCCAGGACCAGGGTCTGGTATGAACCATGGTGTTAGTAAAAGCTGCCATTTATTGGGCATTTGAACAAACAAGGCGTTTGCCAGAGGCTTTGCTTTTATATTCTCATTTAATCCTCCTAACAGCCCTCAGAGGTAGGTATTATTATTATGACCCCAATTGATAGGTGAGGAAACTGAGGCACAAATAGCATAAGGGGTTTTTCTCAAGGTTACTTTTTTTTTTTTTTTTTTTTTTGTGGTACGCGGGCCTCTCACTATTGTGGCCTCTCCCGTTGCGGAGCACAGGCTCTGGACGCGCAGGCTCAGCGGCCGTGGCTCACGGGCCCAGCCGCTCCGCGGCATGTGGGATCCTCCCGGACCAGGGCACAATCCCGTGTCCCCTGCATCGGCAGGCGGACTCTCAACCACTGCGCCACCAGGGAAGCCCTCAAGGTTACTTTTTAAATAATGCCCTTGGGGCTTCTTTAAAGACAATTTTTTAAAATTGCTTTATCAAGATATAATTCACATCCCATAAAGTTTACCCTTTTAAAGTGTACACGTCATTGATTTTTAGTATATTCCCAAGATTGCATAACCATCAACACCATCTAATTTCAAAACATTTTCATTATTCCATGAAGAGATTGCATGCCCATTAGCAGTCACTATCATTCTCTCCCCAAAGCCCCTGGCAAACACTAATCCACTTTCTATGTTTATGGATTTGCCTATTCTGGACATTTCATATATATGGAATCATACGATATGTGACCTTTTGTGTCTGGCTTCTTTCACTTAGCATGTTTTCAAGGTTCTTCTACGTTGTAACCTATGTCGGTATCTCATTCCTTTTTAAGGCTGACTAATATTCCATTGTATGGATAGAGCACATTGTTTTATCCATTGGTCAGTTGATGGACATTTGGGTCATTTTCATCTTTTGGCTATTTTGACTAATGCTGCCATGAACGTTTGTGTACAAATCTTCGTGTGGACATAGATGTATACCCAAGAGAAGTGAAAACCCAGGAGTAGAATTCCTGGGTCATGTGGCAACTTTATATTTAACCATTTAAGGAAATGCCAGACTGTTTCCAAAGTGGCTGTACCATTTTATATTCCCACCAGCAATGTATGAGGGTCCCATTTCTTCCCCATCCTCACCAGCACTTGTTAGTATCTGTCTTTGTTAACTGTAGCCATCCTAGTCGTGTGAACTGGTACCTTATTGTACTTCTGATTTGAATTTTCCTAATGACTAATGGTGGTGAGTGTTTTTTTATGTGCTTATTGGCCATTTGTATATTTTCCTTGGAGAAATATCTATTTGAATCCTTTGCGCATTTTAATTTTTTTTTTTTTTTTTTTTTTTTTTTTGCGGTACGTGGGCCTCTCACTGTTGCGGCCTCTCCCGTTGCGGAGCACAGGCTCCGGACGCGCAGGCTCAGCGGCCATGGCTCACGGGCCCAGCCGTTCCACGGCATGTGGAATCTTCCCAGACTGGGGCACGAACCCGTGTCCCGTGCATCGGCAGGCGGGCTCTCAACCACTGCGCCACCAGGGAAGCCCCCCATTTGCGCATTTTTAAATCGGGTTGTTTGTACTGTTGTTGTTGAATTGTAAGCGCTCTTTATATATTCTGGACACAGTTCCCTTATTAGATATGTGATTTGCAAACATATTCTCCCATTCTGTGGGTTCTTAATAGTGCCAAAAATGATTTCCAACGTGGTTGTATCATTTTGCATTCCCTTCAGTGCTGAACATTTATGTAGTTTTTAACCTTTATTCACCAGTTTTCAGACTAACAAGCTGGTTCCCTAGTTATACTCCAAGAGAGACCCAATGAGTTCTTTTTTTTCCCCCTTTCCTCTGAGTGTCACAAATTCATGGATTTACATTTATTTTATGTGTTTCAGTGAAATTAATTTTCTTATTAAGCTCGCATTTTCCATCTTTGGTGAATGCGAATCTTTCCTCCTGAGTCCCAAGTTGACAGGGCCACAGTAGTTTTTCTTCCCTTTCCTTCCTCCCTTCCTCCCTTCCTTCTTTCTCTTTCTTTCTAGTTAAGGGAGCCAGGTAGATTTTTGAATTCTTCCCAGTGCAAACTGGAACAAGACATGTGGGTATCCCTCCTGAAGACGTCCCCCCAGTCCCAGCCACTCCCAGCCTGAGAGCTGTAGCCGCCATCCAGCAGATGCAGCCCCTGGGCCAGAACGCTCACCGGCCTTCCTCTTCACGGCTCCCCAGCTGCTCGCGTGTCTGCCTGGCTGTAGAGGAGCAGACAGTGTGCGTGTGTGGTTGTGTGGTGCAGGAGGGTCCCGAAGAAGCAATGAAGCAAATCAGACGTGGGGCTGGGGCTGGGTGGAGATAGTGGCAGGATCAGTCACGGCTCACGCAAGGACCCATAGGGCCCTGTGTCCATTAATTCTTCTGTGTTCAATTCATTCTTCTTTGGGTCGGTTTCGGTCCAGGACAGCTTCCAGGGTGTCCCCAGGGTTCACCACCTGGGTGTGGTCCTGGTCTAGGAGTTCATCCAGCTTGCGATTCTCCCCGCACTCTGAGATGCTCTTCTGCTCCTCCACGGGCTGGGGATCCTTTCTCCTGATGAACCATTCCAGGTGGTAGCGCACGGCCCAGACCACGAAGGCCATGGGAACGTGACACAGGGAGCGTGCGCACCACGGTCCAAAGCGCAGCCCCGCCCTCCACCCTGCACGCGCCCTGGAGCGCCACACAGACAGAGCGCGGGTCCCCTCCCACCCGGCCCCATTAGTCTTTCATAGCTGCCTTGCTCTCTTGTATGACAAGATGTTCCAGAATCATCTTGTTCATTTCCTGCCCGACACCTGGAACCCTCCATTTCTGGTTTCTTTAAGTGAAAAACAGCATTTAGAGACCATAATCTGGGTACTGGGGATGCTCATTTATACTGACTGGATATCGTTTCTAGTCCTTTTCAGTGGATCTAGAGCTAACAGTTTTAATAAAATACAAAAAATTTTTTAAAGATAAAATAAGTCATGAGTTTGTACTGATCCTGTATTCCAAATCCAGGCTATATTTAACCTTTTGAAACTCAGATTTCTATCTCCTTGTTCCTACACCAAAATCCTGACTCCCAAAGGCAAGCGGAAGGAGATAAGCACATAAGTGAAGTGCTAACAAAAACAGCGGACGTTTATTGAGTGGTCATTATGTGCCAGGCCCCATCCAGTCCTCACAACCAGCCTAGGACCCAGGCACAGAGAGGCTGAGGAAGCTTCCTGGTCACACACTTTGTTCAGGGCAAAGCCAGGATTCAGACTCAGAGAGCGTGGCTCCAGGGCGAGCCCCTCCACTCTTCCCTCCTTAACTACCTCCTGGCTTAGGACAGAAGGCAAGCAGAGCCCCAGAGAGAGGAGTGATACAGAGCTGAGAAACTGAGCGAAGGAGAGATCACTTCCACAGTGGGCTGGTGACACCAGGAAGTTTTCTGTGATGTTCCATGTTCAGGGACACAGCCTAGGCCATGACAGTGACAGGCGAGGCCCATCACACCTGGTGCACAGTAGACCATGTTACCTCTCAGAAAGGTAAGCAAGCCCCATTCACCACTCAAGCAGCACCTGGACATTTTGGGTAGCTGACTTGTGTCATCTTGTTCTGCCCCATCCGGGCTGTCTTTGAGTGTGAAAGGGAATAAGAATGCCCCACACCCAGCAGAGTGAAACTCAGGTGTGGGCATCCCGAGAGGGAGTCCTATGACCAGCAAAGGGCTGGACCAGCCCATATGGGCCTGTCGCCGGGACCACCACGGTGGAATGCAGGCACCCTCTCTGCAGGAGTTTCATGAAGACATCAGTGTCACTCCCCTCTGGTGACAAATGCAGAAACTGAGACTGGGGAAAGACTTTCCTAAGCTCATGTAGCTGAGTGTAGAATCTGGCTTTGACCTCAAGCGTCAGACTCTCAGCCCCAGCCCCTTCCTTTGTGATTTGCAGCCCAGGGACACAAGGTTGTCACACCCGTGGTGGGTGTATTAGTTTCCTAGCATTGCTGTAATGAAGTGCCACAAACTGGGTGACTTAAACCACAAAACCACAGAAATTTATCGACTCACAGTCCTGGAGGCCAGAAGTCCAAAGCCAAGGTGTTGGCAGCGTTGGCTCCTTCTGAGATTGTGAGGGACAGTCTGTTGCAGACCTTTCTCCCAGCATCCGACAGCCTCAGGCATCCTTGGGTTATTGAAGATGTTCTCCGTATGTCTTCACGCGTCTTCTTTCTGTACGTGTGTCTGTGTCCAAATTCCCCCTTTTTAATAGGATGAAGGCCCATCCTACTGGCCTCATTAATCAAGTCAAAGATTTGATTCCCTCTATAAAGACCCTATCTCAAAATAAGGTCACATTCTGTGGTCCTGGGGGTCAGGACTTCAATATATGAGTTTGGGAGGGACACATCAACTCATAACAGTGGGGATGGGGGAATCTTCTCCTACATTGTGCCAGCAAGCTGGGCAGAACTCAGGCTCCGGCAGATACCTCCAGGTGGCTGCATTCCCTCTGAAGCCCTGACTTCACATTTCACTGCCAC
Organism: Delphinapterus leucas; assembly: GCF_059928025.1. Lineage (NCBI taxonomy): Eukaryota > Metazoa > Chordata > Mammalia > Artiodactyla > Monodontidae > Delphinapterus > Delphinapterus leucas. Next base: position 171,709,533 of record NC_143130.1, read on the forward strand.
TCCTTTCCTGTATGTATGTGTGTGTGTGTGTGTGTGTGTGTATGTTTGTGTGATGTGTGTCCTCTGTGCTGTGTCTGCTTTGTCTCTCCCATCTGATCATGAGCAGCTCTGGTGGCAGGGACCACATCTTGGTTATCTTTGTACTCTCCTTCCAAACCATGCTTTGCCGATTAAAATTCTCAATACGGTGGGGCAACATTTTCCAGGCCTTTATTTTAAGCAAACTCAAGCCTTCACCTGTGTTCCCCCAGCCCACCTCTTTTACATCTTTAAACATAATTTGCAACTGTTCTCATAAAAATTAATTCAGGGCAAAAGTCACTGATGGATGTTAAAATCTCTGGGTGAAAATTATTAGGAAACATGATATGTATACAGACTCAAAACTACTAATCAGGGCTTCCCTGGTGGCGCAGTGGTTGAGAGTCCGCCTGCCGATGCAGGGGACACAGGTTCGTGCCCCGGTCCGGGAAGATCCCACATGCCACGGAGCAGCTGGGCCCGTGAGCCATGGCCGCTGAGCCTGCGCGTCCAGAGCCTGTGCTCCGCAACGGGAGACGCCACAACAGTGAGAGGCCCGCGTACTGCAAAACAAAACAAAACAAAACAAACTACTAATCAATTACAAAAAGAGATCAGAGATTTCTTAATAATCAAAAAGGAGAAACTCTAGTAGATACCACCTCAATCAGTGACTGCAGTTACCCCCACTGGGATAGGACTGACTGATCCTACCACCCCGCTACGGGATGCAGTGGGAGGGATACAGCATTGTTCATGTTGCATATTTGCAAAACATTTTTAATTTGAATCTAATAATGAGGACAATTAGACAAATCCAGATGATGGAACACTTTATACAACAGCTACTCTCTGATCTTAAAAATGGCAATATCATGAAAGATGAGGGCAGGCTAAGGCATTGTCCCAGATTAGAGGTGACTAAGGACACGTGACAGCTAAATGCAGTGTGAAACCCTGATTTCCATCCTGGATCAGGAGAAAGTTGCTCTAAGTGGCTGGTGGTCCCCACATAGAACAGTACAGGATTAGACCATGAGACCAGACAGTGGTGGGTTCGAATCCCAGCCCTGCCACTTACTAGCTTTGTGAACGTTGGGCAAATCATTTAATGACTTTAAGCCTTAATGTTTCCTAAACTGTAAAACGGGATTTGACTAGAGAACCTGTCTCTTAGAGTTGTTTTGAAAATGAAAGATAGTGATCTGTGTAAAAGTGGAGTATTATGGAGTATTATGCAGTCATTCATCCATCCATCCATTCAACACAGAAGGGTTGCCAGTTCCAGACAGAGTGCTTGGCAGGTAGTAGGCACTCCCTTTAAGTGTCAGCATTCTATTTATACTGAACAAATCACTGAGCGAGTGTAGATGAGGACCAACGCTGACAGTGCTGTACTCATGATAAATGCATATGAGCGATGCTGGGAAGAAGGAGCATTCCCTGAGGTGGCCTGACTCCTAGCTCAAAGGTGGACCATTCTGAGTGCCTGGATCCGTCTAGGGACTTGATTATTCTACAGTTGTTCACCCTATAAGCATTTCCTGAACCGAGTAGTCGAGCCTGGAACTGTGGGAGGAAAGAACGATTAGAAGAGGCGACAAGAAAAGGGTAGAGGAGCGTGGAGAAGTGGGAGCCAGGGAGTGGCCCGTGGGAGACAGATAGGACTTGAGGGCGAGACTGGAAGATGGGACAAGGTCCATGGTGAGGCAGATGGGAGATGATGCCCAGCATCAGGACCACCGTATGGACCCAATATCCAGGAAGGATGGAGGAAGTACCTTCCTTCTCAGGTGAGTGGACATTTGAGTGATGTCTTGCACATGTAAGAGTCAAGGAGAGGTAGAGATGCCATTTCTGATGGAAAAATCCATCCACTCATGTGGAGGTCAAATAGCAGAAAAGGGCCCTGAGAGTTTGGGGACTGGGCCAGGTTGAAAGGGTGTGGTGGGGAGAGGGCAGGGCATGATTGGGGTTGGAGGGTGGGTGGACTGTGAAGGGCTTGGAAAGGTATTAAGGGAGGCTGGACTTTTATCAAATGGCATGAGAAGGGCGTGACCTGGTTCTGCTCTGTAGGAGCAGGAAGGAGGCCCTTTGGCAAAGGTGGGCCCCTCTCAGGGGACATAGCTAATGGATGATAAAGAGGAGGAGACCCCAAAAGTGCCCTGGGTCTTAGCTGGGGGTGGAAGAGCGAGAACTGCAGCTCCATCTTCTTCCTGGAAACCAGTCCCATGGGATGGACCAGCAGAGAACGGCCTTGCCCACAGCCTAAGTGTAAGAGATAACACAGGACGAAGCCCTTGATAGTGGAGTTAGTGAGAGGGGCCGCATTGGGTAGGTGCTCAGGAAGAGGCTTAACAAGTTTCCTCTAACAAATCTAGATCTTTCCATTCTGGTCTCTAAGCCTTTGCATTTGTTGTTCCTAGAAGCTAAGTTCAGTCCCACTGTTTGCACAGCTGCCCCTTTATCAGCAAGCAGGTCTTATTCAAACACCACTTATGAAAAGTCTTTCCTGACCACACTTGCCAACACCGTCACTTCTTCATCCTACTCTCTCCCCACAGCTCTGGCCTGTTATCCTGTCTTACCCTGTTTTTAGATAGCACTTCTCACCATCTGAAATCCCATTATTTGCTTGTAATTGTCTATTTCCTCCCCCAGAAAGTAATACACTCCTGAAGGGCCTAGCCTCGTTCTGTGTTCTCTCTCCATCATTTGGGACAGTACTTGACATCTGGTAGATGTCCATAAGATAGTTGTCTGAAGGAATACATGGATGAATGGATGAATGGATGGATGGATGGATGGATGGATGGATGGAAGAACAGACAAACTTGCTGACTGCTTTAATGTGATTGAAACTAGGGTGGATGGAGAGCTGGCCTATAATCTGAAGCGAAGATGGACTTTTGTGTTTTTTTGGTGTGGTCCTCCTGTTTCAGCAGTGTTTCAGAGCTGGACTTGATCATAGTGACTGTGGAATTTGCATGTGGTGGTAAGAGAGATAAAGAGACCAGATCCTAAAACGGGATATAGAGAAGCCACCCAGGAGCCATATCCAGTCTACACCGATGGTCGGTTTGAACTGCACCATGTGGAAACATTATTTGAAATTAGTTGCCAGCATTTAAAAATCTCTTATGATTTCAAATAAATGTACATATCTATTTGCACTTAACCAAAAGGTCTGACAATATCAACCCTGCATTATTACAGGGCGAAATTGGCTGGGGCTGGCTCACGTTTGCTCCCATTTGATCCGGTGGCTCTAAAACCCACTGGCCGGCTTCCTCATTCCCACCCCAGGCCTGGCCCCATCAGCCTTTGAATTTGCTTTTCTTGCTCTAATGCACTAAATCATGATTCAAAGCAGTGGTTCCCAACTCTTTGAAGTCTGAGGACCCCTTTGGAAAATAACTTTTCCCTGTAATCATGAAATGAAATTCATGCTCACAGCAGGAACTCGAGAAACACAGAAAATCAATAGAAGATAGTAAACATCACCCACAGGCCCAACCTGTAGAGATCAGCACTGTTTACACTGAATGGATGTGAGGACCCCTAAAATCTTCACGGTCCTCACACTGTAGTGCAGGGCCGCGCAGCAGGAGGTGAGCGGTGGGCTAGCGAGCAAAGTTTCGTCTGCCGCTCCCCGTCGCTCCCATCACCGCCTGAGCCATCCCCCTCTCCCCACCCCCGCGGAAAAATTGCCTTCCACAGAACTGGTCCCTAGTGCCAAAAAGGTTGGGGACCACTGCTCTAGTGGTTTTATATATAGTAACTAACTATTGACTGACCGAAATAAGATGTAATTAAAAAAAACACTATTTTTTTCAGAAACAGGGATAAAGGAACGTGTCTTTTCCTCAACACACTGTTTTCCCAGAGCCGTTTGGAAAACAGTCACACTTATACATGGGCACATATTACAGGCTCACCTAGTGGGTCCTTTTTGGTGCCCACATGGAGGTTCAGACGCTCATCTTTTGGGGCCCATAACTACTTCTACTTTAAGGAAATACAGGAAAGACTGCAAAGTGTGAAACTTTGGCATTATGGCACTCGTATCCCAATTAGATCCTGGCCAAATTATAGCAAACATACATTTTAGTGCATTAATGAGCTTATTGGAGATAAAGGAGTTGTTAAGGGTCGTTATAACTAAATAAGCAAGAAAGTAAATAAGTAAATATATAAATGTCAGAGGACTGAAACCAAAGCAAGGAATGGTAAATAGTAAGTGAGTAAATTGAGCAATAACTATAAGGCAGCGTTGTCCTGAGGTCAAAGACCTATATTGGCACCACCAATGAGAAACTAAATTTTGGGCTCTTAGAAAGGCGGGGGAGCTGAACGCCAGGATCTATATTGAGCCTTGGATCACTAAAGACAGGGAAGAAAAGAAAAAAATAAACGTAGCAAAGTGCAAAGTCAAATGATGTAGACAAATCCAGTTATTTCAATAATAGCAATAAATGTAAGGGGACTAAACCACCACCAGTTAAAAGACAATGATTGTCAGATTAAATTTTTTTTAGTTTAGCCATATATTAATTGTAAGAAACAGATGAAACTATAAACAAAGAAAGGTTGTAAATAAAAAGAGGATAATAAATACACCAGACAAATAACAATGAATATCAAATCAAAATAATTTTAAGAAAAAAATTGCAAAATTAAAGATAAAGAGGATCAACATATAATGATAAGAAGTTCAATTCAACAATAAGATAAGACAGCTGTAAACTTGCATTCATTTTATAAAGCCTTAAAAATACGAAACAAAAATTGAAAATAGCTACAGGGAGAAATGGATATATCATGATAGTAGAAAATTTCAACACATCTTTGTTAATTATTGAAATGTCAAACAGACAAAAAATTAGTAAAGACATAGAATATTTGAATTATAGCTGACAGCCATGATTTGTTTTTTGAAACTACCAAAAGCTTTTATGCATACCAATTGCTAGGATGAGCACAATTCCTTTCAAATCCCAGAGAAATTACAATTTAAATAACTTCCAAAAGTTGTGCTTCACTGAAAAATACTGCCTCTCTAGAATAGGTATATGAAAGAAAATATAAGAACTTTTTTAAAATTGTGAAAACAGAGAAGTATCTCTATTGTATTTTTCTTTTTTTAATTTTTTTTTGAGTATTTGGAGATCATTTTTTTTAACCCAATTTTTTACCTCATTTTTTCTTTAATTGCATTTTTGCCTTTTGTTTGTTTGTTTTAACATCTTTATTGGAGTATAATTGCTTTACAACGGTGTGTTAGTTTCTGCTTTATAACAAAGTGAATCAGCTATACATATACTTATATTCCCATATCTCTTCCCTCTTGTGTCTCCCTCCCTCCCACCCTCCCTATCCCACCCTTCTAGGTGGTCACAAAGCATTGAGCTGATCTCCTTGTGCTATGCAGCTGCTTCCCACTAGCTATCTATTTTACATTTGGTAGTGTATATATGTCCATGCCACTCTCTCACTTTGTCCCAGGTTACCCTTCCCCCTCCCCATGTCCTCAAGTCCATTCTCTAGTAGGTCTGCATCTTTATTCCCATCTTGCCCCTAGGTTCTTCAGAACCATTTATTTTTATTTTTTTAGATTCCATATATATGTGTTAGCGTACGGTATTTGTTTTTCTCTTTCTGACTTACTTCACTCTGTATGACAGACTCTAGGTTCATCCACCTCACTACAAATAATTCAATTTCATTTCTTTTTATGACTGAGTAATATTCCATTGTATATATGTGCCACATCTTCTTTATCCATTCATCTGTCAGTGGACACTTAGGTTGCTTCCATGTCCTGGCTATTGTAAATAGAGCTGCAATGAACATTGTGGTACATGACTCTTTTTGAATTATGGTTTTCTCAGGGTATATGCCCAGTAGTGGAACTGCTGGGTCATATGGTAATTCTATTTTTAGTTTTTGAAGGAACCTCCATACTGTTCTCCATAGTGGCTATATCAATTTACATTCCCACCAATAGTGCAAGAGGGTTCCCTTTTCTCCACACCCTCTCCAGCATTTATTGTTTGTAGATTTTTTTGATGATGACCATTCTGACTGGTGTGAGATGATATCTCATTGTAGTTTTGATTTGCATTTCTCTAATGGTTAATGATGTTGAGCATTCTTTCATGTGTTTGTTGGCAATCTGTATATCTTCTTTGGAGAAATGTCTATTTAGGTCTTCTGCCCATTTTTGGATTGGGTTGTTTGTTTTTTTGATATTGAGCTGCATGATCTGCTTGTATATTTTGGAGATTAATCCTTTGTCAGTTGCTTCATTTGCAAATATTTTCTCCCATTCTGAAGGTTGTCTTTTCGTCTTGTTTATGGTTTCCTTTGCTGTGCAAAAGCTTCTAAGTTTCATTAGGTCTCATTTGTTTATTTTTGTTTTTATTTCCATTTCTCTAGGAGGTGGATCAAAAAGAATCTTGCTGTGATTTATGTCATAGAGTGTTCTGCCTATGTTTTCCTCTAAGAGTTTGATAGTGTCTGGCCTTACATTTAGGTCTCTAATCCATTTGGAGTTTATTTTTGTGTGTGGTGTTAGGGAGTGTTCTAATTTCATTCTTTTACATGTAGCTGTCCAGTTTTCCCAGCACCACTTATTGAAGAGGCTGACAGCCATGACTTAATAGACATATATAGGACTCTCCCAACATTAAATAGTACTCATTCTCCTCAAGAAATGTGGACACCTGTGTTTTAATAAATTTATTTTGTTTTTTATTTATTTATTTTTGGTTGTGTTGGGTCTTCTTTGCTGCCCGCAGGCTTTCTCTAGTTGCGACCAGTGGGGGCTACTCATCATTGCGGTGCGCGGGCTTCTCATTGCGGTGGCTTCTCTTGTTGTGGAGCATGGGCTCTAGACACATGGGCTTCAGTAGTTGTGGCTCGCAGGCTCTAGAGCACAGGCTCAGTAGTTGTGGTGCAGAGGCTTAGTTGCTCCATGGCATGTGGGATCTTCCTGGACCAGGGCTTGAACCCGTGTTCCCTGCATTGGCAGGTGGATTTTTAACCACTGCACCACCAGGGAAGTCCCTGGACACTTGTGTTTTAAGATTCCTTACCATTTTTTCAAATTGATTTCTAATTTAATTGCATTGTGGTCAGAAAACATGGTTGAAATATATAGACTTTATTAAACCACAAAACATTTGTTATTATATTTAAAATAATCATTATCATACAGGTATCATATGTCCTCTAATCACAATGGAATTAAGAAAGTAGATATAGATAACGCAAAGACAAATTTTAGTAATCCTCTGTGTTTGGAAATTTAAAAGCACACATCAAAATGAGTTATGAATTAAAAAATTAATGTAAATTTTGAAATAATTTGAGTTGAATGATTCTGAAAATAGTACCTGTCAATGTTAAGCAGCAAGTGTGATACTTTAAGGAGAAATCCATACCTTTCAATAATATATTAGAATAAAGGAAAAGCTGAAAATGTGTAAACTAAAGAGAACAACAGAATACCCCCAGAGAAAGTAGAAAGGAGACGATAAAGAAAAATCAGAAATTAATGAAATAGGAAAGAAAAAAGATGTAACAGAGCAAATCACCTAGGCTAAATATTGGTTCTTTGGAAAGATTAATAAGGTAGACAAACTTCTGGTAAGACTGATTTAAAAAGACACGCACACATAACAGTATTAGGAATTAAAATAGATCAAAACTATAGCTACAACTAAGATTTAATACAATTTTATACAAGTCTTTTTGCCAAAAATTTGAATGCATAAATATAACTCCAAAATTGATTCAGAAAGGATTAAAAAGCCCAAATTTTCTTATAACCATTTAAAAAATGAATAAGAGGTTAACTATCCTCCCAGATTTTTTTTTTTTAAACAGGGGCGTTCAACCGATCTTTCAAGCTCATTCCAATCTTACACAGAATCTTCCAGAGATTAACCAAAAATGCCTAACCCATTCTATGGTGATAATGTAACCTTGATATCAAAATCATTCAGGGACAGTATGAGAAAGGAATATTATAAGTCAATCTCATTCATTAACATGAATGCAAGTCTTATCTAAAATATTACCAAAGTGAAATCTGGCAATACCTAGAAAAGATAATGCATGAGAACTAAGTTGGGTTTAATCCCCAAAATCAAAGGTGATTTAATATTGGGAAAAAATTATAAATAGTCACTACTTTAACAGATTGAAGTAAATTAGTTATCCCAGTATGTATAGAAATAAGACTTCAGAAAATTTAACACCCACTTGTAATCAATCAGTTACACAAACACAAAAATATTTACCAAAATAGAAGTGGACAAAAGCTTCCTTGACAAGACAAAGGTATGTACCCAAATCACCAGTCTCAATGGTGGTAAATTTGAACCTTTTCCTTAGAAATTAGAAGACAAGAGTACAGTCTATCCCCCTTACTGCTCCAGAGGTCCTAATTAGCACCATAAGGCAAGAAAAAGGTGTCAAAGATATAATGATTGGAAAAAAGAAATAAAACTGTCATTATTCATAGATGATATGATTATTTACATGGGAAATAAAAAAGAATCTACAAATTATTAAGATTAATGAGAGTTCAGCAAGGTAGATATAAAGTCAATAATAGAAAAATGAATTCCATTTCTGTACACCAACAACAAGCAATTAGAAAATGCAGTTTCACTTGGAGGGCATTACGCCAAGTGGCATAAGTCCGACAGAGAAAGAGAAACACTGTATGGTCACACTTAGATGTGGAATCTGAAGATACAGCAAACTAGCGAGTATATAACAAAAAGAAGCAGATTCACAGAGAATGAACTGGTGGATACCAGTGGGGAGGGGGAGGAGGAAATACAGGGGTGGGGGAGCAGCAGGTACAAACTATTGGGTGGAAGACAGGCTCAAGGATGTACTGTACAACACAGGGAAGACAGCCAATATTTTGTAATAACTGTAAACGGAAAGTAACCTTTAAAATTGTATGAAAAATAAAAAAAACTAAAAACCTAATTTAATAAAAAAAGAAAATATATTAACTTAGAAAAAAAGAAAATGTAGTTTCAAAAATGATTTTATTTATTTAATAAATTTATTTATGTTATTTATTTATTTTTGGCTGCATTGGGTCTTCGTTGCTCTGCGCGGGCTTTCTCTAGTTGCGGCGAGCAGGGGCTACTCTTTGTTGTGGTGCACGGGCTTCTCATTGCAGTGGCTTCTCTTGTTGCGGAGCATGGGCTCTAGGCACGTGGGCTTCAGTAGTTGTAGCACACGGGCTCAGTAGTTGTGGCTCGCGGGCTCAGTAGTTGTGGCTCGCAGGCTCTAGCCGCAGGCTCAGTAGCTGTGGCGCATGGGCTTAGTTGCTCCACAGCATGTGGGATCTTCCCGGACCAGGGCTCAAACCCATGTCCCCTGCATTGGCAGGTGGATTCTTAACCACTGTGCCACCAGGGAAGCCCTGATTTTATTTATAACAGCAACAGAAGAAAAGGTATGAGGCACGTACAGATAATTATTTTTTAAATGTGGAAGACTTATAGAAAAAAACATATACTATTAGAGAAAATCATTAAAGAGGTCATAAATAAATGGAGAAATATTTTCAGTTCATGGCCAGGAAGACTTGATATGTTGAAGGTCTCAAATATCCCCAAATTGAGCCATAGACTTAATACAATGCCAATCAAAATCCCAACTGCATTTTTAAAGGAACTGAACAAGCTGATTCTAAGATTTATATGGAAGAACAAAGGCCCAAGAATAGCCAAGACATTCCTGAAGAAGCATGAAGTGGGGCGATTTGCCCAGAAGATGTGGAGATTTATTACTAAGCTCTGAGAATTATGGCAGTGTGTTATTGGCACAGAGAAACTGACAAGTGAAGCAGAATAAAAAACTCAGAAACAAACCCAAGCACATTTGGTAACCTGATATCTGACTGACTGCAGCAGCATTTCGGGCCACCAGCAAGAGGAAGAACTCGTCTGTAGAAGATGCTGGGGCCACTCAGTGGTATCCATGGGGAGAAAAAACAAAAACGGGTCCTTACCCCACCCTGTCACTTACAAAAACTAGACCCAGATAAAGGTGTACATAAGAAAGATACAGTTTAAAAACTTTTAAAAGATAGTAGAGGAGAATATTCTCATGACCTCCAGGTAAGGAGGTATTTTCTAATTGAGATTTAAGAAGGACCATCAGAGGAAACACTGGTAAATACGACTTCAGTAAAATCAAGAACCGTTGTTCAAATTCACCTTCAATAAGCAAACCACAAACTGGAAGAAGACAATGGCCACACTTTAACAAACAAAGGATTACCTTCCAGGATACAATTCCTGTAATCCAATGAGAAAACACAAACAACCCTACAGAAACAATTTTGATATTAAAAAGGGATCCTCCCATCCCCCGAGGTATAAGCAGAGAGAAACTTCTGCTTTTTGGTGGTCTCTGAGTTTTGTGCTAGGAGAAAGCTAAAAAACCAGGTTTTACAGGAGTCCCCTTACTTGAAGAAATGGGTCCCTTCTACTCTGAGGAAATGGAGACAAGCAAACTCTACCTCCCAAGAGGCTGCAGGCAGCAGACTGAAAAGGAGAGTCAGGCGAGGACAGGGTGTTACTGGGTGGCTTCTGTGAGATAAGCAAAACTGTTTTGTAAACAGGAAAATAAAAACTTTTTTTATTACCTTCTAGAGTAATGAAATTAATGGCATTAACATATAAGCAAAGTATTTTAGAAACAAAGGGCGATTTTTATCAATGGCAGGGGGATGGAGGGGAGTGTAGGGAAGATCCCTTCTCAGTGATGAGTTATCAGCTTCTGGAGCTGGGTCTTACTGGGAGCTAGGAGCCCTCAAGGACAAAAGATGAGAAGAAGTGGCAAATGAGCGCCATGGCAGAAGCTTTTCCAAACTCCCAGCAGTCCAGCCTGCAAGCTGAGATGGTCAGACAGAGGGGAATTCATGCCTGGGACCAGCAGGGTGACCTCAGGCAGGTTGGGAACACCAAGCATCAGATTTCTCTCCAATAAATGTGGGGTGACAACACCTTCCCGCCAGGATGTGATGAAATATGACCTTTGTCATTTGGGTAGCCTGAAGCCTGGTACACAGTAGGCACTCAGCCAAGTTCCCCGGGCTCCTTCTCCCTTGGGAAACCCAACGACACATCTGCTTCGGTTTCAGCTCTTTCCTCCCGCCTCCCTCTTTGCTGCTCCCCTTCTCCACAATTTGGCATTTTCACTTTCCATCAACATTTAACTAGCAGTTTCCCTGGATATATTGATTTGGATAAACTCCAGTTGAGTTTCGAGCAAATGCATCATGGTGCACACAGACGTTAGAGCTCTTATAGACGGAAGGGACCGGTTAGGAATTACGGACTATGCTCGTGATAAAAATTAACATCGATAAAATAGATGATCACAATAATGAAACTTGCTGCCGTTTGGCCAGCACTGAGCCCAGGGTCTGAGCTAAATACAGTGCGTATTTTCTCCATTTTAATCTCCATTTCATCCCTAGGACCCAGGCAGGCGCTATTGTTAAGCCCATTTTGCAGATGTGAAAACTGAAGCTAGAGAGCGGTTGTGCGTCTCGCCCAAGCTCATAAGGCCTGTTGGAGTAGGAGTCATACATTTTCCATAGACCTGTCAGTCAGCTGAGCACAGTGGTTGTGCTGAGTGGTTGTGTGTAACTTGGCACAGAGGTTGGAAAGGTGACCCTGGGCTGACATCCCTGGCTCAAGCCGTACCGCCTCCCAGCTTTGGAACCTGAGGCAAGTGACTGCTCTGAGATTCAACTGTTCTCACATGTAAAACGGGGGCCAACACCAGCTTCAGAGCATTTCTGCAAGGATTCTATCAGATAAAAATATCTGAAGGGCTTAGCACTGTGCTTGGCACACCGTTTGTGAGGATTAAATGAGTTAACACGTGTAAAGCCGCGAGAGGCGTGCCTGGCGCGGAGTAACTGCTGCCTAAGAGCTTGTTTTTATTATTGTTCTTGTTGATGACAGGACCGTTCAGATTACAGACGAGCCCCTTTGCCAAGGACCCCGCGTGTGCTTTGGGGTCGTATGAACAGATCAATCATGATCTGGGTCAGAGCCTCAACAATACACAGAACCCTTCCAGCCCATGATGTCTTGGGGGAAAAAAATCCGATTCTACACAAAAATCTGAATATCCAGCTTCTCTTGAAAAGCTAGATCTGGCAGTCCTGAGCTCACATTCTTCTCAGTGACAATCAGTCCTCTCTTCGTGACTGGCGCGTTTGAGACATGTGGCCTCAGTGGGGAAATGTCACCTGCCTGGTCCCTGTAGAGGCTGGAGTTTGTAACCCCTGGAGGAAGTGCCCCAGGAGCAAAGGTGTGACTTGCATGGTCTGAAAAGGGTAAGGAGGGCTTCTAGGAGAAGGTTATTTTGTTTTGTTTTGTTTTTGTTTTTTTTTTTTTAATTCTGAGACATGGCAAATGTACTCAAGAGCATAAAATGTATACACCTAGTTTAAAGAAAATGCACACCCATTTCCTCCTACTCGGGCTGAGAAATTGAATATTACCAGTAACTCAGAGCCTTGGTATTCAGCGTAATCCCCGACCAGCATCAGCCTCACCTGGGGGCCAGTTGGAAGGGCAGCATCCCCGGCCCCTCCCAGACCTATGGAACCAGGTGACTCACGTGTACCTCGGAGCTGGAGAAGGGCTGCTTTCGAGGTGCCGTGTGCAATTCTCAGCTGTGCCCACCTCCCTCCCCTAACCCGAAGATTTTTTATCCAAGTCAAGTTTAGCTTTACCACCGGTGTAGGTATCTCCCCAACATATTGTTTAGTTTTGAACCTGGTGATGCAAAGAAAGGCGATGTGCTTCCTGCGAGCTGAGTGCTGGGCACAGACTCTGGGACACGCTCACTTCAGCTTCCCTGTGAGCTCTCTGGAGGGGAAGTCGGGGTGCGGGCACCCCCATGGGGTATCTGGAGGGGTTGCCATGTGACACAGGACCTTGATGGCGGGGATCTTAAGGATGATGCCCTGAACAACCCGCTCCGGAGGCCCCCCATGGAGGTCGTGCATCGGGCCAATGGGACAGCCAGCCAGATGAGTGCAGGGAGACCCAGGCTTTCCTGGTTTTCTCCTCTCCTTTCCTCCCATCCTTGTGGAACTGTCCTCTTTAAAAATCCCTTTACTGTAACCTGGTGGGATTTTTTTTAAGGAATTGAAATTAGAAGTATGTGTTCAGCTTGCCCTGATAACCCAGAGCTCCTTGGCCAGGTCTTTGAACAATAAAGAAGGTTTGGAAGGGCCCTGAGGAACAGCCTTCCTGTAGGACTGGAGATGTGTAAGGGAAGGATGGTATCTACTCTCCCAGGGCCGCTGTAACAAAGTACCACAAACTGGGTGGCTTAAAACACAGAAATGTATTTTTGCACCATTCTGGAGGCTGGAAATCTGAAACCAAGGTGTCAGCAGGGCCCTGCTCCCTCTGCCCGTTCTGGGAAGGACTCTTCTTCGCCTCTTCTTATCTTCCAGTGGTTGCCAGCCACCCTTCGTGGTCCTCGGTTTGTAGGTGTGTTACACCAACCTCTGCCTCTATTGTCATAAGGTCTTCTTCCTGTGTCTCTGTGTGTCCTCTTTTGTTTTTATAAGGACACGAGTCATTGGATTTGAGGTCCACCCTACTCCAATAAGACCTCATCTTCACGAATCACAACTGCAAAGACCTTACAGTAAGTCCCCTACATACGAACCTTCCAGTTGTGAACTTTCAAAGATGCGAACGTGCGTGCCGTCAACGTCGGGCATGAGTGAAATTGCAGCTCGCCCTCCATCTCCTAGTGCTGACGACCCTTCAGCTCTACCATCTCCCACCTCCTCTCCCTCCTCCAGTCAGTAACTCTTCTTGCCTGTTCACTAGATGCCAGCCCCTGTGTGCCAGCTGTTGTGCTGTACTTTTCAGAGTACTGTACTGTGAGATTAAAAATGTTGTTTTTATTTCTTGTGTCTGTTTTTTATGTATTATTTGTGTGAAAAGTATTATAAACCTATTACAGCAGCACTATATAGCCGATTGTGTTCGTTGGGTACCTAGGCTACCTTTGTTGGACTTATGAACGTGCTCTTGAAACGGAACTCGTTTGTTTGTAGGGGACTTATTGTATTTCCAAATAAGGTCACATTCTGAGGTTCCGGTTCTGAGTGGTGGGGACACACTGTTCAACCCATTACAGATGGTGTGGCTGGAACTCGGGGGGTGACAGAAGAGCATGGCAGGGGATGCTGTGACCCGCGCCTCGATATTTGGGTGGTACTCTCCGCCCATGGAGGGTTTTAAGCATCTAGGTGATGCTGCCCTCATCCCAACGTTTTTCCATATCTCCACATTTCTCTTTGCCTGTGATGACCCATCCTTCGAGGCTCACGTCAGCCCCTCTGCACAACCATCTCTGAGCAGCCCTGAGGAGTTCACCGCCCACCCCCTGCTCGGCACCCCCCGGCTCATGGCTTGTCGTGACCTGTGGACGTGTCCATCTCTCCTCCTTGGACAGGAGCTCTTGGGTTGAGGGCCAGCTCTCATTCATTCCGGTACCCTCTGCTCCCAGCAAGGTTGGGGACAGCATGCATGGGAAGCCTGAGATGGGTCTCAGCACCAGTGCTGACCTGTCAGTGTTCTTTTCCAAAGAGGTGTTTGCTTTTCTGCCTTCATAAGAGGGCAGTTTTACCGGATCAGAGATTCTTTCTGATCTCTTTTCAAAAATGAACTTCCTTCTAAATATGCCCCTATCCCTCAGCTGCCGAAGAAAGGCTGTTCGTCTTTGGAGCCCGGGTGCCCCTGTGAATCAGGCCCCCAAATCCACACCTGCCTCGCTTTTTGCCAGCCCCCTCCACCCCACGGCCTGCTGCCGGGACCCCTCGGTTTGCGGCCCTCCTTTGACGACGGGTCCCGCGTTTCCAGGACAAGCCTCGGTCATAAAATCAACTGTCCACAGCCATTTAGGCCCAGGCATGGTTAATGCCAAAACTGGCCTCCAAATTGACAGTTAATGAGGGAAAATGATGAGGAGAGCTTGTTAACAGACACAGGCTCCAGGTAATAAACAGGCCATTAAAGCCAGGTAGTAAACAGCTTGCCAAGCACCATTTATGAATTTATTTTTCTGAAGGGGAAAAAAAAAATAACCAACAAGGCTTGTCTCCTTTGGTGACTGGATCCGACTGGCAGTCAGAAGAAGGGAGAGCTTCCTGACAAGGCCAGGGCTGGAGAGGATGGCAAGAGGCTGCCCAGGAAGCCCCCTTAGGTTGGGATGTGCAGATGTGTGGGCAGGACCCTGGCACCTGGGCAGTGGGCTAGCTGTGGACTCCCATGGTCAGGACTTTGGTCCCAACTGTTGCATATACCCTTGCAGGCTGTATGTGGTGTCAGGAATCCTGGGCACTCTTTCTGGCACTGGGACCTGGGAGAAGTAACCTGATTTTTCCAGCCTCGGTTTCCCCACTGCAATGACGGGGAGAGACTCCGTTGTCTCTTCAAGGCCTTGTACTGAGTTAAATACTGCTCTCCCCAATTCACGTCCTTTCTAGAAACTCAGAATACCACTATTTTTTTTGAATTGAAGTATAGTTGATTTACAATGTCGTGTTAGTTTCAGGTGTACAGCAAAGTGATTCAGTTATACATAAATATGTATATAAAGAATACATATGTGTGTGTATTCTTTTTCAGATTCTTTTCCATTACAGGTTATTACAAGATATCAAATATAGTTCCCTGTGCAATACAGTAGGATCATGCTGTTTATCTGTTTTAGAGATAGTGGTATATATCTGCTAATCCCAGACTCCTAATTAATTTATCCCTCCTCCCTGCTTTCCTCTTCAGTAACCATAAGTTTGTTTTCTATGTCTGTGAGTCTGTTTCTGTTCTATAAATAAGTTCATTTGTGTCATTTTTTTTTGAGTCCACTTTTTTGGAAGTTGGATTGTTGCAGATGTAATTAGTTAAGATGAGATCGTACTGAAATAGGATGAGCCTTAATCCAATATGACTGGTGTCCTTACAGGAAGAGAAGAGACACATACAGGGGAGAAGGGCACAGGGGGACAGAGACAGAAATTGGAGTGATGTGTCTATAAGCCAAGGAACACCAAGTGTTGCTGGCTGCCACCCGAAGCCAGAAGAGGTGAAGAAGGACCCTCCCCTAGAGCCCTCAGCAGGAGCCTGGCCCTGAAACACTTTGATTTCAGACTTCCAGCCTCCACAACTGTGAGACAATAAATTCCTGTTGTTTTCAGCCATCGTTTGTAGTACTCTGTTAAGGCAGCCCCCAGAAACTACCACAGGCCTCCAGTTCTAAAATCCTCTACGTGAGATGCTTTTACCTCAAATCCTTGCCAGTTTAAAGTGCATTTCTGGAGGACAGGCATATAGCGTTTGCATATACCTGTGGTTCAGAACTAGGGTATTGTGCCCTCAGGGGACATTTGCAACATCTGGGGATATTTTTGGTTGTCACCACTGGGGGATGGGGTGCGGTGTGCTCCTGGAATCTGGTAGGTAGAGGCCAGGGAGGCTGCTACACATCTTACAAAGAATTACCCAGGCCAATAGTGTTTGGACTGAGAGCCCCTGGCATATGGGACTATTGACTCAGAGCCCTGTGGAAAGGTAAACTGAGGCAGGTTAAAATGTTTCAAGAGTTTATTTGAGCATGTGTCAATTCAAATCAGGCAGCCCCAAACCAGAGTTGGTTGGGAGCACCCTCCCAGCAGGAGCTAGGACAAGGTTTTCATAGAGAAGATGGTGACGCTAAGCAAAGCAGAGATTTGATTGGTTATAAGCCTAAGAGGCTGCCTGACTTGGGAAAGCCTCGTTGGCTGTTTGTGATTGGCTATCCATCAGTTTCATTTCCTCAGATTCTAGAGCACTGGCCTGGCTTAGCTTTCAGTGTGCTTACGGGGGCTACCAGGGTGTTAGAGCCGCCCCATCTAATGGGCTCCTTGTTGAATTACTGTAACAGCCCTGATCTGGTCATAGTGCTTTATCAGAACCGACCCAGAAGAGTGGCCCGTGCCCAGTGCAGGCAACCAGACTCTTTAGCTATAGACTTATTCTACACAATGATATATCAAATGATTGAATCTTTCTAAACTAAACCTTCCAGTTAACACAACCCTCCCCCCAACACACATACACATCAGGATCAACAAGAGGGTTTTCAAAATTTGCATATATGTCAACCGACAGGTCAACAGGTGTGGGCACCAATCAGCCTGAGGACCAACACATGAGGGTTCACCAACACACCAGAAAGACCCCGAGGTTTAATAGCTCGAAGACACTTGCAAGGGTGAGAGCCTCTCCTTCTCCTGACACGGGAAGGCGCGTCCTTGGCCAGAGGCTCTGGGTCCCTCACCAGGTCCTAATCCACAGCAGTGCATCCGTACCCACAAGGCAACTGATGGACCAGCCCTGAGACCATTGAAGGTACCCCTAAAGAACATATCTGGTAGAAGAGGGTGCGTTAACTAGAACCGTTAGTTTAGATAAATTAGAGAATTGTATACTGTGGAGTTGAATGACTCTGTAATGGATGTAACTAAGTTGAGAAGGTCACTGCTGGCTGGTTTCCACGTCTCGTGTCAAAGCATGTGGCGTGGGCATTGTCACACAGTTCATTCTAGCCTTTGACTCACACAGCTTTGCCAATGTGTCACCCACACGGGACGGTGTGTCACCCACCATCGCATCCCTGACCCAGCACTGGCCAGTCCCTCACCTGGGGGTGGGCGCAGAGAGGTGCCAGCTGCTACTGCCACTCCTTCTTCGAGCCCCATATTTTAGTGAGCAGCAAGCAGACAGCTGAGCTCTGGGCTCTGACTTCAGGGTGCTTCTAGGTTCAGCAGCTGCCCTGTGGCTTCTACAAGGTCCGGAAACTGCAGAAGCCACCATCCCTCATTTGTAAAGCATGGGCCATCATAACAGCACAAACCTCTCAGGGTTTCGTGAGGATAAATGAGATAATGCAGCTAAATAAAGCGCCTAGCACAGCACCTGGCGCAAAGGCCATGCATAAGAAACCCCTCAGATACCTGCGTTGCACCAGCATCCTTGCACCAGCACCAGATTTCCCACCCTGCCGCACAAAGTATAGGCTTTGGGAGGCAGACACCAGCTGAGTAGCTTCCGGTCAGGGACTGATCTCTCTGAGCCTCAGTTTGCGCAGCTGTAAAATGGGAATAATGCTTATCTTTGGGAAAATTAAATTAGATAAAATGCTCAGCAAGGTACCTCTGAGGTTTACACTCATTCTTTCCCTTTTTCCAGGTTCTTGTCAGGGTCTACCTGCCCTACCACTGAGGAAATCGGGGCCTGGCTGGGAACAGAGTCGGGTTCCCTGGGTGCTGATCACCAGCACCTGGAGGCCTCCAGGTCAAACTCTGGAAGCATATCCAGGCCTCGATTTTAGGATGTTACCTAGAGGCAATGCACCCAACTTCCCAATTTTACAAAAGGAAGCCTGACACCCGGATGGGACAGCGACCCACCCCCCCTGAGGTCCCCCAGCAGGTCAGAGCGGAGGCTCGCTCCTCTTTTCCTTTGCTGCCAACTTTATTCAGTAGGTGCTTGTGATCCCTGAAGAGCCAGGCGCCATGTGAAGGACCTGAAAAGAGGGGGATCCCGTGTCTGCCCTCCCAACTGCAGTTGGTGA
Organism: Delphinapterus leucas; assembly: GCF_059928025.1. Classification (NCBI taxonomy): domain Eukaryota; kingdom Metazoa; phylum Chordata; class Mammalia; order Artiodactyla; family Monodontidae; genus Delphinapterus; species Delphinapterus leucas. The sequence goes on from NC_143130.1 coordinate 171,728,256, forward strand.
ATGATGCCACCCCATCCCACCCCCCCAATGATATGTCCATTGGTGACAGGTTCTTTGTAGATGTAATTATGTTAAGAATCTCGAGATGAGATTATCCTGGATTACCCAGGTGGGCCTTCTGTCTGGTGACAAGTGTCCTTTCAAGAGACAAGAGGAGGAGAGGGAAGGCCATATGAAGAGAGAGGCAGACATTAGACACAGGTACCCTCATTATCCTATTTTACAGGTAAGAAAACTGAGACTCAGAGAGGCCAGGAGGAGGCGGAAGTGGGAAGGAAACTGTTTTGCTTCCAGCCTGTGCTCTTGACCTCAACACTGGGCTGTCAAATATGGGGAGCCATTCAGCTCCCCCTCTTTGGTCCTCTTATCAAGCCAGCTCTTCATAGAGACCTTGCGCAGCCCTGCAGCTCCGTGAGAGCCAAGTCAGCTGAGAAATAATTACAATACTAGCAAGGAACAATTGCTGGGCGTCTGCTCTGTGCCAGGCACTGTGCAAAGCATGTCCACGAATGAGCCCATTGCCTCTATAGAGCCTACAGCCCTATAAAGCAAGGGCTATGATTGTTATCATCCTATTTTACAGGTGGGAAGATTGAGGCTTCCGATACACACCTATTTGGCCAGAGTTCATGATCTCAAGTGCCCACGTTGCAGGAAGCACCTTTGAGAGGAAGACAGGCCATTGGCCAGAGCGTTCGCACACGGCTTGAGTGTGATCATCCAAACCCCAACCCTGACGCTCTTCGTAGGTCATCGTTCGCAGCTCTTGGCACGTTGCTTAACCATCGAATTTCATTTGTCTGTTTTCACACAGTAGAATGGAACCTCCCTGAGGGTGTAGGGGCCACACTTAGCAAGGATGAGCTCAGTACTATTAGAGGAATAATCAATTATCTCTGTCTCTCCACCACACTCTGGACTCTTTGGGGTCAGGACTTGTCCCAGGACCCGGGCATCTAGCACAGGTAGAGCCAGAGCCCCTGTGTGGCTAATGACCACCAAGCCCTGGTTGAAACATAAATGTGGAGGAGACGGAAACCCAAGGAGGAAGTCCTCCTAAAGCAAACGCCCCCGTTTTTGGGCCTGATATATGTGAATGAACATGGTATTTAATTGGCTAAAACCAGAGCTGTCATCACCTGACCAGAGAGCCTGAAAATAGAGTTTCAGCACATTATGCTTCTGCTGGGGAACCGTGGTGCAGCGGCCCTGGGAGCCCGGGGCTGCTGGAGACACCAGCAGGCATCCGTCTGTCTGGGGAGCAGCTGAAGATTTGGTTATTCCTTCAGGGGAGGCCGCAGCATGGGAGAAAGCTCAGGGGGCCAAGGAAGTCTTCATTTCCGGGAAAGCAGACAGCCCCGTTCATTTCTTTTGCCTCAGTAATGCTCATCATTGTTCCTTTGGGTCCATCGCTTTATAGTTTGCAAAGCGCTTTCACATTCACCGGTCTTCCCTGTGTGTCCGGGAGGGGGGTCTGGCGGGATTGTCAGCCCAGCTCTATGGTTAAGGGAACCGAGGCTCAGGCAAGGCAGCCGATCATCACTGCCACGCATCTTCTGATACCTCAAAGGCGAGTCGTAGAGCGTCATTTTCCTCTTGCAGGTGTGTTCTTCCAACTGGCGGCGTGCGGTTGTCAGAACTTGCCCTGCACGAATTTGGGAAGTCTAATGAAGTCCTCCGGGGACCTGGTCCCTACCCCTGCCCCTGCTGGGTCACTCCCGTTCTCTCATCCCTACACCCAGCTCTCCTGGGCTCCTGTGGGTCTGCATAGCTTGACAGGCCCTCTGCCAGGTGCAGTGCCAACCCCTCCTCTGCTCTCCTTCCCCTCGTCACCTGCACTAGGTCCTGGGAGGCTCGGCCGGGGAACCACCCTGTCTAGGAGGCTCCTACAGGCTTCCTCTGTACTCCCTTCGCAATCAGATTCCAGAACCTTCTCCCTGAGGCTGGAAGTCAAGGTGGACTAACCTTTGACAGAGATCGAGGGCTGCGTGGACCTGGATGGCATAGCAGGGGGTTTCACCGAAGACAGGGGAATTAAGGGATGGAGGACAGAGGCATGGGCAGGGCTGGGGAGAATCTCCAACGGGTGGTGAGGTGCCCCAAGGCTAGCAACGGAAGGGAGCTGTTACTACAGCCAGGTCTGCAGGAACGAGGGGGAGGAGGTCAAAGAGAGGGCTGCGATGGAGCCCTGGCCTTTACCAGCTGCCACCCAGCAGGCGGTGAGCATGGGTAGTAAACATCACCCCTGCCCCTTCTGCCTCCCGTCAGCCAAACCCTACAAAGAGCCAGAGGGCGAGGGGCCTGTGTTAACTCCACACAGGTCAGCCTCACGGGCTTGAGGAAGAGTGGAGAAGGTGAAAGATCTGGGAGGCAAGTGGAGAAGACCCAGCACATGGGCTTCAACTAGCAGAGAGGCCCACACTGGCCCATCAAACGAATCACCACCAGGGGTGGTTTTGAATTTCAAAATTCAGATTCCCTGGCCCCTGCCCCGCTTCAGAGGTTCCAATTTAGTAGGTCTGTGGCGTGGCTCCAGAATCTGCTTTTTAAAAAGCACTGCTCTGGGGCTTCCCTGGTGGCGCAGTGGTTGAGAGTCCGCCTGCCGATGCAGGGGACACAGGTTCGTGCCCCGGTCCGGGAGGATCCCACATGCTGCACAGCGGCTGGGCCCGTGAGCCATGGCCACTGAGCCTGCGCGTCCAGAGCCTGTGCTCCGCAACGGGAGAGGCCATGACAGTGACAGGCCCGCGTACCGCAAAAAAAAAAAATAAAAATCACTGCTCTGGGTGATTTTTAAGGGCAGTGTCAGTACAATTCCAGCATTCTTTCTCAGGTCACTGGGGGCTCTGAGCTCTGGTCCCATCCCTGGTTCACTGACGACCTTGGGCTAGTCACCTCCACGTTCTGGGCCTTAGTTTCCCCATCAGTAAGCAGAGAGTTCCAGAGGCTTCCAACCTGAAGGGACTGCACTAAGTTGCCAGCCATGCAGGCGGTTTCTGAACTCTTCCCCCAGCTCCCAGGATCCCCCAGCTCTCTGAAGTTGACAAAGGCCTAAAGAGATCAGGTACCCCGACCAGAGGCACGTGGCTGCCCTCTGCGTTTGCTGTTCTCCTGAAATGAGATGTATGTTCTCCTGATGTGGATGGAGGTCGTTGACGTTGGGAACACAAGGCAGATGCAGGGAGGCTGGAGGGAGGATGGGTTTACGTGGATTCTTGATACATCCGCCCCCCACAATCAGGCCACCATGACAAGAGAGGGCAGAAAGGCTCATGAGCCACAGTCCACAATCCTTTGGGAGCCTTGTCTGGCTCCTCTGTACCTCTTACTTTGGTTGGGGGGGTACCCACATATGATCTCCAGGAGAAAAGATGTAGAGCAGTCTGTCCCCAAAGGTGACTGTTCTCGACACCTCCATGCCCCACTTCCCTAAGCAAGCCCCGTGAGGCCAGCTGGAGAGGAGCACTCCCACTGCCATTGGAGCCCTGGGCTCAGAGCTGCCCTGCTCTCTCCACCATACGGTGTCACTGGGTCTCATTTAGCTTTTATCCTGCGAGCCCAGCGCAAGCCTAGAACCCAGTAGGGGATCATGGCATGTTTGAAAAATAGACAAACGCAAGGTCTACATGGACTTCTCTTGTGTATTGCCAGCCCCTAAGAAATAGTTGCACGTTATTTCTCTGACCTTGACTCCAGCTCACAGTAAAGTCCACCCGCCAGCCCAATCGCCCAATGGAAACCCAGCCACCATTTTGTAGCTGGTTCTCAGACATCCTCTAGTGGTTGAGAAGGAAAGCAGCTGAGTTCAAAGAGAACCCCTACCCCTGTCCACCAACGAGGCCTAGGGGAAGGGGTCTGCTGTCCTCAGAGAGCCTCCTGCTGTTACTATTACTAGTGATAATCATCACCACTTACAAAGGCCCAGAGAGGTTAGGAGACTTGCCCCTGCTCGCTCAGCTCACGAACAGCTTCATCCTTCCTGGCATCTCCGGCATTAGACACTGCTGACCACCGTTGCCACCACCACTGCCGCCCTCCTGGTCACTGCACCGACCAGCCCTCTTGTCCCTTGGCTCCCCTGTCATCTCCTTCTTTGAAGACACCATCTCACTGTCTTCAGCTTCTCATAAGATTCCTTCTCAGTCCCCTCTTCTGGCTCTGGTTATCTTCCACCTCCAGCTGCGGGTGCTCGGGGGTCTAGGGATCCCCCATAGGTACCTCACCACCTTGATGAACCAAGCCGCCATGGCCTTCAGCCTGGTCAGTTAATTGTTGGCCAAGCCCCAAACTCCCTTGAAGGGATCCCTCGTCCTTGTAAACTCTGTATCTGAAGGCTTTTTTGAAGACTTTCCATCACTTGGCCACTTTCCATCACTTGGCCACGCATCACTTGGCTTCCCCTACAGTCATGCCGCAGTATCCCCCCGTTGATGTTCTCAGAGGCCGCTACAAAGAGAAGTCTCATGTTTGAAGCACAGCATTGAGTCACACGGCGCTTGCACCCTGGTATTAAGCTGAGTCATGCTGAGTTTTATGTTTCCAAAGCACTGAGAATCTCCTTGGTTGGCATTTCCTACCCCTAAGGATGCTATCAGAGCCTCCAGCCTCCTGAGCTGGGATTCTCCCTGCCCTGTATTTTTAGATAGTCCCCAAATGTTTGTTTAGCACCTGGACCCTGCTCTAGACTCTGGGGGTACAGCAGGGAACAAGACAGATGAGGTCCTGACATACAAGGAGAGGAAACACGATTATAAGCAAAGGTCATTTCAGAGTGGGATAACGTTTGAAAAGAATATGGCGGATATGACATGATGAGGGTGTGAGGCCATGGTAGCTGGAATGGTTGAGGAAGACATCCTTAAGGAGGTGCCATGCAAAGGGTGAAAAGGAGCAAAACCCATGTGAAGAGATGGGAGAGGATCAAGTGCAAAGGCCCCGAGGAGGCCAGTGCGGCTGGACAGAGTTGAGTGAGGGGGCTACGGCTAGGAGGTGAGGGCAAGGGGCAGGCAGGAGCCAGGTCGCTCTGGGCCTTGAAGACCACGTTAAGTCGTTTGAATCCCGTTCTAGGTCGTTGGGCCTTCATCTTACTGGCTGTGCCATGAGTGCAAGTCCCCGACCACTCTTTACCGGAGCCATTTCTCAGGGTTGTGTTTATAGTGAGCATGCTTGAGACACCGAGTTATGTCCCCTCCGTGACGAAGAGCAGACTTATTTCCTGATTGCTGTAACGTAGCATGTTCCCCGAGCTCAGAGCTCCTCTCCTGTAGTGCAAACCCAGGGCATGGGCAGCTGTTCATCTAGGCCCATCCGTGTCGCCTCTGTGGGAACTGGGGCTGAGGAACCTTTGGTGGCCGTGCTGATACTACCCAGTCCTCTTGCTGTGGGTGACACAGTCTTTGGTCTCTGACCCGGGCGCCTCGTGTCATTTATCAGCCTGCATGAAACCAGCATGCTAATTTGCGAGCTTTCAAGTAAGGTGAAATCTCAGCCCCTTCTCAGTTCTTGACAGGATGGCTTTGGCAGGTGGAAGGACAGGGCATCAGGGGGAGGAAGCAGGAAAGCCAGTCAGGAGGCTCTTGGCAGTGAGTGGTCCGGGTGGAAGATGATGGCAGGTCAGCCTAGGAGCCAACTGTGGAGATGGAGTAAAGCGGACTGGCCTGGGATTGATCCTGGAGGCAGAGTTATTAGGTCTTGCTGAAGGATATAGGAAAGAGAGCAATTAGGGGTGACCCCAGGTGCATGGGCTGAGCAGCTGTGTGGATGGCAGTGCCACTTGGTGAGACGGGGTAGACTGGTAGAGGAGCAGTTTGATGAGCTCTGCTTCAGCCACATTAAGTCTGAGATCCCTGTGGGACATTGGGTGCAGGTATCACCTGGGCTGGACGTGTAGACTTGGGAGTCGTCAGCAGGCAGGTGATGTGGAAAGCCACGTCAGGGGATATGGGCCCCTCCCAGCCAGGAGCTGAGGCCTGTGCGCATGCCCTGTGGAGCCTCAAGTTATCCCAAGTGGGACCGATGCTGGGCCTGAAAGGGCCCCTGTGGTTCCCTGTCCTCCCTGAACTTTTGGAGTCAAAAGGCCAGCCTTCAGAATCCTTGAAATCTAGACTTAACCACTTACCCTCAGTGCCCAACTGGGCAAATGACTTGGCTTCTTTAAGCTCTGTTTCCTAACTTTGTAGAACAAGAATAATTGTACTCACCTCTTGGGTGGTCCTGTGAATTAAATTTAGCGTAGTGCCTGACACAGTATAAGCACTGAGGAACACTGCTGTTTCTATCTGTTCCTGCATTCAATGAATGGCTTATGGTGCACACCCCCGGGGTCAGACACTGTTCTAGGCTCCACGGACCCAGCAGTGAACAAAACAGGAAAGTGGGGCTTCCCTGGTGGCGCAGTGGTTGAGAGTCTGCCTGCCGATGCAGGGGACATGGGTTCGTGCCCCAGTCCGGGAAGATCCCACATGCCGCGGAGCGGCTGGGCCCGTGAGCCATGGCCGCTGAGCCTGCGCGTCCGGAGCCTGTGCTCCGCAACGGGAGAGGCCACAACAGTGAGAGGCTTGCATACCGCAAAAAAAAAGCAAAAAAAGAAAAAAAACAGGAAAGTTGAGTGTATGTTCTAGTAGAGGGGGGCAGACTATGAAAAAAATAGTCAAATGGAGAACAATAAATCGGGGTGTGGAAGGGCCCCCTTGTCAGGATGGCAACCTGCATTCCCCCACCTGCTAGGAGCAGCGGCTGCCAAAGGCCCTCAGCTGAGTCTCTCTCTGCCAGTTTCCCTCATGCAAGGTCACACTAACTTCCCGGGGGCATCTGCCTTCAATGACTGGTTGATGCTGGGGTGTAAAGGTCTTGGCTTAGTTGGGGGCAATTCTGAAAGGTCATCCCAGCTCCAGAGCTCCTAGAAGGTATGAGGCCTTTGTTGTGCAGTAGAGTTTGAAAGCATTGGATGGATGGATGCATGGATGCCTTGGGCCTGCTGTATTTAACCTATTCACCCAAAGTCCAGTCCCTTTGGTTCTCCGTGTTGGCATCAACCAAACTTGCTCTCTGCCCTTTAGCACATGGTACTGTGTGTTCACAGTTGTAACGTGCTACTGGCTGGCCTCTTCCCCATTCGCTGTTTGGGAAGTGGAATCATAGTACAGAGCACACTCTCACTCTGGAAAAAGAGACCAGGATCCAAGCTTGACTCAGCCATTCTCCCTTAGAGGGTCTGCTGTGTATCTTAAATTTAAAAAAAGATCTGTTAAGTGCTTACATAATGCAAGACACATAGTTCATACCCATTGAAGGTCCTTTTCCTCTTTTCTTTTCCTCTGTCCTGGTTTTTTCTTTCAGTCCATATCCAGTGCCTCATACATCCTGAGGTTTTATTCTAAGAGCAGCAGCCACTAGAAATAAAAACTATTATTTCTCTGCATTCTGCCTCTTTCTGAAGACATGATGGGTAAGCTTACATTGAAATTTAGGCTTGGTAAGGATAATCAAAGGTAAAATCAGTAATCTGCAAAACAGAGAACTCAGAGGCACACGGAACAAGCAGTTGCTGGCACTAAGGCACCCGGCAGACAAGGTGAAAAGGGGAATGTGGCCAGTTGCTTAGCTCTTATTATCAGAAAAAGGAGAATCCACCAGCCATCCCAGGACATCAGAAATGGAGCACTGGACCTGCAACAGAAGAAATTAAATCCCATACCCTTCTAAATTTCTTAAACTGAAAGAATTTTGGAATGTGGTGCCTGCCTATTCCTAGGTAGAATTTCTACATAAATCCTGGACTGAAGCAGGGGGAGGGGAAATTTGGAAATAGATGCTGTGAAAAAGTTATTAGTATAACACATAGCAGTGGACTTAAACTAACGTCTCTGATCTGATGTGTCTCTTGTGGAGAAATGAAAATCATATGTACGCTGGTCGGGAAAATGCTTCCACCTAATTGCTTGTGGATGAAGCACTTTATTTATAGATACCCAGAAGGAAATTTGGCTTCCCTGCTCTATAATACGGCAGGGAACACGGCCAGGTAGCTGCCGACTCCAGGACACTCTGTGTTCCATACGGCAAGAATGTGGAACCACTTTCTATGTAAACACAGTGGTTCTTCTTTTTCCCTCTTATACTTTTTCTTTTTTTAATTTTAGAGCTCTTTGAAGAGGACCCGGCTTAGCCATGAGTGTAAGGGGCTAGTCACCCCCGCCGTGGTTAGGTGGTGGCATCTGAGGGTGAGGGACTCTGCCAGACCTCACTGCCCTTCCTCATGCTTTAATTAACTCCCAAGGAGATAAGGAGGACAGAGTCTCCCCCAGCTCTCAGATTCTGGAAACAGTGCAGAAAACGATTTCAACATTCTCACAAATTCTCTGGATTAAAAGGAAATGAGAATTGGGGACATTGCAGAGAATCTAATTACTGCCCAGTCCCTCAGTCCTTTGCAGCAAGAAGGTCCCACAGGAGGGAAACCTTTGCTCCACTGCACTCAAGAGTGGGTATGGGGAAGCCAGAGAGAATCATTGAGTGTGGGCCAGGACAAGCTCTGTTCCAAGAACAAATGGGATTTGGGATTTGGACGGCAGCGAGGAGTCCCTCAAACAGTGCTTCAGACCAAGGAGAGAGGCCTAAGGGTCATAATAGAGACCAGGTGGACAGGGCTTTAGAGTTTGCAAAATGCTCTCAGCTACTCGGTTTTTCAGACCTTCCTTGCCAGCAAACATTGATTGTGCACCTGCTGAGTGCCAGGTACGACACATGATGGGTTTGTTTCTGGGAGAACAGAAGCGATCAGCATCTCCCTGTCCTACCTGCAGAGGGGAGCCACACGCCCGTGAGTTTGCAGCCTCCCTGCCATCACGATGGGCCAGGCCACCATCGACTGCGTGCCTGCAGCGGCCTCCTGACCAGTGTCCCTGGTGGCAGCCAGCCGTATACCCCTGCAGACCATTCTCCAGAAGGAGACAGAAGGATACTTTCCAAACTCCGTCAGTTCATGTCTCTCAAAAGTAAGTCAGAAACAAGGCCAGGTAAGCGATCAGGTAGAGTGTCATCTGCATAAAACCTTCTAAAAGTCTGGGAATGGTGAGTTGAATGTGTCAACTTGACTGGGCTCCAGCACCCAGTTATTTAATTAACCACGAATCTAGGTGTTGCTGTGAAGGTATTTTGATGTGGTTGACATCCACCATTGTACGTAAAGTTGACTTTAAGTAAAGGAGGTAGCCCCTGCTAATGTGGGCGAACCTCCTCTAAGCTGTTGGAAGCTTTAGGAACAAAAACTGAGGTTTCTGGAGAAGAAGAAATTTTGCCTCAAACTGCAGTGTCGGCTCCCGTCTTCTGGTCTGAATGTCTCGTCTTCCAGTCTGTCCTATGCATTTTGGACTTGCCAGCCCCTGTAATCCCATGAGCTAACTCCTTGAAATAGACCTCTTTATACACACACGCCCTATTGGTTCTGTTTCTCTGGAGAGCCCTGACTGATACAAGCCTCCTCTCTCACTCAGAATAAATGTCCAGGTCCTTACGATGGACGACAGGGTCCCCTCTCTCCGTCCGTCCCCCTCTCCAGCACCACCAAGCACCCTCTCCCTTGCTCCTGGCACTGCTGTGTTTTCTCACAAAGGCCTTTGCACTTGCCTTTCCCTCTGCCAGGCATGCCCGTCCTCCAGATGATCACGCTACTGCTTCTTCTTTCTCTACTTCTTCTCATGGTCTCTAGGAAAATGTCGCCTTCCCTAAATGCCACCTAAATACCAACCCCTGTCACTCCCTACTCCCGCCCCTGCTCTGTTTTCCCTCTTGAATTGGGTACCATCTGATGTAACATACACTTACTGGCTTTTTTCTTTATTTCCTTTCTCCTCACTTGAGAATGGAAGCAACCTGAGGGCAGAGCCTTTGGTTTATCTTGATGACTGAGGTGTCCCCAGCACCTAGGTCTGTCTGGTACATAGTTGGTGCTTGTCTTAGCTCAGGCTGCTCTAAAGAAATACCACAGACTGGGGTGACTTAAAGAACAAACATTTATTTTCTCACAGTTCTGGAGGCTGGACTTCCAAGATGAAGGTTCCGGCAGGGTTCTGTTTCTGCTGAGGGCCCTCTTCCTGGCTTGCAGACGGCTGCCTTCCCACCTAACTTAGTTACCTCCATAAAGGCCTCATCTCCAAATACAGTCGCACTGGGAGGTTAAAACTTCAACACATGAATTTTGGGGGATGCAATAAGTTCATCATGGCACCCAGCAAATGCTTGTTGAATGAACAAGAGGGTGAAGTAATAGAGAGTCAGGTGATCACCATTCAGAAGACCCTTACCAGCCCGGATGGTGCTGGGAGGTTCTGGCAGAGAGGACTCCTGGGCTGCAAACCTAAAAAGCCCCTCCGTGCTGATGGCTTCCTGTTACCATTCTTTCCACTTCACACATCAGGAAAGCGAGGCTCAGTGATGTTCAGCAACTCATTCAGGGCTGGAACTGAGGACCAGGAAGATGGGGCTGGGGGTGTCAGTGGGGAACAGACAGGAGACAGAAACCATACCAGGTAGTTGAACAGAGAGAATCTGATATACAGGATGGTTAACTAGGTGTAAAGTGGTTAACTGGGTAACTCAAAGGGTAAAAAGACAACTGTAAGGCATTTGGGAGGTAGCAGCTGCAGGAAGCAGCCTCCTCCTCTAGGCCTCGGGAACAAAGGAAAGAGTTTGGAATTATCACAACTGAGACTCTTAGAGGAGGGCGCAGGGGGCCACCCAGGAGGGCTCAGGCTGGCCAGTGGTGGAGTCTTTGGGGAGGGCGAGGCCCAGTGAAGGGGTTGTGTGAGTGCCGGAAAAACTGCAAACCAGATTCAGTTGATCCTGTAGAAATGCAACGATGCCAGATGACGCTCTCAGGAAGACCCTCTAGCCTAGGTGGGCTGCAAAAGTGGGTGGTGACCTCGTCCGGTCTCTTTAGGCAGAAGAGGTTGGGTTAGGGAAACAAGGGTGTCCACCACCCTTCAAAAAATCAGAACTAATAAGAAAACTATTTCCATTTTGAGAAAAATATCAAAATAGTTATAATGGTTGAACTTAGTTCTGTTTTCTATGTTAAAATGTGCATGAAAGTAGGAAAGAAATCTTTGATGAAATTCTAGGAAGCACTTTCCATGATCTTCCAAATGATATTTTTTGGTGGCAAATACCACATTTTGTACTGAATTGAAAAAAAAAAAACGGTAATAATGAAAAAACGGTAAAAACTTCTTCAGATCATGTTATTAGCTAGACTAGCAAAGATGCACTATACATCTTCAAAATTCTTGCAAAGTGTAGTTTGATGTTTCCTCTGACAAATGTAGAAAAGCTGTTTGAAATATTAAGCTCCGTTAGGGGAAAAAATATGTTTTTAAACCTGTCTCCTTCCAACTCCTCCCAGCAAATGAGAAAGAGGCAGAGATGAAGATCAAAATATAAGCCAGGGTCATGGCAACACCTACTCAGAGAAGACCCCAGCTGGGTACCGGGTCAGAGATACCCATGGGAACACCTACAGAACAGGTGGGCAAGGTCTTTGCTTCTGGAGATAGTAGGTTATTGGCACTTACTTTGTGCCAGGGAGTATACATTTACTAACTCATTAATTCTTTTAACAAAATTAGAAAGTAGGCACATTACTTAATATGATAATCTCTAGGTCCATTCATGTTGCTGCAAATGGCATTATTTCATTCTTTTTTTATGGCTGAGTGGTATTCCACTGTGTGTGTATATATATATATCTCACATCTTCTTTATCCATTCGTCTGTTGATGGACATTTGTGGGGGAGAGATAGATTAGGAATTTGGGATTAACATATACACACTACTGTATATAAAATAGGTAAACAACAAGGACCTACTGTATAGCACAGGGAACTCTACTCAATACCTTGTAATAACCTATAATGGAAAAGAATCTGTAAAAGAATATACAGATATGAATAACTGAATGATGTTGCTGTACCCTTGAAACTAGCACAACATTGTAAATTAACTATATTCAAGTAAAAAAAAGAAAGCAGGCACATCATTATTCATTCATGATGGAGGTTACAGGATACATATGCTAATATTTGTCAAGTCGTACACTTGAGGTTTATGCAATTTACTGTATGTAGGTTATACGTACATCAACCTTTATTTTTAAAAATAAGTCAAGAGCAGAGACATCAACTGAAGACAAGGCCGAAGGCAATCGCCTCTCTCGCCTGGACACAAGCACAGGTGCCTGGTGTGTGGAAGACCTCGGTGAATTATCATGGGAGGAGTGAATGAATGAATGGCATCAATACTCTCACATGAAAAAACATACCAGCTCCTTATAGAAGGGAAGGAAATGGAAAATGCAGCTAGACAAAACATTCCGGTTAATAAACCACAAATATCCATTAATCTGTCCAATTTGGGGAAAGTGGAAGAGTGCTAGGTGGCCATGATTACAATGCCAGCCCTTGTTTGGGCTGACAAATTAATCTGCCCAGGGTTTGGGAAGTGAGGGAGCATCTCCCCGCATCATCCCACAGGCCAGGCGGCCTCATCTGATTTCAGTGGAATAGATGGAAGCGGCCTGTTTTTCATGTAGATTACTCGAGAACTGAATGTAAATTGATGTAAATCAGGGAAGCGGATCAACAGCCACGAGCACCTCATTCTCCGTGGTGGGGCCTATCCTGTGCGTACACTGGCCATTGGCTCTCTGGGTATCTTCCCAGTCTGAGCCAGGCAGCCTTCTGGGAGTGCAGATGAGGGGGGCCCGAGGAAACCTAAGGGGAGGTCATGTGGGCTCCATGGAGCCCTTGAGGAAATAGCATCTCCCGGGACAGATATCAATGAGAGCTGCCAGACTTGCAGCTCTCTGCGAGGGCCTCAGACCCATCCCGACTCTAATCGACACATCAAGCCTGCAAGAAGGTGGTTATGGTTTCTATAAAGGCGATATATGTCCATTGTAGACAGACCCAGCAAATTTAGATAAGTGAAAAGAAAACATAAATAAATAACGATCATCCACAACTCTACCCGGCACAGATAATCAGTTGAGATTTGGATGTGTTTCCTTGCAGACCTGTTCTAACATACATGCAGAAGTGTATGTCTGTTTTAATGGTTTGTCATTTTTAACTGTTTTATTCCTTTGGCTCCATGTAATGAGTATAGAAGCCAAATCAGGATACATGAGGTTTTTCCGGAGGTAGATTTTCCATGACAGTAAAGATGCTTAAGCTACAGGACCCCCGTTTGTTCGCCCCCTTCCAGGGGCCTCTACCTAAATTCGCATTCATAATTTTGCATTCTTTCCCTTGAAGGAGGCTCCCCAAACTGTCTCTATGCTCTGTGAAACCTGATTCCATGGCTGCATTTAACCGTCAACCAGTGCTATAGGTTGAATCATGTCCCCTAAAAAATATGTCCTAACCCTCCAGTGCCCACAAATGTGACCTTGTTTGGAAATAGGGTCTTTGCAGTTATTATCAAGTTAAAAGAGGATCATACTGGTTTAGGGTGGACTCTAATCCAATGACTGGTGTCCTTGTAAAGAGGGAAATTGGGGGTGCACACACAAGGGCAAAGGCCACGTGAAGATGGAGGCAGAGATTGGAGTGATACATCTCCAAGCCAAGGAACGCCAACCACCACCAGAAGCTAGTGTTATTGTGTTACTGCAGCTCTCAGAAACCAATACAGCCGGTGAGCTGAGCACTGGAATTCCTGGGGAGGCGGAGGAGACCCCCAGGAGGTTGCTATATGATTGGGGGCCTAGATCAATGTTGGTGGTATGTCCATGGCCCACAACTGAGGCTACCTCCTCAGTCTGCAAACGTCCCTGTCTGCCTTAGGTAGTGCTGGATTAAAAGGAAAACACACATTCTTGTTCATTTCACTTCCCTTTTTTTTTTTTTTCTCCATTGACCCAAAGAGAGGAAAACATGTTTACTGAGCATGTACTAAGTGGCAGGCTCTGAGCTGCGTCTTCACTTTTGTCATTTATTTGTATAAATCCCACAGTAACTCCCCCAGGGAAATAGTACTGTCCCCATTGTGCTGCCAGGAAAGCCGAGGCTCTGAAAGGTTGAACAGCTTGCTTGAGTGATGAACAATGAGCAGATGAACCTAAAGTGCTCTCACGCCAAAGTCTGTGCTCTTTCTCCTCTTGCTTCCCTAAAAGGGGCTTGGAATGCCGTGTCTAAGTTTCAGCTTTCATTATCCACAGCTGGAGGTAGAAAGAATTGACTGGAAGCTCTGGGTCCAGGATAGAGTCTGGAAATCTCTTTCAGTGCTTGCCTTTCCCATGGTCGCACCTGGACGGTAGGGCCAGCCCATCTGCTCACCACTGTTCGCAAGCCAGTGAGCCCGTGGTGAGCCCTCAGTAGAAGAAGGAATCTTCACTCTAAAAAAACCTTCAAAGAAAAAAATGGAAAAGAATAATGGTTGTCGGGGATGTGGAGAAATTTGAAGCCTCATACGTGGCTAGTTTGACAGTTTCTCAATGAGTTAAACCTAGGATTACCATGTGACCCAGCAATTCTGCTCCCAGGTATCTACCCAGAGGAAAGGACAACAGGTGTTCAAGGGAAAAAAAACTTGTACACCAATGGTTATAGCAGCACTACCCACAAAAGCCAAAAGATGGAAGCAGTCCAAGTGTCCACCAACAAATAAACATGAACAAAATGTGTTATAGCTGCACAATGGAGTATTATTCAGCCATAAAAAGGAATAAAGTATTGATGCATGCTACCACATGGATGAACCTTGAAAACATCATGCTAAGTGAGAGAGGCCAGTCATAACAGGCCGCATATTGTATGAGTCCATGTATGTGAAAAATCCAGAATAGGTAATCCAGAGCGAAAAAATGCTGATTGATGGCTGCCAGGGGCTGGGGGGAGGGAGGAATGCCTAGCGGGGATGGAGTCTCCTTTCGGAGTGATGAAAATGTTTTGGAACTTGATAGTGGTGATGGTTGCACAGCATTTTGAATATATTAATGCCACTGTGCTGTATACATTATAATGGCAAATTATCAATATATGTTATATGTATTTTACCACAATGAAAAGTATTTCCAAAAAAACCTTCAATGGATTTCTCATGATGCTGCTTTTTCTTTTTTAAAAATTTTTATTTATTTATTTATTTATTATTATTATTATTTTGGCTCCGTTGGGTCTTCGTTGCTGCGCGCGGGCTTTCTCTAGTCGCGGCAAGCGTGGACTACTCTTCATTGTGGTGCGTAGGTTTCTCATTGCGGTGGCTTCTCCTGTTGCGGAGCACCAGCTCTAGGCATGCGGGCTTCAGTAGTTGTGGCACGCAGGCTCAGTAGTTGTGGCGCACGGACTTAATGGCTCCGCAGCATGTGGGATCTTCCCGGACCAGGGCTCGAACCCGTGTCCCCTGCATTGGCAAGCGGATTCTTAACCACTGCACCACCAGGGAAGTCCGATGCTGCTTTTTCTAATCCTCTCTCTTCTGTCTTGTCACAGCCAAACTTCTCAGAAGAGCGGTCCATACAGACTATCCTCATGTCACCATCACCTGCTCACCTACACCCTCCTCCCGTCTGGCTTTGGGCACCATCATGCCCCTGAAGTCCCACTAGATCACCTTTTCACCTCTCCTCTTACCTGGCCTGAAGGCATCATCAGACAACACACACACACACAGACACACACAGACACACAGACACACACACACACACAGACACACACACACACACACAGACACAGACACACACACAGACACACACACACACACAGACACACACACACAAACGCTTTTTCTATTTGGGGTAGGCTGCCCTCTCTGAAGACGGTCTTCTTCCTGATGCAGCTCATTTGGCATTGGAAACTTTGAGACTGACACCTCGATGCTGACCTTGAACAAGATTTCATTCTCTGGTGGGAGAGATGGGGCTGAGCCCAGCAATTATGCGCTGATGGCCATCAACCTAGCTCACCCTGGGGAAGAAGATTCTCACCAAGGCAGGCATCAGATGCGGAATATACCATTCATGAGAGTCAAAAGGTAATTTGCACATGTCTCAAATTGCACCCTACCTCTCCCCTATCAATTTTCCTCTCCCGCAGAAGGTAAAATTAAAGGCTTTGGAATATTACACCTTTTAGTAGTTACCAGATGACAGGGAATCAAGGTGTCAAAGCTACCGACAGGCTGACAGGTTGAACTTGGACTTGGAATATCTCTTTATCACAGCTACAATCAGGGCACTTTGTAACCACGTCCCAGAGACAATAGCAATTAATTTAGGAAAAACACAACCTTGATGACAACTCCTATGAATAATTGTACCAGCATGCCTTCTGAGCACTTTGAGCTCTTGGGGTTCAACTTCACTGAAAACTGGAGGTGACAGAGCACAGGGGTTCAGAATGCAGGCTTTTCTATCAAGACAACCTGGCACAAGTCCTGGCTCTGCCACTTACCAGCTGCGTGGCTTTGGACCAGTCACTTGCTTCTCGGACTCTCGGTTTCCCCTTCTGTAGAACGGACAATGCTCCCATTCCTACAGCGTGGGGGATTTTGTGATATTGCAAGGAGCACATTTCTCCACCTGATAAACCTTTATGATATATCGGCCACTGAGATCAAGCCGGGTAAGACCATGCCCTCCTACCACCTATATTCTAGAAAATACTACAGGTACAGAACTCAGGCAAGGTCCGGCTTCCTGTAAGCCTTTAGCAAATGCTAGTTAATATTATTTTCAAGAACACTTTTTCCTTTTTAGTTGAGATATCACATGCTATACAATGCACAAAATATACTGCTCAATAATTTTTTAAAAATAGACTTTCTTTTTTAGAGCAGTTTTAGGTTCACAGCAAAATTGAGTGGATGGTATAGAGAGTTCCCATCTATCCCCTGCCCGATCACCCCAACCAACACAGAGCCTAACCCACTATCAAATTCCCCCACCCCAGTGGTGCATATGTTACAATCGATGAACCTGCACTGACAAATCATCACACAAAGTTCATACTTTACATTAGGCTTCACACTTGGTATTGTACATTCTGTGGGTTTGGATAAACATATAATAACATATATCCACCCTTATAATATCGTACAGAATAGTGTCACAGCCCTAAAAATCCTCTGTGCTCTGCCTGTTCATCCCTCTTCCCTCCCTCCATCCCTGGCAATCACTGATCTTTTTACTGTTTCCTTAGTTTTGCTTTTCCCAGAATGTCATACGGTTGCAATCCTACAGTATGTAGCCTTTTAAGATTGGCTTCTTTCACTCAGTAATATGCGTTTAAGTTTCACCCATGGCTTAATAGCTCATTTCTTTTCAATAAAATAGAATAACATTCTGTTGTCTAGGTGTACCACAGTTTAAAGCTCCATTGATTTTTCATGCACACACATGTAACCACCAGCCAGGTCAAGAGATAGGACATGTGTAGCCCACACCAGACTCTCTCGTGCTCCCTCCCAGCCAAACCCCCAACAGTGACCACTTTTCTCTCCTCCATCACCAAGAATTAGTTTTGCCATGTTTGAACTTGATAAATAGAATCTTACACTTTACTCTTTCATGTCTGGCTTCTTTCATTTAAACTTATGTCTGAGAGGTTCATTGATAGTGCATATAGCAGAGTTCATTTTTTCTTTGCTGTGTTGCATGGAAACCTATCTATTATACGTTATATCCTGAAGTATGCACATTCCTGTGTATCAGACACAGCGCTAAGCACCAAGGGATACAGAGGTGTGTCCAGCGCAGGCCTTGTGCTCAGGGAGTGCACAGCTTAAGAGTGGATGCGAAACATCCTAAATTTCCCCCAAATGAAGTGTCACGTCAAGTGTGTCTAAAACAAGGAGTGGGACTTCCCTGGTTGTCCAGTGGTTAAGACTCCTCATTCCCACTGCAGGGAATGTGGATGCAATCCCCGGTCAGGCAACTAAGGTCCCGCATTGCACGGGACGTGGCCAAAAAATTTAAATAAATAAATTTTTTTTTAAAAAGGAGTATATTATGCTTTATGGGAACACCACTGGGAGGAAATGTATTCATTTAAATACTCTTGAGCTCTCACAAGGTGCTAGGCCTTGTGCCAGGAGCTGGGAGGAGAGTATGGTGGATGAGATATGCTTCCTGCTCGTGGGGAGCTAATATCTGGGGGCTGGGGGAATAGAGACAAGTTGTCACGTGATCCGTTCTATAATAGAGGGAGCACAACAGCCTGTGGGGGAAAAAAAAAAAACAGGCTGTGGAAACCCAGAGGGAGAGGGGCCCCTGGCAGCCTTGGGGCCGGGGGGAGAGGCACGGTGCGGGGGGAGGTCAGGGAAAGTGCAGTAGACATTGTTGGTGGCCTGCCTACAGATACCCCTCGCTCTCTCCCCACAGCCAAGCCTTCCTTGTGCAATATCTTTCGCAACATTGTGGCCACAGAATCCTGAGCGTCCCCCCAGCTCCAGAGGCTGACTCCTGATTGGTCCAAGCCAACCAAGGGGATCCTGTTCCCCACCAGCCATTGGTTTAGCCATGGGCACGTGATGCATTCTGGCCAATTAGATATGAAAGAAAGTCACCTGGGGGAGTGGATGGCAGAGCTTCTAAGAAACGTATTCCTCACTGATTTAAAAAAAAGAAGCAACTTCTGTACACTTGAAACAAACATAACATTGTAAATTAACTATTCTTCAATTTTTTTTAAAAAGAAGCAACCTCTCTTGGGAGGAATTACCCCATTTTTCTGCCACTGGTCTTCATTATGAGCAGGTGACACTGTGTCTTTTTGCTTATTAAACTCCTAGCAGAATTAACCCGGAGCTACTTCATCTCTAGACTTCTGGTTCTGTGCCACAATAAACCTTCAGTTACTTGCAGGCAAAAAACATTCCAGTTTATGTTCTTAGAGGACAAGATTTCTTAGCTGAGTCTTCAAGGATGCTAAAGAATTAACTGGGGAGAAAACTCCATGGAAAGAATAACAAATAATTTGCATACAAACCAGGACACTGGGACAGGCACCTAAACCAGCTCTCCACCCCCCATCCCCCCACTGCCCCGCCAGGGAAAATGGGACATAGGACATCTTTTCCCCAGTAAGAACTCAGAGTGAGCAAAGACATGACAGTTCTTTTATTTTTGTTTTCTTTTCTTTAACAAACACAGGATGCTTATTCTGTATTAGGCATTGTTCTCAGAGCTTTAGAAATATTAACCCAGAAATGATCACCAGTGAGTTGGCAGGGGGGAGGCAGGAGGACAAAAGACAGGGATGACTCATAAGACCATGTGGGCTTCACTGAGATGGAGGTATTTAAGCAAGACCTGGAGTGGGAAGGATATACCAGATGGGGGCACAGCCTGAGCAGGAAGGGGGGTAAGAGCAAGATGTTCAGGGAGAGGCAAAAGCTCAGGAAGCCTGGAGTGCTGTGTGCAGAGACGGGAGGAGATGATGGCCAGGGAAGGGCAGTCGAGGCTGGCTTGTAGGAATCTGGAGTTTGTCCTGAAGACCTCGGAGGGTCTCAGCAGCAGGGGCAGATGCAGGTTTTGTGGGGTCAGAAGCTTATACAACTTGAGGGTGGGGATGCTCTTTAATAAAAAAGAATACAATTTCATGGGACACAGAAGGGGTCCATTCTACTGGGAATGAGTAAGTTTCACTAGCTTTGCAGGAAATGGCCTCTGCTGAGCAGAGAGGTGATCCAGTCACAGCTGTGCTTAGAGCAGCATCTGTGGCCCCAGCACAGTGCCTGGATGTGAGGGAGCAAGGTGGGAAATCTGATGACGATGAAGCATGGAGAAGGAAATTGGGAAACTGCATCTTGTACTCCATCGGAAACGTCCACAGTCCGTGCGGCGATAAGAGAGTCTTTGGCCACTCAAGGGGGTCACGTGGAAAGGAGGCCACGTGGAAAGGAGGTGTTGTGGTACTATCTGGGATACATTCCATCTGCCCTCTGGCCCTAGCCTCTCCCTCTGTAGAGAGAGGAGACCAGAAGATATCTCTGAGTCCTTCTACTGCCGTCATTTGGCGATATAAGGAGACACTGAAAGCCACTTGAGGCCAGCTTGGATTACAAGACTTTGTGCCGAAAATGACCTCATATAACAGGGCCTTCCTGGCAGTTGAGATGCATGAGATTAATGTTCCAAAATCCAGCTGGTTCTCAGAATTTCCCCAGAAAGTTTGAAAACAAAAACAAACAAAAAACTTTACTTCCAGGTGACCTATGTGCAGCAGCAGACCAGGTCAGTAAACTCAAGCCAGGGGTGGGGTTGAGCGGGGTTGGGGGTCCACACTGGGCCTGAGCGACCCTCAAAGTCTTCAGAGTTGCATGGAGGGAGGCAGGACACACAGGAATAGTGCTACTTCCCTGTTCAGCCCCTGTGGCTCACTCTTAGCCCATCTTATACATGGGGCTTTTGAACAAGCTTTCATTTGTGAACAAGAGAAAACTTTGTGCTGCTAACAGTTTTTACTTTTTGAAAACCACTGCTCCAGAGCCAGAGTTCTTAATGTGGAATCCACAGAACTAGGGGTCCTCAGCTGGGCATCCAAGAGCTGGAGGACGTTTCTGGAACCCTAAGCAGAAATCTGTGTGCATTGGCATACTTATATATTTCTGGGAAGAAGACCCCATGGCCTTCAACGATTGCAAAAAGCTCCTCTCACAAAAAGGTAAGAACTACAGATCAGCACTTCTCAAACAAATGCGCACAAGAATTCCTGGGGACCTTGCTAAATGCAGATTCTGACTCAGTAGGTCTGGGCTGGGACCTGAGAGTCTGCATTTCTCACACGCTCCCAGGCGATGCTGCTCACCTGTGGACCACACGTTGAACAAACATCTAGGACTACGTTGCCCAATATGGCAGATTCACTGAGCTCTTAAGGTGGGACTCATTCAAATTGAGACATGCAATAGGTGTGAAATACACATCAGATTTCGAAGGCCCTCTACCTGCCAAGTGTGAAATCTGTCATTAATAATTTTATATTAAAAAATAATAATTTTATATTGATTATATGCTGCAATGATAATACTCTGTATGTATTGGGTTAAGTAAAATACATTATTTAAGATCATTTCAGCTGTTCCTATTTACCTTTTTAAAATGTGGTCAGTTACAAAACATATTTGAATTACAACTGTGGCTCACACTGTATTTCTATTGGCTATCGATGATGAAATGGCAGCTGACTCAGGAATGAAGAGGTGGTGTGGGGTAGAGGAATTTAGTCCCAGGGTCAAGTCTCAGTGGTGCGGTTGAACAGTCTAGAGACCTTTAAATAGTCCCTTCCTTGAGTCAGTCCACCTGTATAACAGGGAGGTTGGGGGGAAAGTGTCACTGAAGGTCCCTCTCAGTTCTCAAAGTCTCCCCCATGACCCCACCTCTTTCCATAGCTTAATGCAGATTCACAGTCTTCCAGAGAGGCAGTACAAGGGTCAAGGGTGCTGGGGCAGACTGCCGTGTTCACATCCTGGCTCGCAAGTTACCACCCGTGTGGCCTGAGGCAAGATGCTGCATCTCTGCTGGGCCTTGGTTTTCCCATTTGTAAAATGGGCATCATAATAACGCCCATCACACAATGTTGAGGCGAATAAAAGAGTTAATACCTGAAAAAGGCTGAGACCATGGCCTGGCACACTGCACACCCTCAATTAATAGGAACTCTTATTGATATTACAAACCAAGGTTAAAATCCACATCCCACCCCTTTCAGGTAAAGTGAGCTTGACCTTTTACTTGTCAACCCTCTGGCCCCTCTTTTGTAAAATAAAGACATCAATTCCGACAAACAAATGAGAGAATAGTCATAACGCGCCTAATGCTGTGTGGAGCACATAGCAGACCCTGAATAAATGGCAAGTCGTTATCCCCTTCCGCTCCTTTCTGTTATTTTAGTGTCTGTTCCGGGACCGAGAGATGCTGTGTTTCATCAAACAAAAATGTCCCCACTCTACTGCACTGTTTCTCAGAGCAATCAAGCCTCAGGTGAAGCCGTCCTTTTCAACAATGTGGGGTCCGGTACCAGGCCTGTAAACTTCCAGCACGATGGGTCGTAGCGCTATTTGATTCATTTGCAAGGCCTGGAAACTAAAATTGCACTTAGAGGCTGTGTCTGTGTGCCCTCTCGTCTCTGCGTTGGTGTTTGGGTCTCAGTTGTAATCTATTTTAGTTCTGCAACTCCACACGACACTTCCGGCTTTGCTTTGCCAGACTGATGGTGTCCAGAAGACTGTGCATCCACCCTGTGTGGGATATTTCTGAAGCAGAGTTGCCTAGTGGAAAGGCCTGGGGAATGATTTATGGGTCGTGGGGAGCTGCCTTGCATGAAATAAAGGATGGGCTAATGAATGGGCTGGTCCCACTTGGGAGAGAGAGCATTTTTTTGTTCCAAGCAGCTGAGGGCCACAGCTATTTCAGACAAGCAGGCTTGGCAGTGCACTTCTGCAGAGCTTCACGCTGTGTGTAGCACATAGCAGACCAGCTCTGTAATGAGGGATTTGGGAGGTGGGTTCCTTCATGCTTCTCCTCAGAGCAACAGGATTTTTTCTCTTGGGATTAAAAGTTGTTTATTGTTTTATTCTAATTATAAATGCTGGACCTGGTCATGGTAGAAAAGTTTTGACAAGCTCATCAGATGTAGGTCATCTCTGTGAATCATTTGATGGTACATCCTTCTGGTAACTGTTCCTGTGTTTCTGTTAGGAAAGAGGATTCATAATATATACTCGGATGGGCTAATGAATGGGCTGGTCCCACTCGGGAGAGAGAGCATTTTTTTGTTCCAGGAAGCTGAGGGCCACAACTATTTCAGACAAGCAGGCTTGGCAGTGCGTTTCTGCAGAGCTTCACGGAAGGTTGCAGGGCTCATCAACTTTTCCAGGCTTTAAAGCAATTAGGCAGATGTGGTGACGTGGAAAGCCTGCCAGCGTTATAGTTGGGAAAGCTGGCTTCAGGCCCCAGCTGTGCCTCTTGCTACCTGGCCTCTGTTTCCTCATCAGAGAAATGGGGATAGTAATCCATTGCTCCCAATCTCATCAGATGTAGGTCATCTCTGTGAATCATTTGATGATACATCCTTCTGGTAACTGTTTCTGTGTTTCTTTTAGGAAAGAGGATTCATAATATATACTCGGTTTTGTAATTCATGAATTTTTTTTCACTTCAAATTACGCTGTGAAAGCTATCATTTGAACAAAGGAAGTACAGATGTTATTTGGGGTGTGTGTGTGTTAAATGTCACCATTTGTGCATACATTTGGATGTAAACTAAATCCCTGCAACAAGTACAAAGTATGAATGAGATTATTATAACAGGCAAAGAACTAGACCTCCAAGGGCTGTATGTTTTTTGAGAAATTTCAAGACTGAACAAATGAGTCTTTAGAACTCATAAAAGATAATGTGTGGACCGCTCTATTTCTTTGAACTAAAGTTTCTTATGTCATAAACTTTAAGTATTTAAGCCTTTCTATTTTTAAGAAAATGCCAAAAAAGTCGTATCCTCCCTCCAAAGTTGCAGTGCAAGCACTTTCCCATGCTATTACGTTCTCCTTGGAAAATATGACTTTTATCAACTAATCATATTCCATAATATGGATAGCCCATTATTTACTTATCCAATTATTGTTTCACATTTGATGATTTCATTTCTCCATTCTTTTGCTATTAAAAGTACACTTAAAGAGAAACCTAATGTTGATGTCTTAGTGTGCACTTCTGACCCTAATTTTGGGGTAGATTTTTCAAAGTGGAGTTATCGGGTTAAAGGTCATAACTATATTTAAGAATCTTAATACATTTTGCCAAATTTCCTTGGAGAAATGTTTCAATGCAGCACATTCCCACAAACAATACAGGTGAGTAGGGCTTAGAATCATGAGCTAGATTGTGGCAACGTAGGACCCACCAGCCCAGACTCCATCCCTGGTGTCCCCAGAGAGCCTGTTGATCCTTCTTTGATGAAGATGACAGAATGACTGGCTGAAGATGGCAGACGTCCCTACTCCTGAGTGGGAGTGGACACTGTTAGGGCACATTCTAGAGTGATTCCATACCACAGAAACACTGGTTGCAGGTCTGGCCCAGTCTGGATGTTTCATCTTTCAGAGTCTGTGTTCTCATTCCGCTCTGTACTGCCCTGAATGGTCGCTTTCTTTTGTGAGCATCTGTGTCTACAGTTTCTGCCTATGTCGCTTTAAACCCAGTCCTTATTAAGGATATTACCAAGCTGGCTAGTCTCCTTGAATAGTCTCTGATGAAGTCTGCCACCAGGGACTTGAGACATTCATTCATCTCTTTATTCATTCATTTTGTATTCAACACATATATAATAACTACCTACTATGTGCCAGGTACTTCGGGAAGCACGGTGGTGGACAAGACCTACCTGGTCCCTCTCTTTGTGGAGTTTATCGGCTAGTGGTGGAGCAACATAATAGGCTATAGACAAACAAAATAATATATAATTACCAAACTTTGGTATGCAGTATAAAGGACACAAATAGAACCCTATGCTAGGGACCTCTGTGGGTCTACTTCAGAGAAGTGGGCAGGGATGCTCTCTGAGGAAGTGGTATTTAATTTGAGACTTGAAGGATGAGAATGAGAATGGGATGATTGAGGGAAAAGTATTCTCGGTAAAAGGAACAGCATGTTCTTGAGATGGGAGAGTTCTTTGTGTTTATAAGGGACCAAAAGACAGCAGTGGGCTGGAGCAGAGGGTGACAGTGGCAGGAGGTGGGCTTGAAGCAGGCAGCAGTGAGCAGTTTTCCTTTTGTTCTAAATCCAAAAGCCACTGAAGGGTTATAAGCCGAGGCAAATGGAGGGAGCAGGGTCGCATAAGTCCAGTTTGTAAATGGATCAAAGTGGGTGAGGCAGTGGCGTGGCACCACTATTACAGGTATCCAGGAGAGAGACGATGAGGGCCAGTACCAGGATGAGGGTGTAAAACGAAGCCAGAAGGAACTTTCATGGCATCCCATCCATGCCATCTGTTGGACATCAGGTCAGTCTGGGGCCAGGTCAGGCTGACCAAGAGCAGCTGTGGGTGCTGTCAGCTTTTCCCATGGGCCCAGTCAGCAGCCACCTACATAGCGGGCTAGCCGAGCACCAGTCACACCCCAGACCCTCCCTCACCTGTGAAGACCTCGACCTCTGCTCATAGAAGTGCACTCCTTTCCCAAAGGCATGTGTAATTTTCAAAGGAAAAGTCAACCCTGGAGAGGTCTCATTTCAACCTATTCTCCGTTACTGACGCCTGAGTAGGAAAGAGTTTCTTTTTTTTTTTTTAAGCTTTAAAAAATTTTTTTAAACATCTTTATTGGAGTATAATTGCTTTACAATGGTGTGTTAGTTTCTGCTGTATAACAAAGTGAATCAGCTATACGTATACATACATCCCCATATCCCCTCCCTTTTGCATCTCCCTCCCACCCTCCTTATCCAACCCCTCTAGGTGGATACAAAGCACCGAGCTGATCTCCCTGTGCTATGTGGCTGCTTCCCACTAGCTATCTATTTTACATTTGGTAGTGTATATATGTCCATGACACTCTCTCACTTCGTCCCAGCTTACCCTTCCCCCTCCCCGTGTCCTCAAGTCCATTCTCTATGTCTGCGTCTTTATTCCTGTCTGGCCCCTAGGTTCTTCAGAACCATTTATTTATATTTTTTTAGATTCCATATATATGTGTTAGCATACAGTATTTGTCTTTCTCTTTCTGACTTACTTCACTCTGTATGACAGACTCTAGGTCCATCCACCTCACTGCAAATAACTCAATTTCGTTTCTTTTTATGGCTGAGTAATATTCCATTGTATATATGTGCCACATCTTCTTTATCCATTCATCCGATGATGGACACTTAGGTTGTTTCCATCTCCTGGCTACTGTAAATAGAGCTGCAATGAACATTGTGGTACATGACTCTTTTTGAATTACGGTTTTCTCAGGGTATATGCCCAGTAGTGGGATTGCTGGGTCATATGGTAGTCCTATTTGTAGTTTTTTAAGGGACCTCCATACTGTTCGCCACAGTGGCTATATCAATGTACATTCCCACCAACAGTGCAAGGGGGGGGAAAGAGTTTCTGAGACTAACCCTTAGGCAAGTTACCCTCTCTGCATCGGCCTCTGTTTCCTTGTCTGTTAAGTGGCGGGGGTGGGGGGTCTCCTCCCTGCCCTTTATTCATTCAACAACTCGGGGACCTGCTGTGCCTGGTCGGGGGCTGGTCACTGAGAGGAGTAAGATACACTTTCTGCCTCCTAGAAGCTTAAAACCCAGCAGGTCTCCAAGGTTCCTGTGAGCCTGTAAACATAAGCCTCCCTGATTTCCCCACTTTGCTGAGCATCACTCCTGACTTCCAGGCACCCACACCTCCTCTCAGACCTCATCCAGTGGGTTCTTTTCTTTTTCTTTTCTGTGCTTTGCTTTGCTTTCTTCCTTTTCTTTTTTAATTTTTATTTTATATTGGAGTAGAGCTGATTTACAATGTTGTGTTCGTTTCAGGTGTACAACAAAGTGAATCAGTTATACATATACATGTATCTATTCTTTTTCGATTCTTTTCCCATATAGGTTACTACAGAATATTGAGAAGAGTTCCCTGTGCTATACAGTAGGTCCTTGTTGATTAGCTATTTTATATATAGTAGTCTGTGTATGTTAATCCCAACCTCCTAATTTATCCCTCCCCCCTACCTTTCCCCTTTGGTAGCCAGAAGTTTGTTTTACAAAGTGAGTCTGGTCTGTAAAAAGTTCATTTGTATCACTTTTTTTTAGTTTCCACATATAAGTGATATCATATGATATCTGTCTTTCTCTGTCTGACTTACTTCACTCAGTATGAAAATCTCAAGGTCCATCCATGTTGCTGCAAATGGCATTATTTTATTCATTTTTATGGCTAAGTAATATTCCATTGTAAATATGTACCACATCTTCTTTATCCATTCATCTGTCAATGGACATTTAGGTTGCTTCCATGACCTGGCTATTGTAAATAGAGCTGCAGTGAACATTGGGGTGCATGTATCTTTTCAAATTATGGTTTTCTCCAGATATATGCCCAGGAGTGGGATTGCTGGATCATATGGTAGCTCTCTTTTTAGTTTTTTAAGCTAAAAAAACTGTTCTCCACAGTGGCTGTATCGATTTACATTCCCACCAGCACTGTAAGAGGGTCCCCTTTTCTCCACACCAGTGGGTCCTCTTTGTGGTATTGATGCCTCCTGGGGAATTTCTCTCTGATTTCTGGACTGTGATGGAGGTTAGGGACTCACCCTGACTTACTGGGCTGGTGTGCCCAGAAGCACAGGACTCTCACTCAGACCAATACCTGGACTTTGTGACAAATGCAAAGCAATGTGACATTCCTGCCCCTGGGACAGACCCTCACACCATTTCCTCCTAAGGGTTGCTTCTCCTACCCACCCTCATCAAAACCTCACTCTGGTCCCAGCATGGTCTCTGCCTGGGCCAGAAACTGGTCATAAATGATTGTCAGAGAGAATTTCCATGGCCGGAAAAATTCAAACACAGCCACCAAGGCTAATGCCAAACTTCGTTATTGTGGTTCTAACATGAATACTTTCTAGAAGGGTCTTGCTTAGGAAGCCAAAACCTGTTTGGTCTTTTTACAAGGGGAAAAAATAAAATAAGATCAAAGAACAGAAAGAAAAGGAAAAACTTTAGCTGTCACTGAAGGCATACTATGTGCCTGGAGGTCCCACATATGTTAATTTTCTGGTAGACCATTTTACAGATGGGCCTTCTGAGGCTAAGAGGTCAAGAAATTTGAATGTTCAGCCAATACATTTGAAGGCCAGGGATCAAATCAAACTTGTCTCCAAAATGTTTCCTTTTTACTACCCGGATACCCAGATGAAAAAAGGACCGGAGTAAAGACAGATGGAATTTTTGGACGTGGCTCACATACCCCTGCCTTTATCGTGGCTGATGGAGTTCCCTTAAGCCAGTCAACACTGCATGAGCTCACCATGTGCCTGGCGCCAGATGGCAGAGAGATCCCAAGATGTGCTCCCTGCCCTCAGGAAGCTTGTAACTAACAGGGAGATAACACACACACACACACACACACACACACACACTTGTAACTAACAGGGAGATAACACACACACACACGCACACGCACACGCACACACACACAAGGAAAAGAAGACAGAATGCAACAGAACAAGGCTAAAAGCCAAGAGAACAGATGCTCCTGGGCATGGAGGCCGTGTTCCCTTCCAAGTATGTCTTTTCTTGGGAGGTTTCCTCTTCAGTTGTGGGTAGTAAGCTAGCCCTACCATCAAAGGACATGAACGTGGCAAAAATGCCCTTTGAGGGGAACAGTTTGTCTTCCGGATATCTGGAAGAACCAGGCTCCAGGCTGAACGCATGCCTTCCGGGTTGGATACGCCCCGATGCCAGACTTTGAGTCCCCGCTGAATCAGATTCCACCACCACTCACTTTACAGAGGACACAGAGGAAAATCCATTCTGGGGGTTGTTTCTGCATGATGTGTAATAATGGGGGAAGGCATCCATGATATGCTTAAAAGAAAGAATGGAAGGAGGAAGGGAAGGGAGGGTGGGAGAAAAGTGGATTCGATTTCTATGGCTACATAGCAGATCACCACAAATGCAGCAACTTTAACATAATTGATCATCTTGCAGTTTCTGTGGGTCAGGCGTCTGGGCCTGGGTCAGCCAAAAGTCTGCCAAGGCGGAAATCAAGGTGCTGGCCAGGGCTGTGGTCTCACCTGGAGCTCTTCCAAGTTCGTTCAAGTTGTTGGCAGAATTGAGTTCCTCGCGTCCCTGATTCTCTGTTGGCTGTTGATCGGGGGCCCGGCACACGAAACTGGCTGCATGGACACGGCTGATGAAGGGGCGTAGAAGCTGGCGTTGCAGGGAACACCCACTGTAGCATCAGGCTGGACTTCGTTTAGTCGAATTTGCTCGGTTAGGTGAACTTGAATTTGGTCACCAAGGTCAAGGGGAGTCCCTCTTCGAGGGTGATTTTCTGGTTCACTGACCAGAAAATCCGGTCAGTTACCTGAAACTCTCATTTAAGCAAACAATCTCTTCTTTTCTTTCCTTTTCCAAGAATTAAAAGTGACAACTTCAATTGTTTTTCTCTTCCTTCCAAAGCAATACATATTCACTGTAGAAAGAGGAGAAACCACAAATTCACAAAAAGACAGAATATACCCATTCAGAATCCCTCCCTAGAGGCCACTTTTAAGACTTTGTGTATATTTTTGTCCAAAATGAGAGGATATTATACATATCGTCTTATAACCCATTTTTTCACTGTCAATATTGAGAGGATCACAGTATATGCCTATCTTCCTGTTACTGCACAATACTCCTTTATACAGATATGTCATGATTTACTTAACCAATCCCCTATTATAAACTATGTTGTAATGAACATCTAATAACTAAATCTGAATCATTTCCTTAAAATAAGTGCCCAGAAGTAGGATTAGTGGACAGATTACTTTCTGGGTCTCAGTTTCCTCATCTCTGAAATGGGGAGAAGAGTAGTGCCCACACCCTAGGATTGATTGTGGGGCAGTTGAATGGATAAACAAGATCCAGCACATAGTAAATGTTCAATGCAAGCTGCTATTAAGTAACACCTTTTTGGAAACATGCTTTTTAATGGAAATGTTTCTAACATATAATAGACACATACGCCTGTCTATCCAATGGCAGAACCTGAGTCTCCACCAGCCCATGGCGGTAGGGAATCCAGTGTCCCCGTGGTAGCCTCCAAAGATGACCACCATCAATGTTTTCTCCCTGCACGCATTTGCTGCTGCTCACGTCTCCATCCCCTCTGGATGAATCAGGTATGGCCGTGCCACTTGCTTTGGCCAGTAGAAGACAGAGGAAGTGATCCTGTGTGTCACTTCCAGGACCAGCCTTTCAGAGGATTGGCTGTTTCCTCGCCCTTGGAATGTAATCCTACTTTGAGATGGCCCTGCTGTCATGTGGAGGAAGAGGCCCAGCCAGCCCCCGGTGGTTCCAGCCACGGAGCTGAGGCACCAGACTTGGGACCGTCGTCGCCATCTTGGACCTTCCAGCCGCAGCAGACAGCACGCGGAGCAGAAGACCCACCAGCTGAGCCACGTTAATAAACTACCATCCAGACCTCTGAGTGTGGCGGTTTGTTATTAAGCAACAGAGAACTGAATACCCTCACCCCAGGAGCCCCTTCCCCGACATGTCCAGGAATATTCAGGGGAGATCATTCACGTACTCCAATCTGGACCAGACTTTTGGGGCCAGAAGCCTCCACATCCCGCCCTGCGTGCAGTCACTCTGGTCAATGGTTCATCACAGAAGAGACACCCACCCTCCAAGGGGGCATTTTGGACTTCTGTGCAGTGGGGTTGGTTGTTATAATAATTGAGGAGGGGGCATGGCTGGCGTTTCTTGGGTGGACAGTGCCCCTGCCAAAGCACAGGGCAGTCCCACACAACAGAGGGTTTCCTAACCAGACATTCCTGAGAATAAATAAAAGCAAAAATCTTTGTGCAAAATTACCTGAGCCCAGAGTTGTGGTTCTTAACCAAGGGTGATTTTGCCTATTAGGGGACATTGGACAAGTCGGGAGACAGTTTTGGTTGTCACACTGGGCATGGGGCTGAGCCTGCCATTTAAAGGGTAGAGGTCGGAGATGCTACTGAACACCCTACAGTGCACAGGAAAGCCCCCAAACAAAGAACGGTTGTGCCCCAGGTGTCAACAGTGCTGAGAAATCCTGATCCAGAGCCTTACTCCGTGTGATGTAAAAACTCAGTTTACTCTGCAAGGTTGTAATATGCACTGAATTCTTCTGCACTGAAACTATCATATAAATCAATGGAACTTGATTAAGAGTCATCCTCCATTCAGAAAATCCCCTCCCTGGACCCAAGGTTTTTGCTCTGTGAGCTGCCAGCCCAGTGCCACGTGTCCCTGTGTCCATCCTCTGGGGGCAGCTCTCCCATCAACAGTGATGCATCCGATAGACACTCATCCCAGTGGAGTCCAGCCCACGCATTTACCTACTGAAATGCACACACTTTATTATACATCACTTTCTTTTTATCTAACATTTAGGGCATTATATTAATTTGTAAAATTATGTGTGTAGTTACATGATAGGGGCTAGGAATCTGTATTTCAGGATCGTAAAGGGGAGGTTAAACTAAGTGTTGGAAGGGAACTTTGAGTCAGATGAGTCAAGAACCGTTTGTCCAGAACACGCTATAGCCAGAGTCTGACTCGCCGCTGGGCAAATGTGCCGGCACCCTGGCAGAGCGAGCAGACTGGTGCAGACTGAGTGATCCCAGAGGTGTCATCACTAACGGGGGACCCAGCCCACAGAGGGCTCCTTGAGACTCCAGAGAGGACTCACCATCCCTCGTGTTCTGCCCAGCCACACGGGCTCCACGCCACTGAAGGGCCAGGGACTCAGCTTCACTCACGCGGCTGCTTCCCCGGAACCTGGCCTGCCATCAGGACCACGGGGACGGGACCAGCCCTGGGGTCAGCGTCCTTGCGGGCCAGAACCAGCATGCCCCTTCCACCTGTAACCCTGGAAAGGAGTCCCAACTGGCCCCATCTCTTCCCGCCCCCTCCCCTGGGCTCATTACTCTGGCCTTGGTCCCAGCCACCCTGTCCCTCTGCCTACAGAGCCCCAGCTCAGACACCAGGTCCAGTGACCCCCACTTCCCTGACTCTTCTATTCTCCATCAAAAATAACAATACGCCTGTCATCAGCAGTCCAGGTATAGCACACTTTTATTTACTTGGTTCAATTTGCTATTTTTAACCACAAAATTAGCACCTGTCAATCACCACTTACAATACAGCTAAGACCTTAACAATAATTGTCATTTGTTATGGTCCTTCCCACAATAGCATCCTCAAGCTTGTACTCAACATTACCTTGCTTTCCATGTTGATAGTTTTTGTTTTGTTTTGTGTTTATAGAAAGGAACTCTGCAGAGCTGCAGAAAAGGAAAGGTTTTTATTTTTTAAGCCACGCTGCATGGCATGCGAGATCTTAGTTCCCTGACCAGCGATCGAACCCGTGCCCCTTGCAGTGGAAACACAGAGTCTTAACCACTGGACCGCCAGGGAAGTCCCCATGTTGTATAGTTTTATTGTATCTATTCAAATTCTCATATCTTTATTTTATTTGCATTTAACTGTATTCAAAGGATATCATACTGTATGCAGTCTTTGGGGACTTATTTTTTATTTTTTTACTTAATATTATTTCTGGTACCTTTTTAAACTCCGTATTCTACTGTGAAGACCCATCCATATTTTGCATTTGCTCATTCTCTTGGTTGCATCATTGCATTCCATGGTGAGTACATTCTACAGTTTATTCAGCCGGGGTCCCGTGCTTGGCATTGGGTTGCTGTTAGGGGTTTGCTCTGGTGAATGGCAGAGGCTTTTCAGTCCACTCGGGCTGCTATCACAGAATACTGCAGGCTGGCTGACTTAGAGAAATTTATTCCTAACCGTTCTGGAAGCTGTAAGTCCAAGAAGACTAGGACTTAAGAACACAAGGCACTAGCAGATTTGATGTCTGGGGAGAGCCTGCTTCCTGGTTCATAGACGGCTGTCTTCTTGCTGTGCCCTTACATGGCATGAGGTGAGAGAGCTCTCTGGGGTCCCTTTTAGAAGGGCACTAATCCCATTCATGAGAGCTCTACCCTCATAACCTAATCACCCCCCAGAGGCCTCACCTCCTAACACCATCAGATGGGGCGGGGGTTAGGTTTCAACATGTGGACTTTAGGGAGACACAGGTATTCAATCCGTAGCAGTGCTGCTTTGAACCATCGCTGCTCTGAGCATGGCTCCTGCTACCCAGGGGCAAGGACATCTCTTACGCACATTCCTGGAAGAGGAACAGCTCTTCCCTGCCTCTTCACACAGAGAACACTAAACAGATCAAGTTCACCATTCTCCAGGTGTTGTGAGGTTGACATGATGTTGGAAAGGGCAAGGGTTCTGCAGCCTGAAGAACTGACGCTGCCCCCTGCCCCACCACTCGCCGGCTGTGACTCTAAGTGATTTATTATCACTTCAGAGCTTCCTTCCCCTCACCTCTACGTGGGTACAAGGACACATTCCTCTCCAGGATGAGAATTAAGATTACTTCCAGCTCCTCAAAGTGAGGTACAGGCCCTGGGGACAGGTGTGATGTGCCATGGGAGGAACAGAGCACAGCTTCCTGCAACATCTGCTTTCCTTAACTAGCAGGCCAGGGGTATGATATTTTTGTGTTACGTCAAACGCAGTCATGTTGGGTAGTAAAGCAAAGCAAAACACACATACATCTTGGGCGAAATCAGCTGTAGACATGAGAGAGGCAGCTTGTGGGCCATCGGCTTCCCAGGGACTCTAATGGTTCCCATCTCCAATTCTCAGCTCCGGACACACGGCACGCATCCACCTGCCCTTTCGGCATCTCCGTTCTGATGGACCATGTCAGGTATCTCAAACCGCCACATGCGAAACAGAGCCCAGCCCGCCCCACCCCCAAACTCGCATCTCTTCCGACATCCCCACTCGTAACCCCGAGATCCAGGCGGTTCTCATATGTGTCTGTTCCATTTCATCCTGACTCCCCCTGCTCAAAAAGATAATAAAAATAATAAACACACACACAGAATGCTTGGTACGATCCTAAGTATTTGGTATGTAGCAGCTCATTTAACCTTGATGACTCTATGAAGTGGATGTTAGTATCACCATTTTACAGATGAGGGAATAAAACTCAGAGAGATTAAACCAACTTTCTCAGGGTCCACAGTCTGCAGAGGCAGGGCTGGGATTTGAAGCCAGGCAGGCTGCCCCCAGTGCCCACGGGTGTGACTGCTTCCTGTGAGCACCCTGCCCAGAAACAGGGATGGGACCCCCGCAGAGCACACAGCCAGCAGGAGGGTCTCAGGAGGCTGAGGCCCCCCACCATTCTTCCTGAGGTCCAGGCTGACTCAGTGCCAGTCTCGGGTGGGGCACACAGATTTTGTCCATTAGGGAGTTGCCAAGTACACACAGCGGCCACTATAGAAGAATTAGCCAGCTACGCATCGCCCCAAATTAAACGCAGCCTGACGTAGACTCACAATAGGCTGCCCACAAAGTAATCTTTGTCCCGCCCCCAGCCCCCCACACCTAATATCATGATTCTATCAACAGAGAAGCTTTATTCAAAAGGCTTAGAGAGGAGCTCAGAGATGCTGGCGAGGATGGAGAGGTCACCCCGAGCTGCCCAGCAGTTACAGTGAGGGGTCAAATGCTGAGCTGGATGCTCTACTCATGTGATTGCTCCAGAGTCAGACCCCACGTCTCCCAATACCCCGCTAATCTGAAGACCATTCCCTGAACCCCCAGGCTGGTTTTCACACTTCCCTGCCTTTGCTTCTGCTGTTCCCTTCTGCCACGCATGCCCTTCCCTTTTGAGCAGCTCCAGCCAGGAAGGGACAGAAGGGGATTTTTATTTTTTAAAGCAAAAGTTTATTATGTTTATTGGCGTAAACTTTTAAAATTATATTTGCTTAGGATCCTTACTCTATTTTGGTCATTTTATTTATTTATTTTTTAACATCTTTATTGGAGTATAATTGCTTTACAATGGTGTGTTAGTTTCTGCTGTGTAACAAAGTGAATCAGCTATACATATACATATATCCCCATATCCCCTCCCTCTTGCGTCTCCCTCCCTCCCACCCTCCCTATCCCACCCCTCTAGGTGGTCACAAAGCACCGAGCTGATCTCCCTGTGCTATGCGGCTGCTTCCCACTAGCTATCTAGTTTACGTTTGGTAGTGTCTATAAGTTCATGCCACAGACAGGAGGGGATTTTAAGTCAACCTCTCCCTGCCAACGGGCTCCCTCCTAGGCTACTAAAGGCAATCACCAGTCAGATCATGCACCCAGCTCATAAGCTAAAGCACTGGTGTCCTGATAAGAGAGAAGCAGAGACACAGAGACAGAGACACACATAGAGAAGAAAGCCGCATGATGACGGAGGCAGAGATTGGAGGGATGCAGCCACAATCCAGGAACACTGAGGACTGCTGGTAACCACTAGAAGCTGAAAGAGGCAAGGAAGGATTCTCTCCTAGAGCTTTCAGAGGGAGCATGGCCCTGCGGACACCTGATGTCAGCCTCCTAACTTCCAGTGCTATGAGATAATAAGTGTGTGTTGTTCAGGTCACCTAGACTGCGGTACATTGTCACAGCAGTCCTAGGAAACCAATACACTGTCTAATAAAAAGGCATCCATGCAGCAACTTTTAGAGTGGATGAGCAGAGTGGCAGCTGTGAAGAGACATCCAAGTCCAACTCTCTTGTTCACTAGTTTTGTGTGTTGAGCAAGTTACCTATATCTCTGAGCCTCAGTTTCCCCATCGATAAAATGGGTACATTACCCCTGCCCTGTCTTCCTCTTAGATGAGTGCGAGGCTCAGAGTGGTTGATGGCTGCAGAGCGCTCCCCTGACTTCACGGTGCTATAAAAAAGTTGAGGTTTAGCACCGAATGAATAATTTGCTCAGTAAACATTATTGCACTCCTGCTGTGTAGGCTTTGTACAGGCTGGAGGTAAAAAGACTGACTCAGGATCAAATCTATTCTTTAGGGATCTTGGATAAGAGATACCAGATGAGTAGAAAGTAGGTTTCCACCAAATCCCCAGAAGAACTTTGTGAAATGGGTGCGTTACAATGCCTACCTTAGTGGAGATGGTCGAGTGGTTAAGAGCTAGGCCACCGGCTCTCGAGTTCCGTTCCCGCTATTAACAAGCTGTATGACTTCAGTAAACCTTCAGAACCTCTCTGTGCCTCAGTGTCCTTGCCTGCAAAGGAGATAACTAGTGCAGTCCGGCAGGGGTGTCCAGCACACGATGGCCCACACTAAGTGGGGAGCCTTCTGCTCCTGGAAGCGTGTGGAAGGAGGGAGGACAGACACGTGCCTGGGTGTGTGGACAAAATCCACACCCCAAGCAGGGGAATCCGGAGGCTCCTGAGCTCCTGAGAGCTTACAACTGCATGGCCTTGCCCTACAGGATGTCAAGGCTACGGCATCTTGACGAGTAACTCTAACCCAGGTGAGAAGTGATTGATGCCAGGAGAGCCGCGCATCAGAGGTGATGTCGCCGAGGGGTCAAGGATGGCTTTGAGCAAGGGGCCATTTGAGAGGGCCTTGCAGGATGATTTGGATTTGGACCTTCAGGCATTCAGAGGAAGGACCCTCATTGGAGATGGATAGGTCTAGTCTATGAACGTGGACAGGTGAGAACAGCTCCATTTGATGGGCTTGTAGGATAGAATGTCGGGGGAGGGGAAGCTCAAAGGGCCTGAATGCCAGGCAAAGGGGCCTGGACATTGGCTGGGTGCTGGGAAGTTCCAGAAGCACCAGGCTGGTCTAACCTTAATTACTTTAGGCAGAACCAAGCACCCGGTTGTTAAAACCCGCCTGCTGGGGCTTCCCAGGTGGCGCAGTGGTTGAGAGTCCGCCTGCCGATGCAGGGGACACGGGTTCGTGCCCTAGTCCGGGAAGATCCCACGTGCCGCGGAGCGGCTGGGCCCATGAGCCATGGCCGCTGAGCCTGCGCGTCCGGAGCCTGTGCTCCGCAACGGGAGATGCCACAACAGTGAGAGG
This sequence comes from Delphinapterus leucas, assembly GCF_059928025.1. Taxonomy (NCBI): domain Eukaryota; kingdom Metazoa; phylum Chordata; class Mammalia; order Artiodactyla; family Monodontidae; genus Delphinapterus; species Delphinapterus leucas. The sequence goes on from NC_143130.1 coordinate 171,764,935, forward strand.
CCCGCGTATCGGGAAAAAAAAAAAAAAAAAAAAACCTGCCTGCAACCTTTGACCCGTCCTCTACCTTAGAACTGAGTAGGATTGTCTCCAGTCCCCTGTGCATGCAGAACGATGTCACCATGCTGGGGTCCTATGCTCAGATCTTAACTAGCTTCTTCCTTCTCTGTTTCCAGGTTTCTTTGAGGGATGAGGGTCACTCACAGGCTGGTATCTGGGGTTGGCAAGAGGGATGCCAGCCAAGGGGAGAGAGGGATGATGCCAGCAAGAGTGGGCTCCTCCACCTTGGCAACGGGGCTCTGTTCTTGATGACGGTGCAGGAAAGGGCTGCTAGGATGCCACAACCAAGACTGCTTGAGTCACAGCTCCAAGAAGGATCTAAACAACAGCATCAGCCTGTAGGTGGGACTATGCAGCGCGTGGCTCCTGATAAGGTGCCATTTGCTGAGACAGGATCAAATCCTACTGCTTCTTTGCCCCAGTCCCTCCAGGAGACCCTAAGGAGTAAGACAAGAGGCCAACCCCTACCTTCCAACCTCCCTATTCACCTGCCTCTTTGCTCTTGGATGCCCATCTTGGCTGACCACCCTACGTCATCCTGGGCACATCTCCAGCTTTGGAAATGCTGGCAGTGCTTTGCTTTTATTTTCATTCAACTCAAGAGTCTGTTTCCAAGGATCTTCCCTGTGCCAGGTACCAGGCTAAGGGCTTTCACTACTTCATTTTATTCGGTCCTTCCAACAGACCTGAGGGGTAGAAATGATGACACCCTTTTTCCAGATGAGGAAACTGAGGCTCAGAGATGGGAAGAAATGTCCCAGAGTAAATAGCAGAACCAGATTTGGAATCTCCAGAGCAACACACACGCTCTTCCCGGTGATCAGCTCCAGCTCCCTCACTTGGGTGCTCACGATGGGGTTGAAAACACAGTGTCTGCCGCTCAACTGCCTGGCTGAGAATCCCAGTTCCGTATCTTGTTAGCTATGACTTTGGACAAGTTATTAGTTCCTCTGTGCCTCAGTTTTCTCATCTATAATATGGGGACAATAATACCGAACTACTAGAATTAAAGAATGAGGGGCTTCCCTGGTGGCGCAGTGGTTGAGAGTCCGCCTGCCGATGCAGGGGACACGGGTTCGTGCCCCGGTCCGGGAAGATCCCACGTGCCGCGGAGCGGCTGGGCCCATGAGCCATGGCCGCTGAGCCTGCGCGTCCGGAGCCTGTGCTCCGTCAACGGGAGATGCCACAACAGTGAGAGGCCCGTGTATCGCAAAAAACAAACAAACAAAAGAATGATTACGTGTAAAATATTTTTATCAGTGCCCGATGCATAGCAGATGCTCTTGTTTTTATTATGATTAAGGAGGGTATGGCCTCCAGTTTGGTGCCAACCACCAGCGATGTCCTAACCTGACTTCAGGTTGTATGGTCCTGGGCACTTCAGGTTGCATGGTCTGTCACTTACCTATTTAATGACTTTGGGGACAGTCACCCTCCTCTGTCTCAGTTCCCCATAATATAAGATGGGATTTAACTAGGTCAGTGATTCTAACCCTAATGGAGTCGTGAGCCCTTGAGGATCTGAGGGAAGCCGTGAACACCGTCCAGAAAGAATCTTCACTCGGTCCAAGCATTTCTCAGCCCGCAACGTCCACGCATGAGCCTCGGTTTGAGGACTCCAGGATCTGAAGGCTCCCCAAGCTTCCAAGCAGCCCTGGCAAGAAGAGGAGGTGGCTGTAGGACGGGAGCCAGGCTCCAAGAGTCTCCTCCCGGCTTTCTTGTCTTTTCTCCTTCCTTTCTTTCTGTATTTTCTGCTTCTTGAAACCCTGTTGCAACTGTGAGGTTAGAAAAAGTCCAGGGCAGAGGGTGACTTAGGCTGGACTTGCCCATCACGCCCCCCTCCACCCTCTGCCATTTCTGTCTGAGGTTTTCTGTCTCTTCCACTGCTCAGAAAAAGCCTTCCTTCGTGGGGGTGTGTGGGTGGAGAGAGCGTGTTTATGAGAAAACAGCGTAATCCATACCAAGGGAAGAGGCAGCAGGAGAAACCCAAGATGCTGGGGAAGGCATCCCTCTTCATCGGCTGGATCGGGGGCCAGCTGCCTGTGCAGCAGACCATCTCATGCATCACTCGGTGGCAATCAGGGGGGATTTACTGAGGCTATCCCGGCAGGAAGGCAAAAACCAGCCCCGCCAAAAGAAAAAAAGCCTCCCAGAGTCGGGCCTACGTCGCGGAATTGTCATCTCCTCCCCACCCCCGTAAAGGACACCAGCGAGGCACCTGGGAGCAGTGACCCCCCCGCTGTTGGGGAGCGAGGTGGAGCCGTCAAGCCCTCTGGGTGGGTTTCCTGTCCTCACACGTCTCCCCCCATAAATGGTCCAGGTGCTTGGCGGGCTGCTCTGGCCATTTTTATTTGGGACCGTTCCCCAAGGCCACGTGGCAAGAAAACAGGGCCGGGGACACAATGGTGGCACAGTGACCAGCAGCCTGGCCCCCGGCTAATCACTCAAAATGCCTGGAGGAGCTCGTCCGAGGAAACAAGAAACAAAATCCCTGCGATTAGGGTTGCAGGCTTCTGGTGGTCCCGGCTAATCTCTTTCAGGTGGAGGGCCTGGTGGGGAGGCCGGGCTGCCTCCCCAGCAGAGCCGTCCGGAGCTGGGGGCCTGGGGACCAGTGGCTGGAGCACGTCCAGCCATGAGGCACACAGGCTGGCCTGAGCGTCTGTGATGGCAGGTGCCCCATAAGTGCCAAGGGGGTCCATGCAGACAAGCCGAGGGGTGTGTGGGAACCCCATAAAAGAGATGAAGCTACTAAACAGACCACCCCCTCTCCATGGAGAGCCCCGCACCCCTCAGTCCACTCCTAAAGCAGGTCACGAGACAGACCAGCCAAATGTCAGAGCTAAGATGAGCAACCTCTCAAGTAAAATCAGCAAACACAGATCAGGTTTGCTCATTACAGAAGTAATACATGTTTACTTTAAACATGTATCATTAAATTAAGAGCACAAAGTCCCACCACCTAGAAATAATCATATTTCATATAAGGGGCTTGATCCTTTATGGCTATATGTAGTGGAAATTTATAAATGTTAAATGAATATTTTCTTCCCTCAACCAAATAATGTCATACATACCATTTGGAGCCTATTTTATGCACTCATCCTCCATACATCCTCAGCATCTTTCTGTACCATTCATTGTTCTCCTACCTCATTTATGGCAGCTCCACAGTCTTGCCTTGTGTGGAAGCCTGAATTCATTTAGCTAATCCCAGACTGATGGCTTCTCCAGACTTTCCACACTCACATTCAGGATTTCTTTGATGCGTTTTTAATCTTGAAACGTCGTGAACTCCCACCTGGGGCACTGGTTGGCAAAAAAAGAAATACAATGAAAAGCTTTAGTGAACTGAACGAGAATTTTAGATGAGTTGGTGTACTGATAAGGACATCAGTCTAAGACAGACTTTGAGGGGCAGGGCTACTTTGGGGCGAGAAGTCAGGATCTGGTCCACCCCCAGCTCCCTCCACCCCCAGTTTTGCACATAAGGACACCAAGCCTTGAGGAGGCTGCCTCTGGAGGCTGCATCTTTACATTATATTTTCTTTAACCAGAAAAGAGTTGTGTTCTCCGAACAACCGTGGGCCAGAACCGCCTCTTGTCTTTTGAATGTTGGTTTTCGGAATGACTCAGCCTCCCCAGAAGAGAGAAGAGGCAAAAAGGAATGCTGCCCCGCTGGAAATCCAGTCTCTGCCCACCCCTGAGAGGGGCGTCCGGAGCCTCTCTGAGGACAGGCTCCTCGGCCAGGGCCGGATTCACGGCCGGACACAGAGCCCCACTCGGAAGACCCCACTCAGTGCTCTGCTGCTGCCATCTTGAAATCCTTAATAATTTTTGAACCAGGGACCCTGCATTGCCTTCTCCCCAGGCCCTGCAAATTCTGCAACTGGTCTTGTCCTCAGGTGGACACTGCCACTTCCCTGTTGGTGTCATCTCAAGTGTCACTTGGAGAGGTCTATACACGAAGGCCTCTATGGGTCAAGGAAGTTGGTTCAGGCCCTCGATGGGAAAAATGACTCAACCGGTGTCATGTGACCACTTGTGATAGAGCCGGGACCCAAGCCTGGATTCCCAGGTCTGGTGCAGAAAAGCAAACTGACCGCAGACCTCGTCTGGACCCAACCATTTCATAAATAGGGTGGTCACCCTTTTAAAAACGGAGGGAAGGCCACACAAGGGAGGTATTTGGAAAGTTCTGGCAAGGATTTCTGCCTGCAAACATGGCTCCCCCGGGCCTGCCTGAAGTTTACCATTAGAGAGAGTTTGGGCTCTAGGCACTACGTCCCCAACCCGCATCTTTGGAAGCTTGCATGGATTTATAAGCCCCCAAGTACTGGTTCTCCATCAGCTTAGGGCGAGCTACAGCCGTAATAATCAGAGCCGCCGTCGGTTCAGGCCTGGGGGGATGGTGGAGAAAAATCAGACCCAGCCCATGGTCTCATGGGCAGGCCACTCCTTAGATGTCCCCAGGCTTCCCTGGCTGAGGCTTTGCAGTCCTGGGTGAACTTGGGTACATCGCTGTACCACTCTGAACCTCAGTGCCTTCTTCAGTGCAGTGGGGATAACACCCACCTTGCAGGGTCCTTATGAAGGTGAGTGGCTAGTGCGGTGTCTGACAGAATAACAAAAGGGTGTATTATTATTATACGTAGTATGATGCAAAGGTAAACATTATCTTGTGTTAGGGCACTCTTTCACCTCGGAGAGGACTCCCATGACTGCTCATCTAGATTTCATCCTTTGTGAGGATGACAACTCTTCCTGCCTCACTCACTGTTCTACTCCCAGAACTGGCGCTGTGCCTGGCACATGGCAGGTGCTCAATTAACCTCCGATGAATTGAGTTGCAAGTGAAACGGATGTAAAATTCACCTCTTCCAGACTCATCGGGTCTTGAGCAGACCCCTAGAGAGAAGCCCAAGCCCCCCAGCCCAGCATTCGGGCAGTCGACAATGGCCTCAGCTGGTCCTTCCAGCCTCACTCCTGCGATGTGCCACATGTTCCTCCTATAGGGGCATCCTGACGTGAGCCCGGACTTTCCCCAGGGTCCCTTCCCTTCCAGGGCTCCTGCCCCCTGAACAGCCCGGCTCCCTGGTTTCTGTTGGCCAAGTCCCATCAGGCGTCTGTCGCAGGAGTTCAGCTGAGCCGGAAGAGGGCAAGTTCCTGGGGGTGGGGAAGTGTTGGGGATGGACACGGGGACAAAGGTCATGGGTGGACAGAACTGAGGCTGTGGGAGGTGAGACAGCGTGGGGCGGAGGCTACTTGCTAGTCTGGCCTGGGTGGCCGGTGATGGTGATACCCTCACTGGAGAAGGACCACGTGCTGAGCCATCAAGCGTGGTTACCCCAAACCCCGGGGAATGCCCTGGTGCCTCCTCCGGCCTTGCTCTGTGAGCTCGGATGCATTTATTCAATTCACTGGTCATCTTCTTGGAATAAATCCAGAGGAACTAAAACATAGACCATGGAGTATTCCTGCTGATGGGGAGGAAACACGGAAGGGAGGGGGCCCAGCAGAGAAGCATTCTGTTATAGAATACAAACGCAAAAACAAAACAAAAAAACGATGCAGGCACTGCATACACCGCATTTCCTCATGAGAGTTGAAATGTCATGGTCAGATGCACAGGCTCAGGGCTGGAGCCCTGGATCTGTCACTTACTAGCTTGGGCAAATCATTTCCACTCCACCTCTGCTTCCTCATCTGGGAAATGGACCTATTAGTTGCACCTCTCAAAGGTTGTTGTGAAGATTACTTGGCACCCTGCCTGGCACACAGTAAGTGCTCAGTCAGCATCAGCTCTGAGTGAGGCAGCTCCCCAGCTAAACCTTAGCCCCTGGACCTGCAGGCCTCTTTTCAAATTTGAGATTGCCGTATTTCCTCAAAAATCTGTGCAGTGTGTTTTTCACATGTGTGGGGACAAAATGATGGCGTTTGCACTGAGCCTTGTACCTTCCTCAGACTCATGTGGCCGCATGGACCGAGCTCATCCGACTTCCCAGCGGCGGGGCCGGTGGGGATGCGTGCTTCTCCCATCGCTTCCACATCACCTCGCGCCCCTTTCTACTCAGCGTGCTCGCTTGGTGATTTCACCGTTTGCCGACCCAAGAACAGTCATTGTATTGTTTCATCCTCAGCCCAATTCTACTCCCTTTACATTTTTACCGCTAAATTGAATCTACTGCCAGTAATCTAATTTACATTTGAAGGCACACACAATGCCAACACTACCAAACGCCAATAAAATTTCTAGTAAAACCCATAAATGGCTCGGTGCTTGTGTTTATGGAAATCTTAGCCTGCTCCTGCCCCAAGATCCCTGCAACCCAGAGCCCTAAATCATTCCCATATGACGGTGAGACACTCCGGATGCCCCCGGCAATGGGGGACGAGGCCCTTCTCCAGGGCCTGCGGTGGAGACCCCAGAGATTCTGCTCCAGTCCCTGGAAGAAGATGGGGTGGGCTGGCCCGGCGTCAGGTGCGCACACCTGGTGAATCAGGGCCGCACCTCCTGCCCCACCCCATTCCTCCCCATCTCCCTGCGTCCCGCCACACAGCTGGGGCCTCTTTCAGAAACCGCTGACCATGCCACTCGGGTTTCTGGACCGACAGATGAGAGAAAATTCACTGGACTTGGTAATTCACTCTCTCCTGCTGTGTCACACTGTCCCATCTGTAGACCATATGACAAGCGTTTCACAGACTCATGGAAGCATTGACTCTCAATTTTGGAAGCAACTCAAGGAAGACACGGTCCTTCTTTTAATAATAGTTTGAATGATAATAAAAATAAAAGCAAACACTTATTGGAGATTGAGTATGCGGCAGAAACTGTTTTTAGTTCTTTGTGGCTATCAACTCAGTTTTGACCACAGCCCTGGGACTTTTGTTATTCCCAGGTGACTGGATAGGACCCTGAGGCACAGAAGGGTTAAGAAACCTGCAAGGTCACACAGTAACTGAGGCACAGAGCCAGCTTTTCAGGTCTGAAATCCACGGGCTCGGCTTCCCCCTGCATGACACAGCCTCTTATCTCCATTGAAGAAGCACCTACTATGTGCCAGTCTCTGGACTGAGTCCTTTACATATATTATCTTTGAGCCTTGCAACAGCTCTGCTGTGCAGTACTGGTGATCCCGGAGAGGCTGATAATCTTGCATTTGCTTGTGAGCGTGTGTGTGTGTGTGTGTGTGCGCGAGCGTGTGTGTGTGTATGTGCTGGTGAGTAGGTGTGTGTGCACATGTGCTTGAGATTTGCAAGCCCACCTCTTGATTATTGGGGGACCTTGGGTACAGAGGACTGAGTTAATCACACTCCTCAATTCATGGCTAAAGTCACTGCTGGCCCACGCTGGTGTCCCATCTTGATTGACTGACGATTCATAGACCAGTGTAATCCCTTTTTGCCCATTCCTACGCCCAACATTGTCATTATTGTAAAACATGTTCTATTACTTTATGTGCATGTAATTTTACCGCATGTAAATATGATTAAGCTATAGATATCATATCATTCTTTTTTCTTTTTTATTCAATTCTATGTATTTACGCTTTGTCCATGTTGCTATGTGTCTACCCCTAACTGCTCCTGGTGTTCTGAAGTGTATACATGGAGCATGTTTTAATTATCCATTCACCCAGTGATGGGCATGTCAGTTGCTTCTCATGCCCCTAGACCTAATCAATGATGTGATGAACATCTTTGTAAATATTTCCGTCTGGACTTGTGTGGGAACCTCTCCGGACCAAACACTTGGGAGTGGAATTGCTGGGTCAGAGGAGATACTTATAATTAATTTGATTGAGTTTCATCAGAGGACCCCCCCCAGGATGACACTCCACCACGCCCTCCATTCTGCTTTCTAATTTGTGCTAATCTGATGGATGTAAAGTGATATCACCTTGTTGGTTTAATTTGCAAGTCTCTGTGTTACTAACAAGAGAATTTCCTCAGATGCTTGTTAGAACTTGGGGCTTCTTTGGTCGTGAATTTCTTGTTCCTGTTCTTTGATCATATTTCTATTGGGATTCCTATTTTTTGTTTTGTTTTTTGTAGATTTACAGCAGTTTATATATATTCTAAGGTATCAGTCCCTAATTAATTTTAGATATTGTATGTATTTTATCCCTTCCTGTCATTTATCTAGTAGCTTTTTCTAGGTTGTCCTTCATTGAATGGAAGTCCGTAATGTTGATGTACTCAAAGTCCATCAGTTCTTTTCTCATACTTCATCCAAACCACAGTTTGTACTCTAGGGGTATTGTATAGAAAGTCCTTTCTTGCTGCCAAGTCACAAAGACAATCTTCTGTAATCACCTTCATTACGTTTATGGTTTGTCTTTCACATTTAAGGCTTTAATCCATCTACACTTCAACTTTGCTTACACCGCTTGTTAGGGATCTAATTTTATTTGTCTCTTGTACTGGACCAGTTTTCCCAACACCAAAAAACTTTTCCTTTCTGCTTTGAAATGTGGTGCCCCCTTTATTGTATACTAAGTTCCCATACATGCATGCATCTCTCTCTGAGCTCCCTATTTGCTTCATTGGTGATTCAACTCAATTTTGTTTGTGGAAAAGTGGCTTTGTAGTATGTTAATATCGGATGGATGGGGATACCCCTCTTGTCTCCTCCTTTTCTCAGTTGATTTTGCTATTCACAGACTTTTATTCTTCAAAATAAGTTCATGGAGTCCCTCAACAAACCCAACTGAAATTTAGATTGAGATTGCTTAATTTGGAGAAATTTGATATCTTTTAAATATTAAGTGACCCCATCAAAAGCATGAAATGAGTATTTATTATGGGGGTCTTCTTTTAAGTCTTTTAATACAGTAAAATCAAATTCTTTTTCATGGAGGTCATGTGCTTTTTTTTTAAATAATTTTTGAATTTTATTTTATTTATTTTTTTATACTGTGGGTTCTTATTCGTTATCCATTTTATACATATTAGTGTATATATGTCAATCCCAATCTCCCAGTTCATCACACCACCACCACCTCCCACCGCTTTCCCCCCTTGGCGTCCATACGTTTGTTCTCTACATCTGTGTCTCAATTTCTGTCCTGCAAACCTGTTCATCTGTACCATTTTTCTAGGTTCCACATATATGCGTTAATATACTATATTTGTTTTTCTCTTTCTGACTTACTTCACTCTGTGTGACAGTCTCTGGATTCATCCACATCTCTACAAATGACCCAGTTTCATTCCTTTTTTATGACTGAGTACTATTCCATTGTATATATGTACCACATCTTCTTTATCCATTCGTCTGTCGATGGGCATTTAGGTTGCCTCCATGACCTGGCTGCTGTAAACAGTGCTGCAGTGAACATTGGAGCACATGTGTCTTTTTGAATTATGGTTTTCTCTGGGTATATGCCCAGTAGTGGAACTGCTGGGTCATAAGGTAATTCTGTTTTTAGTTTTTGAAGGAACCTCCATACAATTCTCCATAGTAGCTGTATCAATTTACATTCCCACCAACAGTGCAAGAGGGTTCCCTTTTCTCCACACTCTCTCCAGCATTTGTTGTTTGTAGATTTTCTGAAGATGCCCATTCTAACTGGTGTGAGGTGATACCTCATTGTAGTTTTGATTTGCATTTCTCTAATAATTAGTGATGTTGAGCAGCTTTTCATGTGCTTCTTGGCCATATGTATGTCTTCTTTGGAGAAATGTCTAGTTAGGTCTTCTGCCCATTTTTGGATTGAGTTGTTTGCTTTTTTAATATTGAGCTGCATGAGCTGTTTATATATTTTGGAGATTAGTCCTTTGTCCATTGATTCGTTTCCAAATATTTTCTCCCATTCTGAGGGTTGTCTTTTTGTCTTATTTGTAGTTTCCTTTGCTTTGCAAAAGCTTTAAAGTTTCATTAGGGTCCCATTTGTTTATTTTTGTTTTTATTTCCATTACTCTAGGAGGTGGATCAAAAAAGATCTTGCTGTGATTTATGTCAAAGAGTGTTTTTCCTATGTTTTCCTCTAAGAGTTTTATAGTGTCTGGTCTTACATTTAGGTCTCTAATCCATTTTGAGTTTATTTTTGTGTATGGTGTTAGGGAGTGTTCTAATTTCATTCTTTTACATGTAGCTGTCCAGTTTTCCCAGCACCACTTATTGAAGAGGCTGTCCTTTCTCCATTGTGTATCCTTGCCTCCTTTGTCATAGATTAGTTGACCATAGTTGTGTGGGTTTATCTCTGGGCTTTCTATCCTGGTCCATTGATCTATATTTCTGTTTTTGTGCCAGTGCCATATTGTCTTGATTACTGTAGCTTTGTAGTATAGTCTGAAGTCAGGGAGTCTGATTCCTCCAGCTCTGTTTTTTTCCCTCAAGACTGCTTTGGCTATTCGGGGTCTTTTGTGTCTCCATACAAATTTTAAGATTTTTTGTTCTAGCTCTGTAAAAAATGCCATTGGTAATTTGATAGGGATTGCATTTTTATTTATTTATCTATTTGTTTATGGCTGTGTTGGGTCTTCATTGCTGTGTGCGGGCTTTCTCTAGTTGCTGCAAGTGGGGGCTACTCTTCATTGCAGTGCATGGGCATCTCATTACGGTGGCTTCTCTTGTTGCAGAGCACGGGCTCTAGGCCATGTGGGCTTCAGTATTTGCAGCACACAGGCTCAGTAGTTGTGGCACACAGGCTTAGTGGCTCCGTGGCCTGTGGGATCTTCCCAGACCAGGGATTGAACCCATGTCCCCTCCATTGGCAAGTGGATTCTCAACAACTGCACCACCAGGGAAGTCCCCATGTGCTTTCTTTTTAGGTTACTTCCTACATACTTTATGGCTTTGTTGCTCTTGAGAGTGGTATATTTCTTTTTTAACTTATATTTTCTGTTTATTGTTCATGTAGAAAAATCTACTGATTTTTAAAATAAATTTATTTATTTATTTATATTTTACTTTTGGCTGTGTTGGGTCTTTTTTTCTGTGCGCAGGCTTTCTCTAGTTGCGGCGAGTGGGGGCTACTTTTCGTTGCGGTGCCTGGGTGTCTCATTGAGGCGGCTTCTCTTGTTGCGGAGCATGGGCTCTAGGCCATGTGGGCTTCAGTGGTTGCAGCACACAGGCTCTGTAGTTGTGGCTCATGGGCTACAGAGCCCAGGCTCAGTAGTTGTGGTGCACGGGCTTAGTTGCTCTGCAGCATGTGGGATCTTCCTGGACCAGGGCTCGAACCTGTGTCCCCTCCATTGGCAGGTGGATTCTTAACCACTGCACCACCAGGGAAGTCCAAAATCTACTGATATTTTAAAGGTGGTTTTGTATTTAGAAACTTGCTGAGCTTTCTTATTAGGTCCAATAATTTGTTGATTCTGTTTTATAAATTATTTTTATTTTTTGTGAGTCTGTAACTTTCTTTCTTGGACTGCCGTTGTCTAATTTAAGGATCAAGATAACATTGATAATCTGACAAACCTAATTAAATGGTTTCTTTTGTTCTTCATCTCCTTTTGAAATAACTTGTGTAAGATAAGAATTTTCTGTCTGTGAAAGTTGGTAGCACTCACCTATAAAACCATCTGGGCCTGGGACGTTTTGTGATGAGGAGACCTAGACTACCATGCAATTTCTTTAAAATGTGTATTGGTATATTCAAGATCAGTTATTCGTTCTTGAATAAATTTTTGTTCTTTTTTATTCTTCCCGCATTTTTCCATTTTTTCTCAAGTTTAAAATGTATTAGCTTTTAGTTTTTCCTAATACTTTTAAATTATGCTTTAATTTTCCTTATATCAATAGGTGTTTTCCTCCATTTCAATTTGTATTTCATTGTTTGCATTTTCTTGTCTATCTTAATTGATCTTTTTGAAGAAACCACTTTTGGTTTTATTAATATTTTCCTTCTGTTGCTATTGTTGTTTTCTCCATTTCACTGATTTTTTTCATTATCTTCATTATTGTCTAACCAGAGCCAGTTCTAATCCAGGTCTTCTGAGCCTTGAGATGTCCTTTTTGTTTTGCTGTGTTACCTCTGTAACAGCTCCTTCAACGGACAGTTGGCCACTGTCTTGTGACTCTGAACTCACTGTCTTAAGATACAGCTTCTCCCACCTTTGGATAATTTTTGTACAAGAAAATTCTTTCCCAGATTGACCCTAAAAATGACCGTGTAATATTTCTACTACATTTTGGCTACACAAAGAATGTTTAGTCAACCTTCCCAGAACTGCTTTTCAGCTATTTCAAGATATTTTTAGGTGCTCTGAGTTTTCTTTTTTCAAAATGAATCATGCCGAGAAGTTCCTTCAACTACCCCTTCGTGGTTCTATCTGTCACCTCTGCTCCAGATTTTTTCAGTCAGCCAGCGCTTCTCTTAAAGAGCAGGGCTGGGAATGCAGGACAGTTTCTCCAAGCATGTAAACCAGAGTCGAGTGAAAGGGAAATAACCTCCTTCATTTGAAACGTTATACATCTGTTAATGCAACCCAAGTGGGCATTAACTCCATTAGCAAATACCTCACAGTGGGACTCACATTGAACTCAGTGCTGGCCAAAACTCTTTCTCTGTATACTAGTTACTGCTTAATTTTGACTCCCCTTCCTGTTCCTGAGTAGTTGAAATGACTGACTCCTTCATTTCAGCTGCGGGACATTCTTGCCTCACAACTGTTCAATCCTCTTCATTCATAAGCTCAATGAATGTATATTAAGTAACTAATATGTACCAGACCTTGGAGATATAACAGAGGACACAGTCCATCACAGTCCATTTCCCAAGGCAGTCCTCCCAGCAAGGATTCATGAAGCTTGCTTCAAGAAAATTGAACGAACTTGAATTCATTCACTAATTCATCCATTTTACAAACATATAATTTGACCTCTACTGTGTGCAGGATACTTCTTCCACTGTCCTTTTGCCTGCCCCACCTCTCTGGCACCCCCCAAACCTCCATGTGTGAGAAGCAATGTAGGAGAAGGAGGAGGGAGCCAGGCCTGGGCCCTTGGTGAAACCTTCATTCTCTGCCCAGAACCTAGAGCCACAGCCTAGCCCTAGGGTCTCCCCAGCAAGACACCTCTTCCTCAGCGCCAAAGGTATGACACCCAGGATCCATACTGGCCCTCCAACCCCATCAAGGGCACTGCCGGACCCTGGGAAAGCAGGGAAAGTCTTGTCTATGCTTGTTGGGAGATGGAGTGCCTGAAATCTGAGACTTCTCAGTGTGTCCACCGATCAGGCACTGGAGGTTAGAGCTGGAAGGGTCACCCTCCCATTTTACAGATGTGGAGACTGAAGTGTCTGCAGGCTACATAGTGAGGCTTGGGCAGGGGACTTAGCAGACTTTGTTCCACATCCCAAGTCCAGGGCTCAGCGGGGGCTGATGGGTCTCCTTCTTGGGCAGGGCATCCATCCAACAGCCCAGAGCAGTCCAGGAAAGGGGGCTCCTGTGGGGGTGGTAAGGATTGTCAGAGGCAGGAGGGGCCTGTAGCAGGAAGCTGCTGGGACTGAGAGGGACTGGGAACTGAGCCTTCAGGCTCAGAGGCTTTGGGACAGCACAGGGGAGGTGTGAGGAGGTGGCCACCTAGGCCAGAGAGTGAGCTACACTTGGGTGGTCCATTAAGTACCAAAGCGCGGTAATACAGCCAGTTGCTTCTTGTCCAGGAGAGGTTCTGCTTGAACCCAACTCCTTTCTGCTCCTTTCGGCTCTATGGCCCTTTTCTCACCCAGACCACCTGTGTCTGCCTCTCCAAGAAGTCCTCATCTCCGTGTTACCTTGAGTAGTCCTGCCACTGAAGGCAACACAGGTGGCAGCTCTATCTGTGAGCTTGTGAGAAATGCAGACTCCCAGGCATCCCCCCAGACAGACCTAGTGAATCACAGTTTGTATCTTTTTTTTTCCTTTTTTTTAAACCATTTTTAAAAATTGAAGTATCATTCATTTACAATGTTGAGTTAGTTTCAGGTGTACAGCAAAGTGATTCAGTTATACATACACACACACACACACACACACACATACACACATACACATACACATATATATTCTTTTTCAGGTTTCTTTTCCATTAAAGGCTATTACAAGATACTGAATTTAGTTCCCTGTGCTATGCAGTAGGACCTTGTAGTTGACCTATTTTATATGCAGGAGTGTGTATCTGTTAACCCCAACCTCTTAATTTACCTCCTTTTCCCCTTTGGTAACCATAAATTTGTTTTGCAGGTCTGTGAATCTCTTTCTGCTTTGTAAATAACTTCATTTATATCATTTTTTTAGATTCCACATATAAGCAATATATGATATTTGTCTTTCTCTGTCTGACTTACTTCGTTTAGTTTGATAATCTCTAGGTCCATCCATGTTGCTGCAAATGGTATTATTTCATTCTTTGTTATGGCTGAGCAGTATTCCATTGTATATATGTACCATATATTCTTTTTTTTTTTCTTTTTTGTGGTACGCGGGTCTCTCACTGTTGTGGCCTCTCCCGTTGCGGAGCACAGGCTCCGGACGCTCAGGCTCAGTGGTCATGGTTCACGGGCCCAGCTGCTCCACGGCATGTGGGATCTTCCCGGACCGGGGCACGAGCCTGTGTCCCCTGCGTCGGCAGGCGGACTCTCAACCACTGCGCCACCAGGGAAGCCCCCTGTACCATATATTCTTAATCCATTCATCTGTTGTAGGACATTTAGGTTTCTTCCGTGTCTTGGCTATTGTAAATAGTGCTGCTATGAACATAGGGGCGCATGTATCTTTTTGAATTAGATTTTTATCCAGATATATGCCCAGGAGTGGGATTGCTGGATCATATGGTAGCTCTATTTTTAGTTTTTTAAGGAACCTCCATACTGTTATCCATAGTGCTGTACCAATTTACATTCCCACCAACAGTTTAGGAGGAGATTCCTTTCAGAGTCTGTGTCTTAACAAGGTCCCAGGTGCTCATTTAAAATCTGAAAAGCTGTGCACTAGATTGTACATTCTATGAGGGTTAGAAGTGTATCTGTCTTATTCACAGCACAAAAGTTTGAGAAGCACTCGTCCACCCGGGTGACTCTAGGCATGGCATTTAAACTCTGTGCCTCCGTTATCTCATCTGTAAAATGGGAATGATAACAGTTCATGCCTCAACAGAGCAGTGGGAGGATTCAATGAGTTGATATAGAGAGAGTTGGCTCATAGTAATTGGTTTCTAAGCACTATTTTCATTACTTCCGGTCCACTTGGATCACTTTCTAAATCTTCCTGGTCACAGAGGTAATTGGCTACAGTCTGGCTTTATTTAGGTCCCCATTTTGTTTTTGTCAGAGTATGTACATTGCCCACTGCCCTTACAAGCCAACTCCACCTATACTCTTTATTAGTTAATGGTCCATCCAATATTTATTGAGCATCTATTGATACTATATTGATCAATACAGAACCTGTATCAATACAATACAGACATTGTTCCAGGTGCTAGACTTATAGCAATGAACCACAAAGACAGAATCCCTGCCCCCCATCCTCAAGAACCTTACAGTCTAAAAAAGGGAGACAGACATGAAGGTAAACAAACAAGCAAGGTAATTCAGTGTTGGGAATTCCCTGGCGGTCCAGTGGTTAGGACTCCGTGCTTTCACTGCCAAGAGCACAAGTTTGATCCCTGGTCAGGTAACAGATCCCACAAGCCGTGTGGCGTAGCCAAAAAAATAATGCATAATTCAATGTAGGGACCGGGCTGTACGCTGTCATTTCTCAGATCCATTTTCCATGTTTTTACAAAGTGGTCACCTCACCTCCCTTTTTAATGTCTTCAGAGTCCTTTCTGGATCAATGCTATGGAATTCATAAAATGTATGGACACAAGTCACACATCTATTGTCAGCGTTGGTCTCAAGGTGGGTGAGTTCCTCTCCCTCCTCCTACTGCATGTGGGACCCTCCTGAAGGAGCACAGCATGTAGGTCTGACCAGTCGGAGCATCACCCTACCCTGGCCCCTGCAACTGGTCAGGGAGGTGGGCATGCGACTTGAGCCGGGTCAATAAGCCCCAAGCAGAGAACCCACCCCCACCCCCGTCTTTGCCTGAGTGCGTGGAAAGAGGCTTTCTCTCTCTCTCACTGTAAGACAGGAGGGTGTCAGGTTTGATCTGGGGCAAACACCTCAGCACCATGAAGGCGGAGCTTCTGAGGACATGGGGAGAACAGAGGAAAGAGCCTGCAGACAGAGAGAGAGGGACTGAGTCCTAGAGTGTAGGAACCCTGTCACCTGCTTCTTGACTTCTTCCACTGAAGACAACTTAGGCTATTTTTCTCATCCCTTCTCAGAGAGACATGAGGTTATCTTTGTTCTCACAGAAAAAAATGGGGGTGCCATGTCGTAATATGGGAGCCAAATACAATGAATTAACTGCAGTTCCAGAGTACACCCAACCAATGACACCCAGGAGTTGATTCACCCAGGAGTTGTATTCACACCCCAGCTCCCTGGGCCCTCTTGTCTTGAGTGCAAGCCCTGCCCTGACTCCCAGAGCCCCCAGCAGGACCCAGCTCCAGTTGTCCCCATGGTAACTGGCTTGCTAACAGCTGATTGGCTGCCTTCCCTTCCCTGCCTCCCTTCCTCACTCCTGATAGGCTGCCTTCCCTTCCCCACTTCCCTGTTGGCGTTTCCTGGGATCACCTCTCTGATAAAGGACATGCATCCTTTTTTCAGGGACCACTTTCAAGGGAACACAAACTAAGGTGCCTTCCAGAGACGATTGTGAAGTTTGAATGGGGGAGAATGTCTGGCACAGAGCTGAGATCTAGGAGGCCCTCAATAAACAGTAGTTATTATTATTTCTTCTCTCTTTGGTTTTGAAGTGTGCTATACTCCCTTCAACTTTTACCCTAAGGGACAAAGAGTGAAGCCAAGCAGCCTTTGCAGGTAAATATTTATTATAACTTTTACTTACGTGAAAAATGTGTAGCACACAGTTAACAAATAATAAAGTGCACAGCACTCCTCATTGTAAATTCCACACGGCCCCAGTTGATTCTCAGAGAATGCCTACATTGATCATTCTTGAACTCCTATACCCATAGCCAAACTACGGATGCAGTCAAAGGATGAGTGCACGCCAGACAGGAATGTCGGTTGATGTTTTCACTTACGTTAACAATAAGACGAAAGCGAGATGATGGAGATTTCACCAGTTCACTAATGACATGTGCAACTTCTCCTCTGACTCAGATAACAGTTTTCAAAGGCCGGCAGAAGAGTTCCTCAATTTGAGGGGCTATTTATAACATAACAGCTGTAGACATGACATATTTTAAGTTTATTCTGCATACTTTCTCAAGTCTAAATGATCATGACGACAACATGAATTAAGCCCTGATGTGTAGCAGTTGTCCATTTACGTGGCGTAAATATTCCCACCACGGCTGGTTTCAAGCTATCGAAGCGATGTCACCTGACTGTAGAGTGGGGAAAAGTTGGAGGTAGTCCATCATTATTTGTGCTTCCATTAGAAGATAGCAAAAATCTAGTAAAATGATCAGGAACTGATGAGTTTTGACTAATTAACCTCCGATGAACTGAGTTGCAATTCATAAACTTTGTCTTATAGAGTAGTTTTTTTTAAATTCATAAACTTTGTCTTATAGAGCAGTTTTAGTTTCACAGGAAAATTGAGCAGGAAGTACAGAGAGTTCCCATATCCCCCCATCTCCACACACACACAGTCTCCCCCACTATCAACCCCCCAGCAGTGGTGCATTTGTTACAATCAATGAACCTGCATTGACACATCCTCATCACCCAAAGTCCATCATTTACATCATTTACATTGGGGTTCGCTCTTGACGTTGTACATTACGTAAGTTTGGACAATTGTGTGATGACATGCGTCCATCATTATAGTATCATGAAGAGTGGTTTTACCATTACCTTTGTGTTTTATTTTGTTTTGTTTTTCTTGGCTGCGTTGGGTCTTCGTTGCTGCGCGCGGGCTTTCTCTAGTTGTGGCGAGCAGGGGGACTCTTCGTTGCGGTGCGCAGACTTCTCATCGCAGTGGCTTCTCTTGCTGCAGAGCATGAGCTCTAGGTGCGCGGGCTTCAGTAGTTGTGGTATGCAGGCTTAGTTGCTCCGCAGCAAGTGGGATCTTCCCGCACCAGGGATAGAACCCATGTTGCCTGCGTTGGCAGGCGGATTCTTAACCACTGCGCCACCAGGGAAGTCCATCTTTGTTTTTAATATGCTATTCAATCGTAAGTTTGCATAATTTAATTTTTAATAGTGGCTCTGTTTAACAACCTACTGGAAAAAGTCCTGAAATTTTAACAATTGGTTTCCAGGGGCCGGTGCCTGCCAATTCCAACCCATCCCTGCCATTGGGCCTCCATAGAGAAACTGAGGTCACTGGGCCTCACCTGTAAGGCCACCTAATGTTTTCCTGGCAAAGCCAGACATGCTCTGGGCAGCTCTGAACTTGGAAGACCCACCTGATAACTGGGTGGGGCCAGGTCTCACCCATTCCTCCCTGTCCCTCCCCAGGTAGCGCCTCCAGAGCTCCCACCCGTCAGCTGCCTGTTGGGACTGCCTGATTTGGGGACGGGAACAAGACCTGGGAGCCACATGGGCAGCTGCACCAGATGGGCCAGAAGCAAGAGCAGCTTCTCCAATCTTTGTATTCCTGCAGGGTGCGGCTACTGGAGTTACCTCGATTACGCTTTCGGATGGGAGGACCTGAGAAGTTTACAGTAAAAATCAAAAACCATTTTACGTGGAGGAGGAATCATTTAATTGGATAGCTCCAATCTAAAGTTTCTCTGTTCACAGGCTTAACTAGCATGGCTATTAGTTTTATTGCCCTCCAGAGAGATTTATACAGGGCATGCCGCCTTGAAGAGACAGCCCTTGAAGGTGAACCTGGCTGGACCCGGGAGGGAGCCTCCTGAATGCTCGGAGGTCCTGGGCCCACAGAGCCAGGGGCTGGGGCTTCAGAGACAGCAGATCTCACAGTCTGTGCGGATGGACACTCCCAGTACAGGGAGATTTGCTGCACAGTCCAAGGATACACAGATGAGGCATGGACCCAATTATCTACTTAACAGACACTCCTGTGTCACTCGCAATGCCTCAAGCACTGTACTAAACATTTTGCAAACAATACATGTAAATGTCACCGACCAGGGGCTAGGAAACCCATTTTAGAGGTGAGTAAATCGAGGCCTCGGAAGGATAAGTGACAGGATTTGAACCCAGGCAGTCTGGCTCCAGCGTCAGTGTGAACCATTAGGAAGGCAGCCAAGAACACGGAGCTGCAGGGAACTTACCTGTAGTTCAGTTAGACTGGTGTGGTCTGTGTGAGCATGGGGAGAGGAGAGAGAGGGACTTGGGACCAGATTTCACAGACAGGCACATGCACACGCACGCACACGTGCATACACAGTCATGCACGTATGCACACAACACGACCATGTATGTATACATGTGCACACGTGAAGACCTGTGTATACACATTGACACATGCACACACACACAATCACACACTTGTGCACACACACTTTATTTGGTCCCTGAGGGCAGTGGCAGGTCCTTGAAACAGAAGACTGTCCCCATCAGAGTAGTGCTCTAGAAAGCTCCCTCCAGCCTGAAGCGTGCGGGGAAGTCCCTTCTCTCTGCACCTCAGTTTCCTCCTCTGAAAATTGGGGGACCAGTGTTTCCTATCACGAATGGGAAAGGTCTTTGTAAACTGCGAAAGTAAAGGCGTGTGTGCTGTGTTTTCAGAAGTCCATACCCTTATCAAGAGAGTAAAATGTGAAAGTTACCCACTTAGCTCTCAACACCCTATGTCACCTCGAGGGCGGTGGTGGCAATGTGTGTGTGTGTGTGTGTAGCAAGAGAAGAAACTGGGACCCCAAAATGAGTAAGAAAAATGCACAGGTTCACCCAGCAAATTAATGGCTGAGCTAGGACACGAACCCAGCCCTATCTGACTGAAATCCTCACGGCTCCTGCCTGATGTCTTGTTTCTCCCCGGCCACTCACCTCTTCTGACCGTTTGACCTCCTTATCCCCAGGGCGGGGCTCGTGGGCACTTCAAGCCAGCCTCACAGGACAGCCATCCACAAGCCATTAACGTCTGGTGACCTGGTCAACTTAGAAAGATTGATGTGCCCTCTACACAGCCTGAGAAGTCGTTACAGGGCTTTGTCTACCCCCTCCCTCTCCCTGCACACTTCCTAACTTTCCTTCCTACGAGCAAGGGTGCATTCCCCCCAGAGGGACCCAGTGGACATCAGAATAAGGGAGGCAGCTCACAGAGGCTTGGACTCCTGGCCTCAACACTCCCTAGCTGTAAAATGGGCATGAAATAATAGCTAACCCTGTAAAAACCACGAAGCCCAGTGCCAGGTTAAGAGGACGTGCTTGATAAGTGCAAAGAAATAAAAAGGGATGGGCAGGGGGCAACAGCCCTCTGGCAGGTGAAGGGTGAAAGGGGGATAGTTGGGCTAAAGGGTCCTCCCTCTAACTTCCGAGAAACAGCGCCCGCTAGTCCAGAGAGCTGCCAAAGGAGATGGAGCCACAGAAGTGGCCTCTGTCTCCATCCCCAGGTCCTGCTGCTTGCGTGGCAGCAGAGAACTTAGGGAACAGCAACCGCAGAGTTGGAAAGGCCTGTGGGCTTGAGCCCCAACTCTGCTGCCTACTTGCTGGGCAACCTCACTGAAATCACGCAGCCTCTCTGAACCTCAGTTTCCTCATCCATGAAATGGAGATAATTACATCTGAGCTCTGAGCTCTGGGGACAGTTGCAGGCCCAGAGTAGGCGTTCAATCAACGGCAGTTCTCTGAGAAGCATCCCTCCTCACTGAGGCAGGGGACCCGCTCGGCAAAGCCTCAGGAAAGCTCCAGGCTGCCCGTAGGGAGGGAAAGCTCCCAGCACCTCCTTTCCAGGGCACGGGGGGCTTCGCTCACCTCTCTGAAAATTAAATTAAAGCTCAACAGTAGTGCCTTTGTGGCTTACGCATGGCGGGCCTCGCCAGCGAGCGGTCTTAATATCCACCGCTGACAGGATGGAATTAGCTGAATTTTTTTTGTTGGGGCCTTTATGTCTTGCTCTAACTTTTGTTCTTCCCCACAGGGGTGTTAGCTGGTGTTTAATCCCATCCTGAGAGCACTGGACCACTCTTCAGTAGGGCAGGTGGAGGCCTTGGCCCCGAGCAGACCCAGGTGAGCGCTCCTGGGTGGGTGGAGGGAATGTTCTGGGGCTCCCCACACCCCCGGCCTGGGTTGGCCAACACAGGCTCTGCAGGCACAAGAGAATCAATGAAGAATTATCGTTAAGCCTGCTGGCCGCTACCCTCATTAGAGGTAACTGGAGCCCGCCTGGCCCAAACTCAGCTCTAAACCCCACTAAGACGGGACACACTCGGGAAGAATAAGCTAGATGTAATTTAATAATCCTGGAAACAAGTCCACACACTTTTTTGTCTTTGGCCCAAAGGAGAGGTAATTCCTGATGCAGCCGGAAAAGTGGAACTGTGCCGACTTGAGAGAAAGGCCTGGGTTGGGTGGACGAGGACTTGGTAGGATTTGGAGGCCGTGCTCTTCTTCTCCTGGAGAGAATCACGCCCCCTTCCTCCACAGCCCCAACAAGGCTTCTGCTGTCCTTCAGAACCTTCCAGAACCTTCATGTGCATTAGAGAATGGAACCCTTTTCTCCAGGTCCATGCAGCCCTGTGCTCGATGTTACCTGGCAAGAGGAGATGAGGCTGGATTTCAACCCCACTTTGACCCCCTCTGTGCACCCCTATGTAGAGGGCTCCCCTGCCACTCCCTTGCACACAGACTGCACCTTACAGTTTATAGAGCTTTTATAAGCTTTACGTCTTTGGATTCTCCTGCAAGTCTCTGAGAGAGGCAGGGTGAGATTATTATGGCCGTTTCACAAATAGGAAAATGGAGGCTCAGAAGTGTGAAGTGTCTTAACCCACAGGGCTTCCAGGGACCAAGGCTGGGTCTGGAACTCAAGCCTTCCGACTCCAAATCCAGGTACCCTTCTCATGTTCTCCAAGGCTGTTATGGGCTGGATTGCGCCCCCCAAATCCAGATGTTGAAGTCCTAACCCCCAGTCTTCAGATTGTGACTGTATTTAGAGATAGGGTCTTTAAAGAGGTGATTAAGTTAAAATGAGGCCATCAGGGTGGGCCCTGATCCAATATGACTAGGTCTCTTTGTAAGAAGAGAAGATTTGGACACAGACACACAGAAGAAGGCAGGGGAGGCCAACCCTGCCAACACCTTGATCTGACCACCAGCCTCCGGGGACCTTGAGAAAATAAATTTCTGTTGTCAACCACACAATTTGTGGTGCTTCGTTACGGCAGCCCAAGCTGGCAAAAGCCAAGGCTTTATTGGGTCTCCCTGCCTCCACGGAGTCTGCTCTGTTAACCCACCTCCTATTCCTCTTGCCTGCTCCTAGCTGGGCATTTGCCACCCACCTACTGGGACTGAGAACCCTGGATTTTGGAGGTGCCAGTGGGTGGGGAACAGTAGGTTCCAACTCCTTTGTTATCCATCAAGGGCTTATGGGTGATAGAGTTTAAGGCTTCTTAAACCAATTGGATTTGAAGGCTATTCTTCCTCATTAATTTATGTTTTCATTAGAATTTATGCTATGATACCAGCTTCCTATGTTTCAAGAGTGCTAGAAATCTCTGTACCTGGGAACGGGACTTTTGGAAGAACTTTAGAAGAATTTTGTAAAATTCACACTTAGAATCATATACACATGTGTAGATTATACATTCAAAGATGTGTGCAGATGTGCTCCATAATTAGTTTTCTGTATAAGGTTACCCGTTGAAAATTATTTACACAACACATATACGTTTGTATATATGTTTTCATCGTATGTATAAAATTCTAGTTTTTAATCAGCCTATGCTTATCGTGAACATACTAAAAAAAGTTATTTTCCCCCTAGTCTTCTTTTCTAGAAACCTGTTGAGATGCCTTTAAAAGAGGTTAAATTACTATAATATCGGTCGCATTTTGATCTCGATATTTACGATGTTCTCATTCAAAATGTTTTGAGACTTACCTGTTAGACCCTTGAATTAGGCAGAAATCTTCAAAACCAACAAACTTTTCATTTCCAGCACCACTCACTTTTTAGCAGGCGCTCATCACTCTTACGGGGTTGTGTGCCCCCGTGGACCTGAGCACGGGGTGACAAGTCGACAGCAGGTGCATGATAAAGGCTGATGATTTCCCAGGCCTCGGTCCAACATGCAGGGTCCTGACCCACTTGGGCGAGACCACTGGTGTCACCAAGCAGCAGGTCGTCTCGGGGAGGGCTGACTCTTGACTTCACGGCTCCTGCATCCCAGCACCTGGGAGGGTGGGCACTCTGACTGGGAAGGTCTGAGTCCAGGTCGGCAGAACTAAAGCCTCTCGCAGAGGGATGTTGAGAGCGCAGTGAGGGCATCCCAGCCTGCAGCTGCAGCAAAACCCGAAGAGCTCACCCAACTGTGGTCCAACTTGGTGGGGGGAGGGCAGCCCCGGCCAGCCTTGGCTACACCTGGCCTCCCAGTGTGTGGCCACTGGGACCCAGCACACAGGAACGTGGACCATGGAGATGGCGGCCCAAGGAGAATCCCACCCAAGGGAGGCAGACAAATGTTGAGACATTTGTGATTTGGGGCTGAGGCGGCAGGGCTGTGGAGGAGAGCAAGCAGAGCGTGCGGAAGCAGGGAAGGAACCACATTTTCTGATGAAACGTGAAGGTGAACAAGTGCCCAGAGGCGGGAATCAGCCTTGCACTTGGCAGCCCTATGGTCCATCCTCTAGGCTCCTTGGACCTGAAACTCTATAGACCAGCTATTTGACCTTGGCCAAGACTCCTCCTGTTTGGACCTGTGAGAGAGGCAGGAAAAGCCACTTGAGTTCCCTGTCAGCCTCGTCCGCCTTCCTGGGTCCCAACAGTGAGTGGGTTGGCAGGTCTCTGTGGGAGGCTGTGGAGAGGGCGGGATTTTCAGGTGGGAGACCCTCCTGAAAATGAAAGCAAACTATGATACAAAGAATGGATAAACAACAAGGTCCTACTGTATAGCACAGGGAACTATAAGCAGTATCCTGGGATAAACCATGATGGAAAAGAATATGAAGAAGAACGCATATATATGTAGAACCGAATCACTTTGCTGTACACTAGAAACTAACACAATGTTGTAAATCAACTATACTTCAAAAAAATAAATTTTTTAAAAGATATGAAAAGCAAAAAAAAAAAAAAAAAAGAAAGCAAGAAGCAAGGAGAAAGTGGCTGTCCCTGGGGAGAAGCTGGTCTTCCCAAGCAGCCTGCCAGGAATGTGCTGACAGGGTAGGAACCCTGTTCCCCACAGTGCCAAAGCCCTTCCATTGGCTCTTTAATAAAAGCAGCGTCTGTCTCGTGGACCCGAGCGCTCTGCCTTCCTGCATGGGCCCTGGACAGTACCTGAGATATATAAACAAGGCCGGAACAGCAGGCTATTGAATTAGGCCGCTTCTGGCATTGCTGTCTTTGGCAGAGTGGGTTCCCCGTGATTGTTATCAGCTATAATCGAATCTGGAGAGTGGCTGGAATGCTAATACCTTCCCCAGCGGTGCGTCCTTCTGCGGACACAGGCAAGCTATCCCCCCACTCGTCAGTTCTCTGTGGTTGCTCCAATCCACTCCGGCTGTGTTTCAGGGAGGCGGCTCTCCAGATGAGCACTGTCAGCAGGACAACAGGTCAAGTGATGTTGTCTTGTGTCCCGGGAGAGGGCCTCTTACCCCAGCCCCAGGCTTTAAGTCTGATGGCCAATGAGAAGGTGACAGTGATGGATTGCAGCCCCTGCCCCAGCCCTGCTGGAAGGGTGCACCGGTGAGCACCAGGTGGGCTCGAAATGTGATCTGTCTGTGCCCCAACAAAATTTATTCATTTATTCATTCACTAAAAAAAAGTGGGTTGTACACCTACGCACAGGGCATGGAATAAGAGGAGTCCCTGCCCTCCAAGGGCTCCCAGTTTAGGGCGCTGTCTCTCCAGCTAACGATAGCATGTATATTACAGCATGTGTATTACAGACACCAGGACAAGCACAGGATGGGAGACAGGGGTGCATTCTGGAGGACTTCCTGGAGGAAGCTGCATGTCCAGTGAATCAGAGGCAGGGCGGTGAGGGGTGGGTATTGTGGCAAAAGACTCTACTCAAGGGCCTTCTGGGGTCCCGGCAGAAGGGTTTGAATTGGACAAATAGGAATCAGAAGTCACACCCTCGGCACGGGTAAAAGAAAGGAGGGGAATCTTATGGTCCCCAGTTCCAGTGACAAGGAGAGTGGCTCCCTCCTTGCCAGAAGTTGACGTGTGGCGGGGATGGGAAGCCTGGAGGGAAAGCCTCAGCTGGGCTGCAGATGCCTGAGGAGGGCGTGCTGATTGCTAACTGCTTTCAGGTGACTTCGTGCTCGGGGGACTTTATGACCTCCACAGGGTGTTGACAAGAAAGGCTGGCTTGTGCTTCACACCCAGCCGGGGCCTGAGGTCCTCCCCAAGCACGGGTCCAGTGATGTACTAGGCTCAGGACTCAGCTGTGAAGAGGATGGATCACTGGGGTCCACACGCAGCCTGCAGCAGTGTCTCGACCCCCAGGAGCTCACACCATGGAGGGAAGAGGCAGGTGGGTAATGGAAAACACAAAATCTACTAAGTGAACCAGATGATTTCAGTTGTAAGAGCTCTGGGAGATAAACCTTAGTACCTGTCTCATGGGGTTGGTGCACTTGTGTATGTACGACTTCACAGTCGCTTAGAATGGGGACTGGCGTATGTACCAAGTTACCCAAAGGTGCTGTGTCATGCTTATTGCTGGTGCCCTGGGCTGAGAAGGATTCTGAAGCCACGTCGGGCTCAGTATGTCTGGGGGCCCAGGAGGAGAAGGGGATGCGCTCAGTTTCACCATCCCCTCTGACCCCAGTGACGTCATCCCCCAGTGACTGGCTTGGCTCGGAGCTTCCTCTTCTACAAACCCCTTGACTCTCCTTGTCACGGCTCTGACGATGGTCTCCACCTCCCAAAACTCCCGGCCTTCCCTCTGCTCTCTTGACCTCATTCATTCATTCTTTCCCTCTGCCACGATGAGTAGCAGGTTCACGGGAAAGAGGTGAGGCTCGAGTGTTTAGGAAGCCTGCCCGGAAAAGGCAAGGCTTGAGCTGGACTTGGGAGGGTGGGCAGGGTTTGGCCAAAGAGGAGGAACATTCTGGGCGCACGGCAGAGAAGGTCCTCCAGGAGATGAGGGCCAGCCTGGCTTTACCCGGGGAAGGGGCTGCAGAGGGGACCGAGGCAGAGGAAGCCTGTCCCTGCACCTGGAAGAGCCTTCCCCGTCTTCCTTAAGCAGTCGACTCCCCTTTTCCTTTCAAGACCAAGTTCAAACCCTGTAGCTCAGGCTTCTTCTTGCCTCTACCCTTGGCATCACAGCCCTGCAGTCGTTGACACCACACAGGCCAGTAACAGGCACCAGAGCTTAAGCCCTGGCTTTGCTGCCTCCAAGCCCATGTGGCCTCTGAGCCTCAGCTTCCTGATCTGTAAAATGGGCCTAGGAATACTAGCACCTCCCTCATATGGGGATTCATGCAATGAAGGACACAGCCCAGTGCCTGGCCTATAATAAGTGGTTAGTAATAGTCACCACGTTGTATTATTTATCACTTGTTCCCTGACTACTCCCTGCCCCCAACCCCATGCCTCGCCCAGCACTGCAGGCCCCCAGAAGGACAGCTGATGACCTGAAACTCTTCATGTGCCTTGTGCAGCATCGTTTTAAAGTACTTTTACCTGTGTTAGTGCATTTTATTCCTCCAATGTGACCCTGCGGGACAAGAAGGGCAGCACACACATTTAGGCCCACTTTTCAAATGAGGAGAAAAATCCCTGGCTGCTCACTGAGGCCCTGGGTCTTCTCCTCACCCCTGATGCTTCGGCTACAAGGTCTGTTCCTCACAGTGCAAGAGGCAGAGTGGAAACGCTCCAAAGCGAGGAAGTGAGGATACAAAATGTTATGTGGGTGACTGTTCCCCACCCCAAAGCTGGGTCCACACAGTGACAAATTATCAGGCAGGGTGGCGGATGGGGTGGCCTCTGGCTTTGAGTGGCAGAGACAAGGCTGAAGGGGACCCAGTCCAATGACAGAGCAGACCTTTTGGACCAGAACTCCCGCTAGGCCACTGGGCTCCGCAGATTTTTGTGGCAGGAAGAGGCTTCTAAAGACTTGCTTTGAGAAACTGGACATGCTTCTCACACAGTATCTCACGTAATCCCCACACAACTCCCTGAAACTGACATTATCATTATCCCCAATTTACAGATGAGGAAAGCGAGGCCCAGGGGGATTAAGCAACCCACCCAGACCACACTGTTCATAATAGGCAGCAAGTCGGGGATTCAGCCTGGACTTGTCTTTCCCCACCTTTCTTGTCACCATGTTCCCCTCAAGAAGGCTGATACATCAAGCCCGGAAGCCGTTCCACAGGCCTGTGTCCAACCCTCCACTGTGTTCACAATGGGATTGTAAAACGTCCACGTATGGGGAACTTTCTACATTACAAAGCACTTCCACACACAAGAAACTCCGGCTGCCCCCTCAACCGGTAACAGTTTCTATCCTGGAATCTTTGTAAATACAAGGAATACCATCTACCTTCAGAGTAGAGGCTTGAAAGCTTAGAGCCCTCATTACATCTATAAAACTCCAAGGGCCCTCAAGGCTGCCGATCCCAGACAACCAAGAAATACCCAGATGCAAAGCTGCCATAAATACATCCTGTTTCTATGATGATGTCTCGCTGCCCCGGTGACTATGATGTCACCTCCACACATCACAGTTTAAAAGGTCGTTCCTGGGCACACATCCACGCACGCGTGAAACACCTGCGGGGGTCTCCCATGTCTCAGCCTCAGGGCCTCAGGTGCTGGGTACACAGTGGGGCACAGGCAGAGTTCCCACCAGAGTTCCTGGGGCTCACACGTGGGAGTAAGGGAGGCGCAGTCAACAGCAGCCAGCACTATGTACAGAACTGTGTGAAGGGGACCAATAACGGGGTTCTGGGTTGACCAGAGTAGACCACTCCGAGGGGTGGCCACTGGCCTGAACCCTAAATGTCCATATTTGATTCTCACATCTCTCTCTGCGGCAGGTAGATCAGGGATTATTTATTCCCATTTTCCCAAAGAGAAAACCCAAGCTCAGAGAGATTAGGTCACTTATGCCAAATCACACAGCTAGTAATCCACCGAGTCGGGGCTCTAAAAGGGGCTCCCTGGACCCCAAGCCTAGGGCCCTTTCCTTAGACCTTCCTGCCTTACATAGTTCCCCCCTGAAAATTACTCAGCAGAGTAAAAATACAGAGTTGACATTTAAAAGCATGATGCCATAGAGTAGGGGGTGCCTATGACTGAAAAGATATCCTTTGTCCATTTCGAAAGGATCCCAGCCCATCCTGCAAGTGACACAGACACATTTAGGGAAGTTCTAAAAATCACGTGACGAAGGCGTGACAAGGAGCCTCTGCAAAACTCGTGTCCTGTCAATGCGTTTTTAGCATGTCATCACCCCCAGGTTTTAATGGCCACTGACAATAAAAGCAGGACTCAGCAAAGGGTGGCAGTGTGTGTGTGTGCACACGCGTGTCTGTGTATGTGTGTGTACGCACGCGCGTGCACAAGCGTGCGTCTCCTCGTCTGCTCCCGGTGACAGGGTCAGGGAAGAATTTTCTGTGACTAATTAGGTTTTAACTTGCCAGAGAGAAAGTGGACATTGGCAGCCTATTGTATAAGAGTGAAACAAAGTTTGAACTAGAGTGAACTTAATTTCCTTTGCACTGAAAGGAAAGAAAGATTAATGAAATATCCCCAAATCCATCCTGTTAGTTTTTATTAAATCAGCAAATGAAATTTAACCTCCAATTCTGTTATAACGTCCTTTCCTGTAGATTGGGTTTCAACGAGCCTAAGTGAAATAGACACCCTCCCCCTAGAACAACATTTCGATATGAAAATTGCATTAGCGCCGTCAACATCGGGTTACCTGAGGAACAAGCCACTTGGAAAACAATTACATCCACAAAGAGAGGAACGACACATATGTGGCCTCAAACTTACAAGAGCCACAA
The DNA here is from genome assembly GCF_059928025.1 of Delphinapterus leucas. Taxonomy (NCBI): domain Eukaryota; kingdom Metazoa; phylum Chordata; class Mammalia; order Artiodactyla; family Monodontidae; genus Delphinapterus; species Delphinapterus leucas. Next base: position 171,794,091 of record NC_143130.1, read on the forward strand.
TGTTCTGATTATGGTATTTCTGCAAGGCCACTTCTCACCTCTGCTAAATGCCAATAAAACAGTTAAAGTTGAATTTGATGTCACAGCAGCTACAGTGCTTTCCTCTCCAAATAGGGGTGAGAAAAGGGAGGCGTGAGATCAGCCAGCAACGATCTGATCTGTCTTGTACCTACTGTGCACTGGCTTTCCGCTGGGTATTGTTCTCATAAGGCTTCAAGGTGGTGGTACTTACCCATTATAAGGATGAGGAAACTGAAGCCTCAGGAAGACAAAGTGAATTCACTAGGGTCCCAGAGGCTGCTATTCAAGCTCCTTTATCTAACCTGCGATTATTTCCTGGCTTTGTAGAAGGAAGTATATACATCACTTTGTTAAGTGGACGAACCCGGACAAGCAGAGCATCACTACGTACCGCTTCCCAGACGGTCGTGGGAGCCCCAAGTGTCCGCACATACGTGATGATGCACGACGACAATCTTACAACTTCTGTGCAACCCCTGGCTCTTCCTGTCTCCTCTTATTTGACCTTCACCGTGGCCCCATGGGAGGGGATGCTAATGCCACTTTCTAGAGCTTCAGAGAAGGGAAGTAACTAGTCCAGGGACGTGGAGAGCAAGTAGCAGGGCTAGAGCTCAGAGCCTGGGCTTCCTCTCTGAGTCCAGGGCAAACCTCCCCAGGAGGCCCCCAATCGTGTCTGAACTCTTATGTCCTACGGGCTGTGTGTTGAGGAGGGGAGAACATTCTTAGGACTTTCCCAACAATGGTTTTCAGATGAGTGACACCAAAAAGCCTGCTGTTATGGGCTGGAAGGAAAAAGAACAAAATGAGGAGAGGTGATTTGGGGAGGCTTGGAATTATCTTTTTATTTCTGCAGGATTGAGGCAGACGTGCTTCTCTGTGGGCCTATGGGGGTGAGGCTGGGAGAAACTACCAGATTCAGATCTCAGCTCAGGAACTCTTCCATCAGTGAGAGCTGCTGTCCGATGGATGCCTGCCTTAGGGAGAGATGAGAAGCTTGTCGCTGGCGGAGAGCAAATGTAAACAAACTGACCACTTGGCGTCAGGGTTTGTGATGGGGATGCAGCCCAGGCTTCTGTCATTCTGGGACCCTGTGCCTTCGGAAACGTCATGTCCATGCTTTCTCCAGGGCACGGCTCAGTGACCCTGAGGATGCGGACACAGATGGAGCAAGGGCAGTGCCGCCCTGCCACTTACTGCTGGTAGGCAAGCCCTTGACATTTATGAGCCTCGGCTATCTCATCTGGGAAATGGGAACGATGGTAAGTCCTTCCTCACTAGGCTGTCTGTTGTCAGGATTAAACGAGAGAATGAGTGTGAGTACTTAATGCAGCGCCGGGCACACAGTAGGTGCTCAATAAATGTAGACTCTGATTTCAAGACTTCTTCCTTCAGAGCATGAAAATTCCTGCAAAACTCCTGGCTTAGAAACCTGAATGCTCATGCCTGACTCAAGGGCCCCCAGAGATCTGCTCTCAGGGGGAGGCTGCATACATCAGAACGTACATTCCGATGGGACCCCGTCAGTTTCCGAGTGCCCACATTTTGGGCCCCATCGCAACTCTATTAGCTGCATAAAATATTCGAAGCGATAGCCAAGAAGGAGGCCCCTTTGCCAAGGTTCCCCCAGCCCGTCCTCTGGAATTGATTACTCGGAGCCTTTCAGAAACGCAGGAAAGAACGATGCCAGGGCGGATGGACAAGCTGGGGACGACTCATGTTTCTAATCCAGCGGCGGCCCCCCTTCGCCTCCCGCCCCGGAACAAAGTCTTCTCCAGTTTTTAGTAAACTTAACTTGACAATCGTCAAAGAGAATCAAACAGCGCAGAAACGAAGCCTTTAAAAGATGTCAGAAGAAGTCAGAATCGGTAGAAATCTACTACGCTTCCCAATGCGCCCCCCTCACCTGAATTAGTCTTTAAATCTTTTAGGACCAGGCTCCAGGGGCTGAATTATTTAACTTGCTGGCAAGAATGCGCTTAGGAAGGGCACTTGTGTTTATTTTGGGTATTACCTCCTCACCTCTTTAGTGTAATCCCCGGACTTAATCGGAGGGCACTGGGAAGACACCAATTAACAGCACCGGCTGTATCCCTCCCCACCCCTAAATCCCCAGATCGGAGGCGAGAAGCCCCTGGAAGGTAGATAATTAGCAGAAGGTGCTTGTCTGTTCTCTGCAGGCCATGGGGTGGGAGCAGGCCCAGACCACCAACAGACTGAGGGACTTTCAACATCCCCTGGCATTACCAGGAGGGCCTCCCCGGCTAAGTGGTTCCCACCCCGCCCCCTGCTCATTAACAACTCCAGCTGGGGGCTTCTCTCCACACAAAGCCTCTTTACAGCACAAGGATTTAGCACAGAATAGGCCGGAGGTGCATCCCGAACATCTGGGCACAGCTGGCTTGCTGAGGCAGCACCGCAAGATCACGCACAATGTGACCAGATCCCCGGGGCCAATTCCCACTGGGGACCGAGGAGACAAAATGCATGTTTGTGGATCATCTCCCACGTGCCCTGAGCTGGGCAATTTATTGATGCCCTTTAATTCCACATAAAGACCCACATCTCCGCAGTTCCAGCCTGACGACCCCACTGCTGCTTGGGCACCCCAGATTTCCTTCTCGGCTTGGCCCCTGTTGCGGGGAGGCGCTTGAGGTGAGATGGGGAAACCCATGCGTGGATATAGGTATGGTATTTGCATATGAAGACACATCCGTCCCTCCACCAGTCACCAGCCACCAGCCTGGGCGTCTCCAAGACGGGGATTCCTCACGGCTAAAAGCAGCTGACGGGTGTTTGCTGGGACCTTGGGCTGCCCACCTCTTCTGTCCCCGGTAATGCAAGGCCTTCCCTCTCTGGGCTCTGTTGCCATGCTCAAAGGGGACCACCTGGAGACAGTGCTACTGCTGCTTCCTTTCTAGCAACGAAACAGAATGTGTCCAGCCTACTTGGGTCGGGAATCTTCCCTCTGACCGTGATACAGAGGAATTGGTCTGGCAGAAACTAGCTTGGTGAGCTGAAAAAGCTGGCGGTCAGAGCTAGGGCCGAAAACAATGTCCAAAAACAATGTCATTGCCCCAGTCTGGCTGGGCAATATAGATGGTCACTGGACGTCTCTGGCCACTGTGCCCTCACAGATGATAATAACCTGCCCTCTGGAGGCCATGGGGCTGAGTACGTGCAGAGCCCAGCGCGTTCACAGTGCATGGATGGACCTCAGTGAAGGAGTTTCCTTTCTTCCCCTGTGAGCTGAAGTCAACGAATGTTCTGGAAAGGTTTTAACCAAGAAGGTACAGCGATGGCAGGTTTCTTCTCTGATGCTCTGATGGAGACACAGCCCTCCTTCCCAACAGCTTCCTGACTTTGTGAAAAATGACCTGGCCCACTATTACCTGTGCATACCGGGGCCTAGCAAAGCAGACCTTAAATGTTTTAAATCTGCCTGGGGAGCTAAGCCTGAGTCCGGGGGCCTGCCTCGAGGTTGCTGCCCTGTGACCTCAGGGAGGCTCTGACCTCTGCTTTCTGCTTTCCCAGGCGAAAGCCCTGGGCTAATGCCACCCACTTCCAAAGGGCCCTGTGGAGATCACACACACAGGGTGACCCACGAGGGTGAGGGCGGACGTTAGCAACAGCAGCAAAATATAATGAAGAGGTCGGTCCAGAGAAGCTGGATGCCTCCTGGTGTGTGATGAGGACCCCAAGGGCCAGGCATCCTGAGCAATAGACCTGGCCCTGCTGCTGAACCACCCTTTGTCCTTATAGCCACGCCACCCTCTCTGGGCCTCTGTATTCTCACCTCCCCGGGAGGGTGGAACTGGATGAGGTGGTCCAGTTCTGAGAATCTGTCTTGCACGTGGCCAGGCTGCATCCTGGAGACCCCTGGGGTGGTCCTGCCCCAGCCCCGGACAAGCATTCTTGAGTCAGTTTATGGTCCTGTGGATCTCCATGGGGCCTCGCTGTTAGATGGGTCTATCTTGGGCTCCATTCATGGCCTTTCTGCTTAGCTTGTATGGCAAGAACATTACTCATAAGGGAATTTTTCTAGACAGCAGATTCTAGCCATGGCTTTTAGGTCAGCGACCAGGGTGACATGAGCTTCCAAGAGCCACCATGATATAACCAGGGTTGTCAGGCCAGCCCCCTTCTCCCCTGCCATGGAGGGACCAGATTAATGGGCTGTCCTCGGGAACACCTGTACAGGAAGGTGCCACTGAGCAGTAGGATGAGGCAGGACTTTGAGTCTGACGGCCCTGTTTAGATCCCAGCTGCACCCTTTGCTCATTGTCTGTGACCTTGGGCCAACCCCTAGCCTCTCGGAGCCTCAGTTTTCTCATCTGCATGTTGGGGATAATGGCACCTACTCCTTGGGTTGTTGGGAGGATTGAATGGCAGAAAGTTCGCAGTGAGATATACCCACAGAAAGTAGAATGATGGGGCTCCACCAGTTAAACTTCCTCCTCTGACCACTGCTTAATTCCTTCCAGCCACCCTGATGTCCTCAGTAGAGTGGTTTGACCTTGGACACAGTGGGGACACATGCTGATCTACCACTTCATTCATTCTCTCTTCCATTCATTGAGGAGCTGTTACTGAAAACCTACTGTGTGCTCCGTCTAGTGCCAGATCCTAGGGATAGAGATGGTGAATCCTCATTCCTTGCCTTCAACGCTCACGATCTAGAGGAAAGGTGTGTGTGACAGTTACATGAGGGTGCAGGTTTACGAGGGCCCATGGAGGCGCGACGGGGCCACCCAAGCTTGCCTTTCTATGAAGTGGAGGATTTGGATATGCCACGATTCCAAGGAACCTTTCTACCCGCCCATGGGAGAGGAGTGATCACGAGGAGCTCTCTCTGAGCCCTGTGTTTTGGTGTCTTTAATGCTCTGTACAAATGGTAAGCATCTTCGCCACACCACCCTGGCCCCTCTCGTGCACAGCATTCCAACTTCTTAAAGGATTCTTCCTTCCGAGAGCCCCTAGCCATGACCCCACACTGCAGGACACGCTGACGTTCCCAAACGATGCCCAAGCTACGCTCATCATTCTAAAGACTGTCCTCCTCCACCGGCTTCCAATCACAGCGTCTTCTGTTAATAACTTGGTGAGAACCCACAGGGGACTCCCCAGCAGAGCCTTCTACCTACAGACCCCAAAGGAAAGCGCGCCTAAGGGCAGATGGCAGCTCGTGATCCCCCATGAATCTCCCCTCTCCCGCTGCCTTCCAGCTCTTCTGCCCCGCCCCCCCCCATCACCAACACACAGAAACACACGCCTCCTCTCTTAACAGTTTTTCCTTTACGCACCAGAGCGAGATTTCACAAAAAAAGGAAAATCCTGGAAGAACTGGTTAAGGTTGGCTGCTGATGACTGGGTAACTCCTGGTGAGTCACTGGGCCTCAGGAAGACGTCAGAACACGAAGACGTTTGCCAGGGAGGTGGTGAACCAGCCCCCAGAGGCTCATATGATCCCTTCCCCCCACCTTCTCTGCTCCGAAATATCAAGGAGAGGGGCTTGGGGTGAATTATGTGAATAGATGCGGTATTTTATGAAATACAAGAAGAAAAATGCTCTAAAACCCATAATCATAAACACAGCATATGGAAAAAGGAAAGAGCTAGTTTTGAGTAAGAAGCGTCTTTTATCTACTCCCATCCCCTCCCCTCTCTGGTCAATATTAGATACATAATCAGAGAAATTCTTAAATTTCACCCAAGGCTTACTTGAGTTGGAAGCTTGATTTTTTTTGTAAAGATATTCCCTACCATGTGTTCTATTGCAAGAAGGATTTTCTTTCTCAAATGCTTTCACCTGTCAAAAGCCCTCTGTACAGAAACTTACCAGATCCCTCTACTCTCTGGTTCTGCACAGCAGAGGAGAATGGAGATCATGTCTAGTGTCTACTGTGAGCTGGGCACACACGCAGACATCTGGCATCTCCCACTGGCTTCCAGGAAGGTCTGTGAGGGCAGTGGGCTGCCCACAGGTTCATGGGCTCAGAGAGGCCATGAGCCTTGCTGGGGAGCAGCAGGGGCCGGAGGCTGTGTGAAAGCCCAGGGTACCCCAAAGCCCAGCACATCCCACCTCCCAGACCTCTCATTTGAGGAGACTCCCTGTTAAAATGGAGAGAAATTGGGGGCAGAGGAATGTTTTCACCCCAATCAACACAGGTTAAAGTTCTTGGTTTCCTTCACGCTTCTATATGTTTATTTCTCTCCTAGAAACAGTCACGTGAAAAGACTGCTCAGTCACTTTCTCCTATCTGATTTTTTTCCTCCCTCCCTCCCTTCTTACCTTTCTTCCTTCCTCCCTGCATTTTTTCCTCTCTTGATTATTATTTTTTTATTATTTATTGAGATCTGATAGATAGCAACATGCACACATGTACCAGCTTGTGATGAATCTGTAATATACATATATCCATAGAACCACCACTCAGTACACCCTCCTCCCTCCCCTCCCCCGGCAAGCTAGGTAAGGAATGTCCTGTTCTTTAAAAGCAGAGATTGCCTTCACTGGCCCTTCAGCTTCACTGTTGTATGGCTCAGTGAGTTGTTCTTTTTCCTTGCTGTATAGTATTCCATGGGGTGACTATACCTCCAATTATTTATTCATTCTACTGATAACAGACATTTGGTTGTTTCCATTTTTTTAGCCAATGTGTATAATGTTGCTATGAGCTTTCTTGTACCTGACTTTTGATTGGTATAAACACATTTTACTTGGGTATATAACCAAAAGTAGAATTACCGGGTCATGATATATAGGTGCTTTTCTTAATTATTATTATTGTTTTTTAGTTTCAGCAGTGATAGATATTACTGTAAAAAGTTAAATAAGGGTTTCCCTGGTGGCGCAGTGGTTGAGAGTCCGCCTGCCAATGCAGGGGACACGGGTTCGTGCCCCAGTCCGGGAGGATCCCACGTGCCGCGGAGCGGCTGGGCCCGTGAGCCATGGCCGCTGACCCTGCGCGTCCGGAGCCTGTGCTCCGCAGCGGGAGGGGCCACAGCAGTGAGAGGCCCGCGTACCGCAAAAAAAAAAAAAAAAGTTAAATAAGACAAAGTTACACCCCACCTCCTCTAGACCCAACCCCCAGGGTATGTTCTAACACACTTTTCTATCTACTCATACAGCATACATGTACACATGCACCGTGCACCCATCACGTTCCTCACTTCTTTCTTTTCTTTTTCATTTACTTTCTCAAACAAAAATAAGATCATTCTATAACACTACTTGTGACTTGCCTTTTATTTATTTATTTATTTTTGCTTAAACGTAGCATATCTTGGCCATTGCCCCAGACTGACACATATGAATCTACTCATTCTGTTTAATAGCTGAAACAATATCCCAGAATAGGGGTGTAAAGTTATTTATTTGACCAGTATTCTCTTTTGATGGAGGTGATTTCTAGCTTCTTCACCTTAACACTCAATGATACAATGAAAATGTTGAGACATATGTCATTTAGTACTGCTGCTTTTATGTTTCTTGCAAAGCAGATTTCCAGAATTATGATTTCTGGATCAAAGGATATGTGCATTTTCATAATTAAATAAATTTATAAATTTCACATATAAATTTAATAGAGCCAAGTCAGACACAAAAGGGCACATAGTGTATAATTCTACTTATATGAGCTACAAAGAATAGTCAAATGTATAGAGACAGAAAGTAAAATAGAGTAACCAGGGGCTGAGGGGAGGGGGAGATGGGGAATTCATGTTGAATGGGTACAGAACTTCTGTTTGGAAAAATGATGGTGCTGACGGCTGTATAACAATGTGAAAGCATTCAATGCCTCAACTGCACACTCAAAAACAGTTAAAATAGTAAATTTTATGGTATGTGTATTTTATCACAATACAAACACTTTTTAATTAAAATGTAATATACCCAGTGATGATTTTTCACTGATTTACCAAGCACAGCAGACACCGGTGTCTCACCCCCGTCTCTTCGGCACTCTTGGTTCTGGTATATTTCAGCTGCGTCCAACCACAAGCACCTGGACTCCTCACCTGACGGTTCTTGCGGCCTGCACGGTGGGGCGGGTGGACGTGCTGGGGAAATGATGCTCCCCGAGAGCCCTCAGCTGATGGCAGACGGGCAGTGGAAGACAAAGGCCCCAGCTCCTTGCAACTCAGAAGGAGCAACTCCGTGGCTTTGTCGACACCCTAGAGGTCCCCGGATGAGGGCTCCTCAGGAGCTGCAAGATAACCTGCTTGGATGCATCTGTTATGAGCTTTCTTCCCCCCCCCCCTTTTCTCTCGCTTCCCCACTGCCTCTACTGCGCTTCCTGGGATCACCTCCCAAATAACTGTGACACTCGTAGCGTGTCCCAGGGTCTGCCTCCAGGGGATCCATCCCAAGATGCCAGCTGTCTGTTGAACAGATGCCGTGGGCCCACACTGCCCTGGGCCTTGTGGAGAAGGGAGGAGTGAGCTGGCAAGCCCCACAGCCAGAGGCAGAAACAAGGCTCCGTGGGCTGCGAGGAAGCCTCCCCACCACCGTCAACCCGAAGAGTCCAGAGAAGAGTGCCACCTCTGGGGCTGCCACATCTGGACATCCTGGAAGAGACCCATGCAGGTCGGTGGATGCGGTGGAGCTGGGCGGAGGGAGGTGAACAACGTACTGTCAGGAGCACCTGCCCAGGCAAAGAGCCACAAGCTGGAGTCTGCAAGCCCCGTGCAGTTACGGATGCTCTGGCTCCTGCCACGGGTGTGTGACTCACATCTGCCCTGCAGTAGCCGGCAGGGCTGGGGCAAATCGCTCAGATTCGCAGAGACTTTATGCTTCCTCTGGGAGGGCCAAGTGAGTCAGCGTGCGTGGACGTGCTTTGCAAAGCGCAGGGCAGATGGTAGTCATTTGGGTTCGTGCTTCCTTAAGAGGGTGGACATCTGTGCCTGGGGGCTTAAAAGACGGCCACACCCCCAGCCTCCCCCTAACCCACGCTCAGCTCAGAGCCCTTTGGAACAGTGGGATTCTTGAAACAGGAAGGATGGGAAAAGGCTGCCATTCCCAGTGGCCTTGCTGCTGTAATTAACAGTAACGATGTGCTTTTAATGACCTTACAATCGGGGTGCCCTCTAGCAAACAGAGGGCACCGTATTTATTAACTGTCTGCAAAGTGGCTGGTGCTGGGCTGGGCTACAGGCGACATGGTGACACACAGTTCCTGAGCAGCTCGTCTTCTGCTTGGGGATGTAAGCCTCAGTTTTCTCATCTGGGAAATGGGGACCTCCTACCGATGTTCTAATGATTCATCAAGCTGATCAGTGGGAAAGAACCTGCCCGGCCCTTGCCTGGGAGCCTAGGAAATGTGGATTCTAGTTGCCCACTCTGTACTCACAGTCCCCCCAGGCACACGAAACCTAGAGGAAATGTGTTAAACAACCAATGTGGCCTATAAAACCCAGGGCACCCACATTGTAGGGTATACCACATTTTAGTTATCCAGTCATCAGTGGATATCTGTGTTGTTTCCAAATTCGGGCTATTACAAAGAATGCTGCTATGAACATTACTATAGACAGGCAGACCTCGTTTCATTGTGCTTTACTGTGTTTCACAGATACTGCATTTTCTACAGGTTGAAGGCTTGCGGCAGCCATACATCGAGCAAGTCTATTGGTGCTATCTTTCCAACAGCATTTGCTCACTTTGTGTCTGTATCACACTTTGGTTATTCTCACAATATTTCAAACTTTTAAAAATCGTATTTGTGATCTGTGATCAGTGATCTTTGATGTTATGTATTTGTGATCTGTGATCAGTGATCTTTGATGTTATGTATTTGTGATCTGTGATCAGTGATCTTTGATGTTATGTATTTGTGATCTGTGATCAGTGATCTTTGATGTTATGTATTTGTGATCTGTGATCAGTGATCTTTGATGTTATGTATTTGTGATCTGTGATCAGTGATCTTTGATGTTATGTATTTGTGATCTGTGATCAGTGATCTTTGATGTTATGTATTTGTGATCTGTGATCAGTGATCTTTGATGTTATGTATTTGTGATCTGTGATCAGTGATCTTTGATGTTACTATTATGACTTACTAAAGGTTCCGAGGATGGTTAGTAGATTTTAGCAATACATTTTTATAAATTGAGGTATACGTTGTTGTTTTTTTAGACATAATGCTATTGCACACATAACAGACTACAGTATAGTGTAAACATAACTTTTATGTGCACTAGGAGACCAAAACCTTTGTGTGACTTGCTTTATTGCAATATCTACTTTATTGCAGTGGTCTGGAATTGAACTCGTCGTATCTCCGAGATATGCCTATGTGTCTTTGATGGACATTGGACACGTTTCTGCTGTGTGGACACTAGGAGTGGAGATGTTGGTACATAAATCATGCATACATTGAACTTCAGTAGATAAGGCCTCACACTTTTCCAAAGCAAATGGTACCAATTTCCATTCCTATCAGTAGTGTATAAGAGGTCTTGTAGTTCTGTGTCTTGGTCAGCACTTGGTATTGTTAGTCTTGAATTTTAGCCATACTGGTGGGGCTCTAGTAGAATTGCATTGTGAATTTATTTTGCACCTCCCTGATAACTAAGTCAATAAAACATCTCTTTACATGTTTATAGGCCAATTGGATGTCTTCCTTCATGAAATACCCATTCAAATCACTTACCTCCTTCCCTATTGCATTGTCTGTCATTTTCTTATTGATTTTTAAGCATTCTTTACATATTCTGGCTACAAATCCTGTGTCAATTATCTGTACTGCAAATATCTTCTCCTACACTGTGAGGATATTTCAGAGAAATTACATCTAATGTGCCCAGAACACACAGCTAGTAAGGTCTGTCATTTTTTTTGTTTGTTTGTTTGGGGTTTTTTTGTTTTCGTTTTTTTTTTGCGTTATGCGGGCCTCTCACTGTTGTGGCCTCTCCCGTTGCGGAGCACAGGCTCCAGACGCACAGGCTCAACGGCCATGGCTCACAGGCCCAGCTGCTCCGCGGCATGTGGGATCTTCCCGGACCAGGGCACGAACCTGTGTCCCCTGCATCGGCAGGCGGACTCTCAACCACTGCGCCACCAGGGAAGCCCCTGTCATTCTTTTCTAAGGACATATGGTAAGTGCCCACAAGGTCTGCCTTCATGCTATGCTAACACCACTAAACCTCTAGATTTAACACATCCTTGGCCAAACACAGAGCGCTGACATTAGCAATCATGAACCATGAATGGGTAAGATAATTATTCATTCCTAAATAAAGTAGCATGTTGGGATAAGGCTTATACCCTGAGTTTTTGCGTCATTACAAAATAACCTATTTGGTTAATGTAGCCTCCTGTAGAAACCCCTGGAGAATTACGTATTCATTTAAGTATGTTCTGAACACAGAACGATGCTCTTGGTAAAGCCCTAAGGCACACTCAGGTGTTGGTTCTCAAAGAGTGGCCTTTGGACCAGCAGCGTCAGCATCACCTGGGAACTCCTTAGAAACAAAAATGCTCAGGTCCCACCTCAGACCTTTAGAATCAGAAACTCAGGGGCCCAGCCATGTGTGGCTGCACAAGACTTCCAGGTGATTCTGATACATGATTAATGTCTGAGAACCACAGTTCTAATCAATCTCATATTTATCAAGATGCAAAGGGACACTGGGCCCAAGCTTCAGCTTTCTGTGGCCAACATTTATTGCATATCTTCCAGGCCTTCCCCTGAGTAGATATCTGCAAATATTATCCAGTTAAATCCTCAGGATATCAGTAGTAAATCCATACTACTGATAAGAAAGCTGGGACCCAGAAAGTTTGAGTGACTTACCCAAGGCTGCACAGCTCAAAGGTTGGGGGAGCCAGAGTTGCAGCCCATGTTGGTCGGACGGCAAGGTCCATGACTGCCCCACCTGCTGTTCCTGAAGTCCTGATATATCACTCCAGAAAAAAGTCACTACTGGGGTCTTGCCTTCTACCCTCATCCACATACTCTGGATTGAGAACTGGGGCTCAGCAAACACTAACTTCTAGAATGTTGGAGCTAGAGATGCAAACTATTATATATAGAGTGGATAAACAACAAGGTCCTACTGTACAGCACAGGAAACTATATTCAATACCCTGTGATAAACCATAATGGAAAAGAGTATATATATGTACATATATATGTATAACTGAATCACTTTGCTGTACAGAAATTAACACAACACTGTAAATCAACTATACTTCAAAAAGATTTTTAAAAAATAAAGTAAAATGCAGATTAAAAAAAAGAATGTTGGAGCTAGGAGAACCCCTCAGCATCTAAATAAACCAATCCAACTACTTACTAGGTCTACCATGTAGTGGGCACTCCTTTATACACTGTGAGGCCACAGGCAGACACAATCAGGCCCAGTCCCTGCCCTAAAGCAGCTCACAAGGCATTTGGACCAGACAAGCTGATCAGAGCTTTGGAGCTCAAGGCCGGCTTTTTTCAGGAGCTGGGTTTAGCAGGTCACTGAGGGATGGGCGGGCAGGACCTCAGCAGGTTTCCAGCACACAGGGCAGTGCAGGAAGAGGGGCTCAGGAGACTGAGGAAGGGGTGGGAGACTGTATTTGTGAATGTGGAGCCATCCCCAGATGGGATTGGGAGGAGAGGGCAGATGGAGTGAAGCGGAGGAAGAAAGCTGGAGTGAGAGGTCAAGGTCAGATTGGTCAAGGAGTTTGGACTTTATTCTGTTGAGTCAAAGGGAGCCACTGAAGTTGCAGATCTGGGGCAGGAGATGGGAGTGACCTGGTCTCAGGGACAGGAAGATCACCCAGGAACATGGCCCTCCATCCCCTTTTGCCCAACCAGTCCCTGGAGCAGACAGGATGGTGCCGGGGCAAGGAGGGCGTTGAGGTTGGAGTGGGTAGCAGGAGTGCTGTTCAAAATATTTCCCAGCCAGCATGGCATGGTCATTGACTAACCAGCCAGAGTGGACATCAGCCATAAACAACAGGCAGAGACATCCTGGTGCAAACTGACTAGTCACCAGCCCTGATTTACTCTGGAGACTGACGTTGGCTTTGAACAGCAGCATGATTGCCCAGGACCTTAGCACTCTTACCCCAATGCTATTAATCTCAGCGAGTCCAGCTGTCTTAGAAATGTTCACTCTGTCCCGGGTGGACAACGTCTATTTCATAACAGCTGTTGGGGGCCCCCCTGACTGGATGCTACCCAAGAAGGTGCCCCAAGTCTGGGGGGGAGACCTGTTCATACCTGCAACAGTATCATCTTAAGGATCCAGGAGCAAACCAGACCAGGGGCTGCCTGATGACAAATATGAATTGCGTTGGGTGACCAGTCTTTGTTAGGGTTTGAGAATCCATCAAAGGTTTTTAATTAAAGTTAAGAGGATCTTTGAGGAGCCTGTGACTTTCCAGTCTGTGTGAGTGAAAGATCAGTTCTGCTGATTGATGGGCAGTGGGTGGTGGGTACGAGGCCTCATTCAGAAGATTCTCTTTGAGACCAAACACGTTGACTCGTCCAGCACTCAATTTCAATGAGGACTGTGAACCCCCAGCAAGCTTAATCTTTTTGCTGTGAAAACTCAAAGTCACCAATTCCAGTTCTTTTCATTTTCCACCCCCCTATATTCTAGGTCTCCTAACCTCTTGTCCAGGAGTCTTTGCATTAGCGCCTCAGGTCTCCTCTTGGTTATTTTTTAAGAAAATGGCCAGGGGCCATTGGAATGGCTGACATTTTTCTAACATTTACTACCATTTCTGACATATTCTTACTGTCTTTACTTCCTGGCTCCCAAAGGAGGCTGAATTCCTATAGTTCTATCAGATGGGCCTGGTAGCAATACCTGATTTAAGAGATGGGCCCAATTTTAGAAAACTCAATGCAGAGAAATGAAGAAATTGGAATTTAGAAAATTGAATCCTTGAGGGCTGAAAGAGGACAGCTCATCACATTATAAAATGATCCTCAGTTTCAGCAAAGATTTTCACCTGGTTGAGCAGGCCTCTTCTGCTGCATTAAGGGTCTGGTCAACCAGACTATGTGCTTTGTACCTGCTGCGTGTTGAGCACTGGACGAGGAGTTAAGAACAGCAGGGCTTCCCTGGTGGCGCTGTGGTTGAGAATCTGCCTGCCAACTCAGGGGACACGGGTTTGAGCCCCGGTCTGGGAAGATCCCACATGCCGCGGAGCAACTGGGCCCGTGAGCCACAACTACTGAGCCTGCGCATCTGGAGCCTGTGCTCCGCAGCAAGAGAGGCCACGATAGTGAGAGGCACGCGCACCGCGATGAAGAGTGGCCCCCGCTCACCGCAACTAGTGAAAGCCCTCGCACAGAAACGAAGACCCAACACAGCCATAAATAAATAAATTTTTAAAAAAAGAGAACACAAATAGTTACAAAAATAAGATAATAAACTAAAGATGAAACATAAAAAAAAAAAAAAAAAAAGAACAGCAAAATGATGACCATATGGTGTGAAGCCAGCTGTGATAGGAGCCAGGCCGTGGGAGAGCTGGGAACAGAGCGGTTAATCGCCTACTGCTTTGGAATATCTGATTCCCTGATTAACCTTCTCCTCTTCATTCTACAGGCCCTGTGTTCTATCCTATAGACCTGACCTCTTTTGCATGAGAATCGGTTGGGTAGAGGCATCTCAAGAGCAGGGGTCAACAGGTTTTTCTCTGGTCTCCCGGTCCTTAGCACACAGTACTCCATAGCATTCCTGGCACATAGTAGGTGCTCAATAGATGTCTGGTCAATCAGTAATCAATATAGGAGTGAGAAGCCTAGGACAGATGAGGGAACTAGAGTCTAAGACCTCTGCCAGTTGGATCTGAGAGAAGACAATAACAGCATGAGCCAGTTGGAAAACAGAATTCAATTTCTTAAAAATTCAAAATATGTGGAACATTTTCAGGCACTGAGTGTTCCACAGCCGGAAATACTGGTGTGAGGTGTAGGGGGCCACGGTGATGATTGGTTTCAGTGTGGCCTGGGGACAGGCAAGTAGGATGAAGGGCCTCTTGTAAAATGATTGAGGGGTTAGCTGATTCAACCAGGACTGTGTTGGAAGAGCTCTGGATTTCTTCACCCACTGGAGGATGCAGGCTAACTGGGATGGGGTTCGGTGACAATTGAAAATGGCATCTGAAACCCTATTTGGGTTTTGTTTTTACTCTGAGGTTTAAAAACTGTTAGCCTGTGCTCATTGGTCCCCAGTGCAACCAAAGTCCATGCTGTTCCAGAACCACAGAGCATTCCGGTTGGATGGATCTTGAATAGGGCAGCCAACCATCTCGGTTTGTCCAAGACCGACCTGGTTTTAGCACTGAGAGACCCGTGTCCTGGGAATCCCCTCAGTCCTGGGCAAACAGGAACAGACACCCAAGTCCTTAGTGACCATTAATGGACCCAGACAAACCCAGGTTCAGGCCCTAGTGTGTCCCCTTCTTGGCAAGGTGACCTCCAGCTTCCTTCTCTCTGAAAAAGGGGGACTAACCGTCTTGCTCCAAGGTGGTATAAGGATTAAATAAGCAAATGCACATATGGCACTTAACGCATTGCCTGGCCCTACAAAGTGGGAGATAAATTATAGTTGCTATTGTTGTTGTTATATTCCAAACAGCACACCAGCAGGTGAAGCCCAGAAACAAAACTGACTGGTCAAGTTCTCCCAATGGGACATAGTGGAAAAGCCAAGACTCAAAGCAATACCCTTGAATCCTGATCCAGTGCTCTTCCTTAAACCAGACTGTTAGAGTCATGGGCTCCCCTTAGGCTCTCCCAGGTCTCTGCCAGCCACTCTGCAGCACACAGGTTTATCCCACACTCAAATGCAAAAGCCATTGCAACAACCGGAGCTCTCTGGTCACAAGCAACAGAAATGGATTTTGGCTAACCAAGAAGAAAGGGAGATTATGGGAAGGACATGGGGGCCCCCAGGACCACATGGGAAGCCAAGGAGCCAGCTTGGAAGAGGAGGGTCAGATGGGTCAGGTAGTACCTGAAGGTGCTGCTGGCAGCAGGGTCTACGTGACAGTGGCTCCAAGGTGCTTCCACAAGAATGAGTGTATTCCAAAGAATTTTTCCATCTTTGAGCCCACCCAAGGGTCCAGGACCCAGGAGAGGGAGCCCAGTTGGCTGAGCTCACCCTTTGGCAGGGCTGGGGAGGAAGAGAGAGGATGGAACAGAAAAACCTCCACAATTCATCTGCTTCCATAGCGGAAGGGCAGGCACCACCACCCAGTATGCCACCAGCACTGCATTCCAAGAGAGTACCCCTAAAGGAAATCAGGGTACCCTTAGGAAGGAGAAACTGGCATGAGGCCGGTGGTCCCAAACTACAACTGCCCACTCCAGCTGTGAGTTTAGTGAAGGTTGTTCTAGAACCACCTTGTGATGGACCCAGCTCTCCCTTCTCCCCGTTAGAATTTGGCCTGAACTCACCCCAGTTTCCAGAAGGGACCTGCCCGTGCCACCACCTTCCCCCTCCAATGTGACACTTTCTCTCCCAGGGGCCACTTCCTCTGCTCTGCCCCCCTGACTTGACTTCCGCAAACCAAGACCCCTAGTGAAGGAAACCTGTTTGGGGCTGGACTAAACCCCGAGCTGACTACAACTTTTGAATCCACATGAAACCCAAGTCAAACATTCCCCTTGGAACAAAGTTGCTGCAATTTTGGTAAAACCACTGTAATGAAACAGTAGTAAATGTCCCAGAAACTCTCAGTGTGAACCAGGACCAGAAGCCTGTTTTCCCCCCCAAATGGGTCCATTTTTCACTTTCTACTTTTCCAAAACGTTCAGAGTAATGACTTGCTGAAATCTTGGAATATACCACATTATTTTGAAGTCCAGGCTGTCTTCAAGGTTTTTTTTTCTACCTCGGATTTAACTTGCTGGGCGCCTCTGGAGTCTGGTATTAATAATAAATATTATTGCCGTGCATCCTTATTTTTCCCTTAATTTAATTAGAGAAAATGTAATAGCCCTTATGAAAACAATATATGAGTTTTCAAACCTAATTAACATGATACAAAGTGCACAGGTCACAAAAATTGGTGTTTTCTCTGGAAAGCTTCCATGCAAATAGATAAAAACAAAACTGCATTTAATTCCACAGCCTGGGCTAACAGGCAAATCAGAGATGACGGGCTTTTGCCCGAGGGCTTGGTCTGCCTGTAATAAATACTTTCCTTTTGTCACGATTCAAGGGGGACCAAGAGTGATACACGAACCCTATCAAATGTTCTGAGGGGGAGTCCAGTCAGCCGTGACTGGGGTTCAGCCTCGACCATTCATGATCCTTAAGCTGAAAAGCAACCCAGATGCAAGGGAGCCTGGTTCTCCCGCGTGGCCTTTTGTACTCTGCGTGCGGTACCCCCGCCTTGGTTCTTGGTCAAGGTGGGCCTGTCCCAGGCACCGAGCATCCTTCAGCCTCCTCCATTGAGTCTCCCTGGGCACTGGGCTCTGGCCAGTCACCAGGCAGAGTGGGCAGAGCCCCGAGCTCGGAGCCTGACCCTTTAGGGTTCTCCAAGGCCAAGCAGGAGCTCTGTGGTTACTCACTTGGTGGGGAAGGCAGCAACCCCTCAAGTGCCTGGCTTGAGCTCTGCCAGGAACCTCACCAGCCTCTCCAATTGCACACGTGGGCTCACTGCTCAGGACACGCCTCCTTCCTTCCTTTCCACTGCAGTCCCTAAGCCAGAAGCTCATCCCACTTTCTTCTCCCGGATTTGAATCCAGCCCAGCCCTCCCTAACCCCAAAGTGGAGACCTGGGCAAGTCTCCCGCCCAGGTGAGGCTGCTCCATGAAATGGACATAGTAAGAACCTCCTAGCCCTGGAGGAAAACTTAAAGTGCCTACTAAGTGCTTAGCACAGCGTAGGAACTTTATAAATGTCACTTCTTTTTCTCTAGAGCTGATAACTCCCACTTATTTTATACGAAGTCTGAATATGGAGTGGGGAAATTTCCTTTTCTGCAGTCCCCCATCTTCTCCTTTTCTTCAGACTCATAAAGCAGCAGCCTGCAGGCCCTTTTCTTTGCAAAGGCTTTTAGGTTCCTGCTTCTGGAGGAGTAGTGGCATCTTTGTGTCCATGCATTGTCCAGGTCAAGGAGCTGGAAGTCCAGGAGGAGAGAAAAGATATGGGAAGTAGGGTCCAGCCCCAGGGCCAGAGGCTTCGGGACCAAGGGAAGAATCAGGGTTCCCAGCACACACGACTATATTCTGGGTTCTGGTCGGCTCTCCCCAGGGAACTAAAACAGGGACTGGGGACATAGACCAACACAGAAGGCCAGGGGACCCCACCTGCCAAGGACAGTACGACTCAGAAGGTTTGGGGTAATCGGTCCAGATACCAGCTTCACAAGTGGCCAAGATGAGAGTTTGTCCCAAGCCTGCTGGCTCTCAACACAATGCTCCTTCCATTTCTTGAACAAAGGATGGGCCATCTAATTATAAGACACCAAATTGGAAAAGAGCTTTTTTATAGTCAGGCGTGATTATATTGTCATGGTAGTTATTATGTAAATGTTAACTATTGTTATTAATTAAAGCATGCTTCCTAAATGCACGTGTTACAAAGGCTTTAACAAACAGGATGCAGACGTTGGGTGTTGCTAATGTTGCTGATTCTAATTTTCACTAATTCACATGGGCACATAGCCTCTGCTGGCAAACTTGAAGCATCCTTTCACCGAATTGTGGGTGTGGGTAAGTGTGTGTGATTGTGTGTAGACCAGAGAGAAAGCAAAAGACCCCCACGAGCTGGCTTTTAATAAACATGGAGTATTAATACATGTTTATCTCCTCTCTCTTTCTCTAACACCTTCTGAAGTGACGGTAAAGGAAAAACAAAGGTATGTATCCTCAAAGCACAGGAGAATCGAGGCGGGCAGAGGTAGGCTTCAGAAGACAAGAATTGACCAAAAATTATTAAATGGACAAAATTAACTGACTCAGCAGAGCAGTACCATACCTGTCACTGCGGAGGGGTGGGAGTGGAGAGCAACTTCAAAAATCAAACTGATTTAGGAACCAGACCCCCAAAGACCCAGGAGTTGGAGGCTGCAGTTTCCTCAGAGGGTTGGGAGCCAGGTATGTCTTGAGATAAGAAGATTCATCCAGAAATCATGTAAAGAGCAGTTAGAACCCGTTTCCCTTCCCATCACTCTCCACAATGTGACACCCGCCCCACATGCTAGCAGAAGGCAAAGGTTAATCTCTGAAGAAACTGAACTAGGGAGGGTGGGAACCCAAGGACACCAGGCCCAGCTGAGGGTAGAGTGGGCACCATATTGGAAACAGGGAATGAAGTAAGAGTGGTGTCCTAAATGGTGGGACCCCCTGACCCTTCCCCTTCTAGGCTTCCAGGATTCAGGCAGCTTCTTCTGCAAGAATGAGCCTGGAGCGGACCTCTCTAGGAGAACTGACTAATCTGAGAAAAAAATGACTATAGCTACTCACACTTGGGGTCCCTCCATGAAACAGCCATAACTCTGTAAAGAGACCTACCAGTCAACATGGCCCACCCTGCGTCCAAAGCTTCCAACCAGCTTTTTAGTTCTTTGTTCTTAAACATGAACAGACAGACAATAATTACCAAACCTTCAAGAAAAGCACTAAAACCAGAGAACAGAACAAAGGAACATGTTGGAAACAAAGACTTCAAAAACACGAATTAATATCTTCAGAGAGATAAGAGAAAATAGTGCATCCAAGGACAGGATGTCATTTATAGAGCTCTTAGAAACTGAAACCTACTTCAAATAAAAATTCAGTAAAAGGTGGGAAAATAGAATTGAGGGAATCTTTTGGAAATTATAACAGAAAGACAAAGAGCTGGAAAATAGAAAAGCCAGAGAAATGAGAGGATCAGTGCAGGAGGTCCAATAGCAAATTATTAGGGTTTCCAGAAAATGAGAGAACTGAGAAAAGAGAAAGAAAAAGAATGATCAAAAAATACAATTCAGTTTGGTAGAGTGCAATCAAATGAGTTTCCAGATAGAAATAAAAGGTACTCACCAAGGCACATCATCAAGAAATTTTCAAAAATCAGACATAAAGGAATCCTAAATGTTTCTGGGAGACGGGAGGAGCAGGTTCAATACAAAGAATCATGAATCACAGTGGCACTGAATTTGTCAATAAATGGAAGGTAAAAGATGACGGAACAATGCCTTCAACATTCTAAGGGAAATGATTTCCAACCAAAATTTATATACCCAAAGTATCAACTGAGTGTGAGGATAGACTAAAGAAAATTTTAGATATGGACAGTGTCAAAAAATTTGCTTCCATGAACCATGTCTGAGGAAGCTGCTGGAGGATGCACTCCACCAAAATCAGAGAGTAAGTCATGGGTCTTAATCTACCAGGGCTGCCATAACAAGATACCATAGACTGAGTGGCTGAAAGAACAGACGTTTATTTTCTCACGGTTCTGGAGGCTAGAAGTCTAAGGCAAAGGTGCCAGCAAGCTGGGTTTCTGGAAAGAGCTCTCCTCCTGGCTTGCAGACAGCTGCCTTCTTGCTGTGTCTTCACAGGGCCTTTCCTCCATGCATGCACATGAAGAGAGATTTCTCTCTTCCTCTTCTTAGAAGGCCACTAATCTTATCAGATTAGGATCTCACCCTTATGACCTCATTTAACCTTAATTACCTCCTTAAATGGTCTGTCTCCAAATATAGTCACAGTGGGGGTTAGGGCTTCAACATATGAATTGGGGGATATAATTCAGTCCATAGCAACATGGAGTCCATGAAACAGGTAATTTAACACAGGACGAAGGAAATTTCCAGGGTGACAGCTGGGCAACAGATCTAAAGAACAACCAGAGCAAGAGCAGAGGGTGGAAGTTTCCAGGAGTTAATAAGGAAACTGGCAAATTATTCATCGTGTTTGAATGTATCAAGAGAAAGTTCACACTTCCAGCAAAAAAAAATTGGAATACACAGAAAAAGACATTTTTTAAAGTCAATAATCAGCTATTTGAGAAGTAGTAATTAATATAAGGAAGGAAATTCAACCGCAATATACTATATGGCTTAGCAGTGAACAATATTTTTGTAGTCCTAACATTGTAAATATTGAGTACTGATATTTTTTAAATTGTGACATAACTATATTGAATCTAAATGCATTATGCTTCTCACCTATGAAAGTGTTATAAAATTGTCAGAGTACCAAGGTTTGCTCTATGTGAAGCATCACCCCTCTCAGTCCAAGGCAGTGCCTCCCCCTCCTCTGAGCTCCCTCCACCCTGTACTGCCCTCTCTCCCAGACCTTAAAATACTGCATAGTCAGTGTCTTTTTACATGTCAGCCTCCCCAAGAGTGTCCTTCTGGAGAGCACATTGAGTGAAGGAGACAGAGAAAAAGTACAGCAAATGAGAGCACTGTAGCCTATTAGAAGTGATAAGAGCTATGAGAAAAAGAACAATTAGGACGGGGTAATGGAGGCTGGGAGTGCCGGAAGAGGGATCATTCTGCATTATTAAATAGGAAATGGGGAGCCACTGAAGGTTTTTGAGCAGAGGAAGGGCCTGGCCTGATTCATGACTGCAGAGGGACCAATAAATGGCTATTGCAGCAATCCAGATAAGAGAAGGTGGGGGGCTTCCCTGGTGACGCAGTGGTTAGGAATCTGCCTGCCAATGCAGGGGAAAATGGTTGGAGCCCTGGTCCGGGAAGATCCCACATGCCGCGGAGCAACTAGGCCCATGCGCCACAACTACTGAGCCTGCGCTCTAGAGCCCACGAGCCACAACTACTGAGCCTGCACACCTAGATCCCGTGCTCCGCAGCAAGAGAAGCCACCGCAATGAGAAGCCCAGGCACCGTAACAGAGAGTAGCCCCCGCTTGCTGCAACTAGAGAAAGCCTGTGCACAGCAACGAAAACCCAACGCTGCCAAAAATTTATTTATTTATTATTTTTAAAAAAGACATGATGGGGACTCTGTGGAAGTGGACGAAAAGGATTGGCTTCTGAATATATTTTGAAAGAATGAGTGAATGAAACCAACCCATATGAGATTCTATTTGACATCAGTTTTCTTGGGCAATCTGGAGCATGAGGATGTGGTTTGGAGAGAGCTGTTTCCTCTGACACCCAGTTTCCATTTTTTGAGCGCTCCCAATGTGAAAATCTCTCCAATCCACTTAGTCTGGTCCAGGACTGGGACCCGAGGAGGGGAGAGACACATAGCTGAGCCTGCAATCCTTACCTCCCATTCCGCTGCTATCACCTCTCAGCCAGGTTTCCTGAGACTGCTATTGGCAGTTCTGAAGCCAGGGTCCTCCCAGGCCCTTCCAGAGCCCCAGTCAAGGGAGGAGGCCCAGACAGCAGGACCTTGGTCCTGGCATTTGTGTAGCATCGGGGGTTCTGCAGAGCAAATGTGAGAAAGCAGGAGAAGTGCCATTTACAGAGATCCCCAGTTCTGTGCTGAGCTCTGCACCTGACACCAGACACTTGCCTCCACCGTCTCCTTGAACTTGAGCAACCACCAAATGTTCCAGATCAAAAACCCCAGGCTGATGGGGACGAAGCAACTTGCCTAAGGTCACCCACAAGCAGAAAGGGCTAGGGCTAGACTCCACCCCAAGAGTACTGATTGCAAGGCTCCTGTGCTCTCCAGAGGGCTGAGGGTGGGTCTGCCTTTGGACGAAGCCCTCCAGGGCTCAACCACAACCTGCCGAACTGACTGCCAGGAATCTAAACCTGGCCTTGGCCTTTGTGATTTACAGAAATCCCAGTGGTGGAGAAGAACTGCCATTGATTCCTCAGAACGACCTGTCACTCAGACCTGCTGATGCCTCGGGACCTCATCTGCCTGAGGCTTCAAAACTGAGGGTCAAAGGAGTGAAGGAAACATTCAGAGCCCCTTCTGAGGGAGGGAGGCCCGTCCTTACAGCTCTCCTTCCCTGCATGCTCCCTTCGCTGTCAGACACCCCCACGTTTCACGGCCCCCTCCCCTGCAGCAGCATGCAGCAGTGCACATTTATGCAAACCCCACCTACAGCTTCTGCAAAGACGGTCATATGGGCAGCAGCTGGGACTCCCAAGTTCCTTTCTATAGGATCTGAAAAGGAGCAAGAATCACCCAGGTCCTTCTTCCCCCAGTGGCCTTGAATGGGTAATGGAGGGGAAACAGCAGATCCAAGTTGCAGTTTTCTTTTCAAGATAAAACATGGAAGCTTTGGAGCCAGATGGGCCAGAATTTGAGGCACAGGTATTTTGCTTCCCTCTGTGGGACCGATGGCAATTCTTTTAAGTTCTCAGGGCTTCAGCTTTCTAGACTGTAAAAAGGGGAGCCCTGTGGGCCTGTTGTAAAGATCTGAAATAGTGTGTGCGAAGTCGCCAGCACAGGGCCTGGCACATGGCTGCTCACAGCTAGGACTGGGGATCAAAATACCAGCACGGAGGGATAAGAGTCTTCTAATTTCTTGCCACCTGAGACCAGAATTTGGTACATGTTTTGCAATGGGAAAATACACTTTAATCACATTTTATTTTATTTTATTTTACTTTATTTTATTTTACAGGGCTTGTTATAAGGATGATGATGATGAGATGGAGGTGAAGGGGAAGCAATAATAATAGCAACAGTTCATTGAGCAGTTAGCATGCAGTAAGCCTTTCCCCACCTGTCCTCGTGTCAGTGCTCCTGGACACCCACTTCAGCAGGTAACCCAGGAAGGAGCAGGGCTCGGGCCACAGTGCCTGTGTTCACGTCCCAGCTCCTCTGCTGTCTAGATGCACCACGCGGGGTGATCTGCTTCACCTCTCTGTGCATCAGTTTTCTGACCTGGAAAATAGTTTAACAGTTGTACCAGCCTCCTAGGTTTGAGAGGAGGATGTGAAATGATGCACAGAAAGTGCTAGAACAGTGACTGACATGTAATGAGTGCTCAATACACTTAAGCTAGTACTGTCTCCATTTGACAATCACTTGCCCAAGGTCACCCGGCTCATCGGTGGTAACTTTTATTTATTTATTATATTTATTACTATTATTATTTTAAATGAATAAATAATAACCCTCACAGGCCATTACTGAGCACATGTTGTAGACCAGGCAGTGTAATAGGTAGGTATGTGAGATGTGAAGGGAAACACTTTCCAAAGGCAGTCACTTGCCTCCCCAACTACTATGGACAGAACTGTGCCCCCAAAATGCATATGTTGAAGTCCTAACCCCCAAAGTGACTGTATTTGGAAATAGGGTCTTAGGAGGTAATTAAGGTTAAAAGAAGTCATAAGGGTGGGGCCCTAATCCAACAGGATTGGGGTCCTTATAAGAAAGAAATCTCTCTTTCCCTCTACCGCCCACCTCTCCCTCCCCTCTCCGCTCTTCGATTTTATTTTTTTTATTTTTAATTTTTAAAAATTTTTATTGGATAATAAAACACACTTTACAGTAGTGTGTTGTTACATACTTTACAATAGTGTGTTAGTTTCTACTGTACAGCAAAGTGAATCAGCTATACGTATACATATATCCCCTCTTTTTTGGATTTCCTTCCCATTTACGTCACCACAGAGCACTGAGTAGAGTTCCCTGTGCTATACAGTAGGTTCTCACTAGTTATGTATTTTATACATAGTATCTCCCCTCTCAGCTCTTCCACATGAGCACACAAGAGGTCATGTGGACACAGAGGGAGAAAGAAGCTATCTAAAACCAGGATGAGGGCTCTCAATAGAAACCAAACTTTCTGGCACCTTGATCTTGGACTTCCAGGCCCCAGAACCATGAGAAAACACATTCTGTCTCTTAAAACCCCCAGAATGTGGTATCTCGTTATGGCAGCCTCAGATGACTAAGATGCCAACATAATCAGATTCCGTTAACAAAGTAGATACTAGATGGGCAACAAGAGTTTGTACCACTCAAAACCATGCAGTGCCACATAACAATTAAAAAGATGAGGCCCATCTCTAAGAACTGGTGTGGAAATATGACCAAGACAAGATGTTGAATAGAAAGGCAAGTTGTAGAACAATTCGTAAAGTATAGTCACTGTATGGCTGTATGCAAAACAAAATACACACTCACAGACAAGTGCAAAACAGTGCTATGTGTTTCTGTTGGACCTTATTTAACTATGTAATATACAGAAAAAGTTCAAGAAAACTAGACTCATCAAACTAGTTTCCTTGACTACTTCCAAAGAGAAGACTAACATGGGAAGGGTCAAGAAACATTTTAGCTTTATGTGCAGTTTTTAACTTTTACACTGAAAATACAGTCATGCGTTGTGTTTCTTAAGGACTAAATAAAAGTAATAAAATTTATAAAAAGAAAAAAAGAAAGAAGGAACATCTCTGATGTGATCTATGCCTCCATCACACAGATAAAAGCTGCTGGCATAATTGTCTAATGCCTCTTCACCCCACACCCCATTACAGTTCTTAAATGAAAGACTTTTTGCAAAGAGGAAGACGGCAAAGAGGATGAGAGGGTGGTGAAATCCATTAGATAGTTTGCAGAGAGGAGAGGAGGGCTGCAGCAAACAAGAGGAGAGATAAGGAAGAGAGGAAATTGGATCAAAGGCTATAACGTAAGAGGCATCAGTATTTGACGCACGTGTTCTCGTTGACTTTTCACAGCAGCCCTGCTGAGCATTGAGACCCAGTCCCCCCAGCCCCCGGCACTGCCCTCTTTCTGAAAAGCAGATCGGACAGTAACTCACTCTTCTTGGCAAGATGCAGCCTGCGTTCCTTGGCTGGTACATCTCCTCTGGGGTCATCTGGCACGCTCTGTCCTGAGGTTGGCACAGCAGGAGCCAGTGGCAGCCCTCAGCCTTCACACCCTGGGTTCCTGAGTGCCTTCTGTGTCCTTAGAAGGCCAACCTCCCTCCTTCTGCTAACCCAACACCAAAGCCAGGCTGACACCCTTGGGTAGGGCCAGCCTCAATGACCCAAGTGAGCCATCTCCCGAAGCGACAGTGACAGGGCCAAGAGCTTCTTGGAAGTACATGGGTCACAGTCCAAAGACTGGGGCACCAAAAAGATCATCTCTTCAAAGTGTGTTTAAACCCAAAAGGCTTCCTTTTGAAGGGAACTGGGAAAACCCAGACCCCATGGTTCGTAGCGTCCTTCACACAACAAGTGGATGAGAATGTTTTGTTTTGACAGAGGGGAACGGTGAGTGCGAGACAGAGCAAAGGGATGTTTTTGTGCATGTTGCTGTTTGTTTCATATTAATTGGGTTTTTTAAGTTGAAAATAATGTTTGCATGTGGTAGAAGAAAGGTAAGCCAAACAGAAGGATATTCACTAAAATCAAATCTCCTTTCCACCCCAGAATTAAATGCTATTACCAATGTCTTTTGTCTCCTTACACATACACACACGTACGTGCGCACATACATCTGCTTTTTCATGCATACGAAAGGACTTTCATAGCAGACAAATACCATGCAGCGTTTCATTTTTCAACTGACAATGTATAAAGAGACTATGGATGAGGAGATTTCCCGCCCCTAAATCACCTCAAGACCCAGCTAGACCTTGGTCTAAGATGTATAATCTGACACTGCTTGAAATGTAATATGAAGATGGTTTATGAAGGGGTGGGTATCAGGCTACAGAGGCCCCCAAGGAAGTAGAACAAGTGTGTAGCAGGGGGACCCTTGGTGACCAGTGACAAACGCAAGACCTGAATGACAGGTACAAGTTCTGTTATAAACCAGTCATAAAATGCTAGAGGAAGAAGGGATTGTTTCTGAATGGAAGCATCCGGAAGATGGGCCATGGGTCACCCTCTCAGGCTGGAGGTCCTTTTCCATTCACAGGGGTATGGAATCACCCTTTCACGACATGTGGCGTGAGCTGGTGTGGAAGGTGGCCTAAAATGTTTCAGATTTGATAAAGTATCACATGTCACACTGCAGTGCAGTCTCGGCAGCATCTCCTAACTGAACACACTAATATTTCTGTAGAAAAGATTTTTCAATAATTTTCAGTGATTAAAGCTTTTTGAATTCAGATATGAGTATATGGGATTGTGGACCTTCGTAAAAGACCTAATTCAAAGAGAAAAATATTAAATCCAATAAAAAGGAGTCAGATTCAAGAAGCAATTGGCCAGAAATGAAATTGGATGACAGAAATATTTCGTAATGTAGAAGTTAAGCACTCAACTTGAAAAATGTAAGGTCGAACACTAAAATTATAAAAGAATAACTTCCAAACGATCGAAAGGGGGGAAGAAACTAATGAAGACTTGATTTAATGTTATAAAGCAGGAAAAGAGAAAAGAGAAAAGCAGTGAGAAACCATAGTGGATAGAAAACACAGAGCCAGGTGGCAGAAGTCAGCCCAGATACATGCAGCAGGTATAAATGGATCAAACTCATCTATTAAAAGAGTGAGATTTTTTTTCAGAGTGAATTTTTCACGACCAAATTCTATGATGTTTAAGAGATAAAGCCAAAATAGGATGCCACAGAAATGTGGAAAGTAAAGATATAGAGAAAGACACATAAGGCAAATAAACACCAGCAGAAAGACATCTTGTGTCAGACCAGATAAAACAGTCTCAAAGATGTTATTTAACTGTGTCTCAGTTAATACAAAAAGCAAAAAGCCCAATCAGCTGTATGAAAAATCAAAATTTATAAAATAGACGAACTCCAATATATTAGTCCCAGACTTCACATTACAAGGGAAATTCTCTGCTAATGTATCTATGTTGGCCCCTAGACTCCAAGCTCCTGGGAGGAAACAAGCTGTGTCTTATTAGTAGTCGCTCAATTCCCAGCATTTAGTCCGGGTCTGACTTAGAGGGTTCTTAATAAATGTTTATTGAATAAACCAGTGGTTCTCGAGCCTGGCTGCACATTAGAATCTTCTGGGAGTTTTTAAAAATACTGAGACCTGGGCCCCACCCCAGACCAATTAAAAGGAAAGCTCTAGGGGGTGGGGCTTCAATATGGTATATTTTTTAAAAGTTCCCCAGGTGATTCTGATGTTTGGCCAGGGCTGAGGACTGCTGGAATAAATAAATGACTGAATGACCAAATGAATGAGTGTCTCTGATTTACAAAAGAATTCATTGCAGGATTCCTTTTAAAAGCACGTTCCCATGGTGCATTTTCAGTGTAATTTAATTTTAAGAAATTTGATTTACACCCAATATTGCCAGGACAATCTATTTTGTAAAGCAAGGAACATCTGTATTATCTATCAAAAAAAATTTTTTTTAATGGATTTGGGAATATTCTGTTTCTCCATTTAGAAGTGAGCTGGAGGCTTGAGCAAAAACTGTATCATTTCCTGTACTCTGAAAACTGCTTTCTCCCACTCTGGCATTTAGAGACTATTTCCCAGCAATATTAAGCATGCAATTACTTAACGAGACACTGAAAGCAGTCTTGAGAAGTATGAAAACATCTTTTCTGGGCTTGCTGCTCCTGATGTTATGGGAGTGACAGATGCTGACTCAAACTGAGTCCAGCCAAGGCGTTTCAGGGTCCTCCTGTGTGCCGGCACTGTGTCGGGTGCTGGGGGCAGAGTGGGAGAGGGGCTCAGGTGGGCAGCAGAAAGGAGGGCTGACAGATGGGCATCCAGGTGTCAGGTGAGGGGGCAGAGAAGGCACTTTCCTAAAGCAGCGTCCATCCAGTGCTGGGCAACGAGAAGACAGATCAAGACCTTCTGATTAATCTCAAAGAGGCTGGAATAAGGAAACATCTCACAGAGGAGAGCGCCTTGGAGCTCTGTCTTAACAGGTGGAGAGGATGTGAAGCTGGGGAGAGCGCATTCTGGCAGAGCGAACAGTGTGAGGAGTTTGGGGAACTGCAGCAGACAGAGAGTGACCCTGTGGGAATGCTTCTCGGGGCTCCTCTCCCAGAACTTGAGACCCCCTCATACCCACCTTCTCCCCAGGGTCCACGCTGGCCACACTGGGCATTTACTGCTCCTTCCTGCCACCCCTCACCCACTTTCATAATTGCTGTATTCGTTTCCTAGGGCAGCCAGAACAAGGTACCATAGGCTGGAGGGCTTAAAACAACAGAAATTTCTTTTCTCAGAGAGCCTCTTCCTAGCTTTTGGTGTCACCAGCGATCTTCAGTGATCCTTGGCTTGCAAGATGGGTCATTCCAATCCTCCCTTCTCACCCGGCCTCCTCCCTGTGTGTCTTCACGCCATCTTCCCGCTGTGTCTAGCTATCTCAGCGTCCAAATTTCCCCCTTCTATAAGGACACAGTCATATTGGATTAGGGCCCACCCTAATGACCTCACCTTAACTTGATTTCCTCTGTAAAGACCCTGTCTCCATTACAATAGCCAAGACAGGGAAACAACCTAAGTGTCCACGGAGGGATGAATGGATGAAGAAAACGTGGTATACATACAATGGAGTATCATTCAGCCATAAAAAGGAAGGGGGTCCTGCCACTTGCAGCAACATGGATGGACCTTGAGGGCATTATGCTACGTGAAATAAGTCAGACAGAAATGATGTTCACTTATACGTGGAATCTAAAACAAAACCGAACTTAAAGATACGAAGAGCAGATTTGTGGTTACCAGAGGCAGGCATGGGAGATGGGGGAATTGGGTAAAGTAGGTCAAAACGTACAGACTTTCAGTTATAAGATAAGTGAGTTGGGCATGTAATATACAGCATGGTGACTATAGTTAACAATAATGTATTGTATATACGGAAGTTGCTAAGAGAGCAGAGCTTAAAAGTTCATATCACAAGAAAAAATAATTTTGATTACGTGTGGTGATGCATGGTGACTAAAGTTCTTGGGGTGATCACTGTGCAATACGTACATATATCAAAGTATTATGTTGCACACCTGAAACTAACACGATGTTATGTGTCAATTACATCTCGGTTTTTTAAAAAGACCCTGTCTCCAACTAAAGTCTAGAGGTTAAGACCTCAGCATATCTTTTATGGGGGACACAATTCAACCCATAACAATTGTAAAAGTCGAAAGATGGCCCCATTTTTATTGTCACGTCTCTCTTTTTCCCTACTTCCTTTTCTCTCCTGCCTCTGAACTATTAGAGTTTCGCCTTCTTTTCCCCCAAATTCTGATTCTTTTGCATCATCCCCCTTCCCCCACCCACCCTCACTGCCCACGTGATCCCTTCCCGCCACCCTGCACCGTTGGCGCACCAGTGCCTTCTGCAGCCTGGGTCTCACATGAAGCGCCACCCATCTTGCCCTCTGTCCCCTCCTTGTCCCTGCAGCTCAGTGGTCCGAGCACGTCCGTCAGCCCTTTTCCCTCCAGCTGGGGTTGAGAATAGCTCTCCCTACAGACCTCAGAGTCTATTCACTCAAGGCAACCCCGGGCCATCGGCTCCAGGTACGGTGCTTTTATGCAGCACTTTGCTGGCCTCACCTTGGGGACAATTCCACTGGGCCTCCAAATCCTCCATTTCCCCTGTTGTCAACAGCAGCATCTTAGCGGTAACCCCAGAGCATCCCCACAACCCCTCGTCCTCCTCTTTTCTCTCCCAGTTAATCCCAGCAAAGTCCAGTCTTAACTTGTCCGACTGTCCTTCAACAGGATTTCGGCTCCCCCTTCATCTGTCTCCTGGTACATTCTTGAGTGTCTGCAGCTGAAGCTGTATTTCTTCGCTGCTTCCCTTTTCCTCTTCCCCTCTTATCATGGCTTGCTCCCCGCCTTCTTCCTTCGTTCCCCCATCTGTTATTTATATGAAGTTCCATCCATGTTCTTTATCCTGGAGAGACTCCCTGTCGAGGCTCGGAGGGCCACTGAACCCTCTGGAACTTGGCTTGTCCTGCGCTGCTCGGTCTTTTTTTTTTTTTTTTTTTACTTTTGGCTGCATTGGGTCTTCGTTGCTGTGCTCGGGTTGCGGCGAGCGGGGGCTACTCTTCGTTGCGGTGCGCAGGGTTCTCACTGTGATGGCTTCTCTTGTTGCGGAGCACGGGCTCTAGGCACCCGGGCTTCAGTAGTTGTTGTGGCGCACGGGCTTAGTTGCTCCGCGGCATGTGGGACCCTCCCGGACCAGGGCTCGAACCTGTGTCCCCTGCATTGGCAGGCGAATTCTTAACCACTGTGCCACCAGGGAAGCCCCCTGCTGCTCAGTCTTTGCTGAGTCATGTCCAGTCATCACATGAGGGGTGTCACCTGTGTGGACAGTGCCTGGGCCGTGACCCACAGATGCCTGGGTGTGATACCACTTGGTCGCTTTGGCAGGTGCACTCTTAAGTGATAAAGAGCTTGGCTTTGGCATCAGACAGATCCGGGTTTGGAATCCCACTGTAATTTACTCCAGGGGTACCCAACCCCTAGGCCACGGACTGATACGGGTCCAAGGCCTGTGAGGAACTGGGCCACACGGCAGGAGGTGAGCTGCAGGCGAGCGAGCAAAGCTTCACCTGCCACCCCCCATCGCTCGCATTACCTCCTGAATCATCCCCTCTCTCCCCCATCCGTGGAAAAACTGTCTTCCACGAAACCGGTCCCTGGTGCCACAAAGGTTGGGGACCGCTGGTTCATGCCGTGTGACACTGGGCAAATTCCGTAACCTATCTAAGTGTTGCCTTCCTAATCTGTGCAAAGGAAGACAGAGCAGCATCTACCTCAGGCAGGCCAGGGATCGTTTAGGGCCCAGCAGGACACAGGTGGCAATTCTGAAATATAATTCTAGGATTATTCAAGAAGAGTTTATATACAAAGAGCCTATTACAAAGTGGTGGGTTGCAGCCAGCTGTAACTACCCCAGGCCTTGAGAAACAGGGACAGTGGGGAGGGGAGGGCGTAGTTACAAGAACCCAGAAGGAGAAAGTCCTATAGAGTCAGCCACCTTGAGTGAGGAAAGCCCGATCCGGGGTCAGAGTCAGGTCTACGGGGCAGGGGGCAGGGGAACACAGACCCCCGACTCTCCCTCTTCTTGCCCTCCTGCCTCCTCTCATTGGCTGAACCCCACAGGAAGCCAGAGTCCAGCGGCCCTATCCGCTTGTTCCATCAATGTCTGCCTCCCCAGCAGCCAGAATTGTAGGGGGAAGAGTAAAGAGAGAGTCTGGAGGAACACGTGGATGAATCAGCAGAGTCTGCAAATCAAACAAGATCGGCACGTAAGACCCAGCACCCGGTACAGATCAAGAGTTCAATAAATGTGTGCAAATGTCCCCTCCTCTTCTTCATGATTATTATTATTTAGAGAAAGTAAAGCAGTCTTTCTTGACTTTTCTCTCAACAATTCTCTCTCTCCAAGAAGAGAAACTACCAGAAACAGCTTCCTCATTGAATTGTTCAGACATGCCTGCCCACTCCCAGTCCTCTTCAGAGTATCCCCCAATGTTTCCATCTGGCCTTAGCTGATTGGACCAGGGGCGGACACCTCACCCTGATAGGCAGAGCACCCCCCCAGTGTTTCCACTCCGGCGTTAGCTGATTGGACAAGGGGCGGATACCTAGGAGGCTGCTGGCTGCTGATTGGCCAACGCCAGCAGCTCTGCCTTAGAGGGTTTGCATGTGGGCTGATCGAAGGAATCAGTTTATAAGTAGGTCCAGAAGCAGGCAGAACAGGTGGGGAGCTGAGGCACCACTAAGGTGACTAGTAGAGATCGAAGAGCAGACGCCTATTCTGAAAGGCTGGAGATGTGCTTGAGACCCAGAGCTTCTACTTTATCTCCAGTGCTGGTCTAGCTTTCCTTCAGGCTGGTGGCGGGGGGCACCAAGCGTTCCTGCCCCCTCACTTCCCGCCTCCTCTTACAGTAGCATGCCTCTTAGCCGAGTTTGTCCTGGTCAGCTGCGGCAAGAGTTCCTAAACTCTTCGCAGGCACGTTTTCAAAGTCAGTATGTATGGCAGGCAAGCAGGAGGCACGGCCACAGCCCATCTGAAAAGTGCTGAAGGTTTACGATGAAGAACATTCCCCCCTCCCTCCATCCCCCCGCCCCCCCCACTCCGTCTCTAGCTTGTCAAAGCAGGAGGGGAGAAGGGTGAGGCGCTTTAAATATTAAAGGACCTCTCTTGATTATGCAGTTACTTAGTTTGTTATTTTTATAATCAGGAGGACCCACTAATATGTTAAAGGAATTTATTCAAGATAAATATTGGACAAATACGTAGCTACAGTGAACCGTGGGGAGGTGGGAAGTACTAGAGCATAGCAACCAGCTCAAACATATTCATTTATCCTCACCATGCAAGTTTGCATAATTAAAAAAATAATAATTAATTGCCTTTGCTTTCATCTCCAGACACAAAATATTTTACTCTCTGACACATCTGTTGGGCGTGTGATGTATGTTTTCTCCTTTCTCTTTCAGAATGGAAAACCAGTAAGGTGGAGTCAGGCCTGCTCTTTTTTGCAGATGAGGGAGCCAAGTGCCCACAGGACTGGTAGTGCATTGCCCAAGATCTCAGGAGGTTAGAGGCAGAGAAGAGACCAGAACCACAGTGTAGAACCCCCAGGCCCTGCTCCTGCCAATATCCCACAGTCTCCTTGTTACCTACGGGCAAGCTGTCCTCATGGAGTTGGGCATTGTGAGCCTGCGCAGGCTTCCAGAACAGCTGCAAGGCCACCACCTCCAGGAAGCCCTTCCTGATGGCCCCAGTCAGTTTTGACCTCTCCTGATTTGGGTTTGCCTTGTGCTTCATCTATATCCACCTTGATGTACCTGTTTGTTGGATGAATGAGTGCATAAATGATTGAAAGAATGAAAAGAACAGTGATTCTGTTGGGATGCTGGTGGGCACTTTATAACTGGTAGCCAGAGACGGTATGAGAGGTGATGAGAGGGGTATGAGAGGTGATGGGAGGGTAGAGGTTAAGAGCAGGATGACAGGGACCTGGCTTCTAACTCCACCCTACCACTCACTGGTGGTGCTGCCTTAGGCCATTTCCTTAACCTCCCTTTCCTTCTGTTTACCTGTCTACAACCAAGGATAATAGGAGCCTCTCACTCCATTGCACTGTTGTGGGGATTGAAGAAGAGAATGCAAGCAAAGCATTAGCACCATTCCTGGTACATAGTAAGTGCTCAATAAACACATTATTAAACAGATGTTATCGTTGGAAACAGTTCCCACCTCGTAAGCTTTATGATTCTTCTCTGTGAAAACAAGGACCTGCTTTTTTGTTTGTTTGTCTGTTGCTTACATCACTCTGTTATTGGTCAAATCAGTCACACAATCAGCTGGGTCATTCCGTCACTGGATGACCTGAATGATATTTTTGTTTCTTTTTTTTAATACAGCAGGTTCTTATTGGTCATCAATTTTATACACATCCGCGTATACATGAAGGACCCACCTTTTAATAACACTTCAGCTTTTCATTTGAACTGTGAGCATTGATGAAATCTAACCTCTCTCTTGTACTCACCTTCCAGCTCAAATTCAAAATCCTTTTTTTATCTCCAACAATGTAAGTGGTGCATCCTTAGTGGGTCTCAGCTTTGCTCCCGGGGCCTCTGCATCTTGGTTAAGGCTGGGCTAGGGTGAGTGAGGCACTTATCTCAGGCGCAAACTTAAGAGGGAATCTGAAAAACTCAGCAATCGAGAGAATTAGCACATAGATTTTTATTGTGGCAAAATATACATAACGTTCCCAGCTTAACCATTTTTAAGTGGACAATTCAGCAGCATTAAGTACATTCACATTATTGTGTAACCGTCACCGCCATCCATTTCCAGGACCCTTTCACTGCCCCAGACAAACTTTGTACTGACTAAACAGTAACTCCTGAGAAATAATATTGTAATGCAATGTTTAAAAAAAATCAAAATTAGCATTAAAAATCTGCCATGACCAAAATAACAAAACTTTAAAGCAGAATGAGTAAGCTGAAGTGAATTTAAAAAGCTTTTTAGAATGTCACTTGGTCAAGAGAAGCTGCCAAACATGGGAATTCTCTCCACCGAAAATGAGGTTAACAAAGAAGTAAGTTTTTTTTTAACCGAAGTATGGTTGAGTTACAATGTTGTGTTCGTTTCAGGCCTACAGCAAAGTGATTCAGTTATACTATGTGTGCGTGTGTATGTATATATACGCTTTCTCAGATTCTTTTCCATTATTGGTTATTACAAGATAAAAAAAGTAAATTTTTGAAAATATTATTGATGAGTTTGCTTTCGTTAAAGGCAGGAAAGTAAAATTATAATAAATTCTGTTTGGGTTATTAATAAAGTAATTAAACTTAAGACAGTCTTGCGGGGCCTTTGTTCCAAAATTAAGAATTTCAAGATGGCAGCAGGAAAGCATTAAATCAAGTCCAAGGCTCTTCTGAGCGTGGGGCGCTGTGTGTCTGACCGGGGCATCACCTTTGCAGCTGGCTCTGCTGTCACTATTGCCAAAGGAGGTCCCCAGTCCGGTCCCTGCAGTCCCCAGTCCGGTCCCCTCTCCTCTCTCAGTTGGGTTTCCCTTTCTCTCTCCATCGGCCCCACCATCTCACAGCTCAGCACTGCAGGCGTTGCCCTGCCTAACCTGACACCACGCCCCCTGCAAAACATCCAGCCTAAACCTCCTCTGAATGAAGCAGGATGCTGAGCGGAGACTGTGTATCTGGGCATCCGTCTCCGGAAAAAAACCCTATGTTCACATGGACATTCATTCATTCATCCATCCAGGTACTCACTGAGCATGTACTTAGCGCCTGTGTGGCAGGCCCCGGGCTGGGCATTCTGGATCCAGATGAAAGCAGCACCAAAGCCCTGTCTTGGAGGCTCCACAGGGACCTCAGGAAGTAGAGAGATGTTTACAGCGTGGGTGCCCCGACAGGACTGGCGGCAGAGGGCAGGGGTGCCTTATCTGTTGGAGTGAGCAGAGCGTGGCCCCCTCCTGCCTCTGTGACCCTGCAGGGTAGGCGGCCCGGGGCTCTCTTCTCTCTGACCTGGAAAGGGTGCAGTGAGCCCTGTCTCAGCTCCTCCCCCACCAGCCCTGGGACCTTGCACAAGTCACATCACCTTCAGGGCCTCAATTTCCTCCCTTGCAAGTGGAGAGCTATCTTCCAACACAGCACCCAGGCTCCTCAAGGTAAATCAGCTAAGTGCTTATAAAATCCATATACATGTGAGGGAGCGACCCTGTGATCACTGAGCCCCAGGAGCCACATTGACACAGATGCCTGGCTGTTTAATAATCATTCAGCAAACAGTGGCTGAATCCCACTGTGTGCTAAGCCCTGTGGCGTCTTAAAGCTCATTTTGTATTTCCATACATCACTTTTATTCATTCTTCCAGAGAAAGAAGATCGTTGCTATGGTCTGTTTTTACAAATGAGGAAACGATGTTACGTTGAAGCTCGAGTCACTTGGCTAACTGGGGGCACTCTGAGATTTGAACCCATCTCTGACTCCGTGCCCAGTTCTTTGGTTGTACTTTGAGACCTCAGGCAGACACTCCCCGCCTGGCCCGGGGAAGGGATTCCAGGAGGGGGTTTCCATCAGCCTCTCCCTGCCTGCTGCCGTGCATCCCACCCTCCAGCCCCGCCTCTGCAGGCACCCCTGACCTTGGGGCCTGCGCTCACTCTAGCTGCAGAGCAGTGGCATCTGACAGGAAAAGCCTTGAAGCAGGCAGACCTGGCCTTCAGCACCAGCTGTACTTGGCTGGGCCTTGACCTTGACCTCTACATGCTCCTCTGCACAGTGGGAAACAGGTCCTACGGCATATGGCTGTGAGGCCTACACAGGGCTGTGTGTGAAAGGGCCTGGCACAGAGGATGTTTTTTCTCTTTACCCTGAGCCCATCGGTAGGCAGGTGGCTTTATTGCACTTGGCAGTGCTCCTTCCAAGCTAGTCTCTCTGGAGCAGGTCACAGCTTCCGCCTGCAAGCTTGGTTAGGGGAACCACCATTGCAGTCGGCTCCAGAGCCACCCCCGGCAGTCTGTCACCTGTTTACAAGCACTTTCAAGACCTCACTGTGTCCCCAGCAGTGCGCTAGGCACGCAGCTGACCCAAGGGAAGACCTGGTCCCTATTCTTGGGAGTTTGCACCCTATTAGTGGTGGAAGGACCAAGTGGACACTCCTGGGAGGTAATCTGTGCCCCTCCGTGTTGGCCACCTGTCAACTGCTGACAAACTTCACTCCACCCTCCTGAGGGTTGCATGCCATTTGGGCTGTGTACATTCCAGGAAGGCTTCCTGGAAGAAGAGGAGGCTGAGAGGTGAAGGGGCTTCTTTGGTTCTCTTCCCGGAGGCGCTGAGGTATCAGGAAGGAACGTCGGTAAAATGGGGGTAATAATATGACTAACCTCCCAGGATTGTCCCAAGGCAATAATGAAATAATAGAGATGAAATTGCTTTGGACACTGGGTGCCATATAAATGTCAATTGCTATCATCTCACCAGCAGTGCCAGCTCCGCTTCCTGAAACACCTCTCCCTATGGGGTACCCACCTTGGCTTGGTTCCTTGGGCTCCAGCCCTAAGGTCCCAGTGTCCTGTCTCACCCTCTTCTTCTGTTCTGACCACTCGACGTGCCATCAACAGCACCTCTATAAAGACTGTTGAGAAATGGCTCATTTTCTCAGAGTTAAATATGTAGAACGTCAAATTTACCATTTTAACCATTATAGTATTTACGTTTTAAGTGTACAGTTCAGTGGCAATGGGTATATTTACACCATGGTGCAACCATCACCCATTCATGTCCAGAACTCTTTTTATCGTGTCAAACAAAATCTCTATACCCATTAAACCCAACTCCCCTTTCTCGCCTCCCCCCAGCACCTGGCAACCACACTTCTACTTTCTGTCTCTATGAATTTGACTACACTAGGTATGTTGTATAAACGGAATCATACCGTATTTGTCTTTTTGCGATTGGCTTATATCACTCAGCATAATATCCTTGAGGTTCATCCAAGTTATAGCATACTGTAGAATTTTCTTCCTTTTTAAGGCTGAATAATAGTTCATCGTATGGATAAACCACATTTTGTTTATCCATTCATCCATCCAGGGACACATGGGTTGTTTCCATCTTTCGGCTATTGTGAATAATGCTGACATGAGTGTACAAACATCTGTTCATGTCTCTGCTTTTCATTCTTTACGGAATATACCCAGAGGTGGAATCGCTGGATCATATGGTAATTCGGTGTTTAGTTTTCTGAGGAACTGCCAGGCTGTTTTCTGCGGTGGCTGCACGACTTTCTATTCATCAGGGTTACATTTGACCAAGTCTTTTCGAGCTTATTCTGTGGCAGGTGTGATATGAGTTAAAAGCCCATATAGAAGGTAACATTTACAAATAGGAAAGACCAGGTCAAGGAGCAACTAGGGGACTTTCAGAAAACGTAGGAGGAGCCATCAGGAGGTATTTGAGGAAATAACTCTGAGCGTAGCGAGTGCCAATATGTAGAACGACTGCGTTCCAGAGCCTTTGAGCGTACTTGTAATCACAGATAATTTTATTACTTCTTACCGGATGCCTGGTAAACCCCTTAGTATGAAAAGCAATGATTTTTCTTTTGCTAAAGGACTTGGGAAATACCTATTCTGAAACCATGAATACCAGAGGTACCAAACAGAGCAAAAATGCCCCTGCAAAGCCATCTAGCTGTCCCAGTAAAGAGCATTATAGGAACGGGGGATTTTCTGTACATGCTTATAAAATGACTATACTTGTTTTGAGAACTTCCTGGCTTGAGCATGGCTGTTACAGACTCATTTCATAAGTTGACTTATTTTTTTCATGGTATCTGCAGGAACCTGTGTTTTCATTCCAGTTTGCTTTTTTTGTTGTTGTTGTTTCCCCTCTCACCCCTTACCCCCCCCCCCCCCGGCCCATATCACATCTGAAAAATCTCTTTCTGGCACATTTGAAAGTGGCAAGAATTGTGAGAGGTCCTCAGTGCTCCAGAATTCTTGTGCATGTTCTCAGACGTTAACATTCTGGTTTGAGACTGCCCTTGCCTTAAATATTTGTTGCCCATTTCTGTTGTTGCATTTACCCAAATAAAATCGACTTCAGCTTTTGGCTCTCTGGGAAAGGGCCGGTGAGCAGTTTTCTGACAGTTGTGTATTGAACGCAGGTGGCTTCATGAATGCATTTTCTGTCTGACTCAGTACATTAACCATAACGCACAGTTTCTTCCAAATGAACTGGAATGAATTAAATTGTTTAATAAAACCTTACTTACCTGGATAAACTCATTTATATTTTGCATTTAGATTCCCTAATGCATCTTTCCAGATTGTTATTTGTAAAATAAAAAGCTAGACGTGTTTACTTAGAAAGCCAAACATCAGACCCTAATCCTGGTTTCTATTCAAGTGCTTTGCAACATCTTTTTTTTTTTTTTCCCACGTTTC
The DNA here is from genome assembly GCF_059928025.1 of Delphinapterus leucas. Lineage (NCBI taxonomy): Eukaryota > Metazoa > Chordata > Mammalia > Artiodactyla > Monodontidae > Delphinapterus > Delphinapterus leucas. The sequence continues at coordinate 171,833,329 of NC_143130.1, forward strand.
CTACCACGATGTGAACTGTTGCGTATTTCATTTAGCATGAATTGATAACTCCCACCCTGGGTCCAAATTAAGAGTTGGGCATTGAATTTGCTTCTCTACAAACGTTTCTTTCCATCACATGCCTGAAACCTTACTGGTTCAGACAGAGAGGAGACAGAAGTTGCATACTGGGAAATTGATTTTAAAGCACTGCCCGTGCCGAATGCCTTGACTGACTTTGGGTTGAAGCTCTCCAGGATTATCAAGGGTCCAATTAAGAAGCTGCTTATAGGAAAGCTTCTATAACCCCTGTAGAATCATTCTAGAAGACTGAATCTTCTAGAAGAGCTAACTTGGTAAACTGAGCTAGAGGATGGTTTTTGGAGAAATCTGGGCCTGAAGAATCAATAATCGTTCCTCTCTTCCTTGCCAGAAGCAGTGTCTGGCGTACAGTGTGCCTTAAGTGAGGGCTTGCTGAATGGATTAACTGAATAAAAGAATAACGAGGATGACTTACTTCATCGTATTTCTCTTTTTGCCTTTTTCCAGAAACCCGGTGCCAAATTCAGTGCTCAAATACAATTAACTACATTAGCTCAGATATTTGATCTCATTGCTTCCCCTCTTTCTTTTTAAACATTTAAAAGTTCTCCTTAAGCACTTTTATTATATACCTGCCTTAATGTAAAGTGCTAAACGTAATGTCCGTCTGATTGAGCCAACACACACCAAGCATATATCTTTTCAGATGTCACCTTCCTTAATCTGCTCACCAACCTTGTGTGCCAGGAATCAGTGCTCTATTTAACAGATGAGGAAACCTAGACATTTTTGTCCTCGACTTTCTGGGGTCAGGGGAGTGGTAGCTGACATTTCTCCAGTGCTTCCTAAAGGCCAGGCAGTGTGCTGATCATGTGACTTAATACTCAAAAAAAAAAAAAAAAATCACCAGGTCGATATTCTTGGCAGCCCCATTTTGTAGATGAAGAAACCAAGACTTGGGAGATTGAGTGATTCACTAGAGGGCGCACAGCTGGGAAATGGAGGAGGTGGGATTTGAACCAGGACTCCGACCTCGCAGGTCATTGCACCCAACATGATTTGTCGGTTCAATGTGAGAATACTGATGCGTCAATGTCTTCATTCAGATGTAAATTATTTCTTCCCATAATTGCAGTGATCCAGATGCCTGTACACTACTAACTGGGCTTAGACTAAAAGCGAAGTGAGTACTATTCCAGAGCCAAATGGCTACTAGACCAGGCACCGCTGGAAGAAGGGATAGAGTCTCAGGCTGCATGAATTCAGCTTTACTGTGTGTTTCAGGGGCCCCCTGTTGAAGAAAGGGTGCTGGCCAGGCTGGAGGGAGCCCTAAGCCTGACACTGTCCCCACCTCTCTGTTCTGACCTCAGGCAGCATCTCCCTTGGGAAGCATCTTCCGCTGATGAAACCGGGACATTAGACTGGATGTTGGCAGCTCGGTGAACCTTCTTTCTCTTCCCTCCTCCCGGCCTTTTGCAGGAGAGACAGCTCTGAACATCCCCCTGCCTGCAGGCCTGCTGCAAATGAGTCCTTCCCATCAAACTGCCTGAGAAACTCGACAGGAACGTCAGAGATGAGGTGTTTGAGGTTTATCAAGTTTTCAAGATTACATCTCCATAAACCCCTTTACAAGGCCGCTCAGCACCAGCGTCCGGAGCCTCCCGGTACATCGCTGCCACCTCTAGTTCGGTGAGTCAGGCGGCCCTCACCCACCGATCAGACCCACCGTGCCATTGTAAGGAGGGGGAGAAAGGCCAGTGCTGGTTTCCTTATAATCAAATTGTCACTGCACTCTCTGACAGGTTTTTAAGTCACTTAAGGGATCTATTTATATGTGAAAGCATCAGCATCGTGCAGTAAATCCAACCACAAGCCAGTCCCATATTTTATTAAGTTTAAGTTCAGTGAAAGTGCAGAGCAGACGAGGGTCCTGTGTCTCTCCGTTACATCTGATTTGCGGTTCCCATAAAAAGGCCCACATGCCGCTGTTTCAGATGTGTTTTGGATTGAAAATAGGATTAATGTGCTAAAGTGTGATTAGAATGGTTAAACACGATTAATTGGAACAGACTTCTGCTGCCAGGGGAGCCCCTCCGAGCCTGGCCCGGCTCCAGGTTACCCAGTGAACAAAGCCAACCAACTGTCCAACTTTCCCCGCGTCTCGCCTCATGTGCCTTGCCCCTTGCATTTTCTCATCGCCAGCCTGTCTCAGGGCAGATTAAATGCAGCTGAGAATGTGGGTCTCGCTCGGCGGCCAGCATCCTCTGGGAATAGGCAGGAACCTCGGCCTGGCCGGGCCTCGACGGGACGGGCCAGGAGCTCCCGAGCGCCGGGGGCAGCGGGCCAGGTGGCTGGGCCGGGGGTGGGAGTAATTTGGGAGTTTTTAAATGATCTATTAAACCCCTGAACTTTAATCAAGCTGCTACCACACTGACGGCTCTGATTTATCCTCGGAGGCCAGGCCCAGGCCCGGAGCTCTAGCCAGGCTCCCACGGGCCATTTGGGGTGGGCGAGGAGGAAGGTCACCCAGGATCCCTCTCCGGGGGGGCGTTTGTCCTCGGCCACCAGGCTGGACAAAGCCTTCGTCCCACCCCCTGCCCCAGACACAGATGAGGCTTTGAAGTGGAGCACAGCCAAGCCTCTTCCCATCCTGCATCCCTGGGCTGGGCTCTCGGGGCCCTGGCTGGCTTCCCCCTGTTCAAGTCAGGGGTAAATGCAGTCTCCCAGGCTGAGGGTGTCCCCGAGTCAACAGGCAGACCTTCCAAGGAGGGAGGATCAAGTGATTCCGTGTAGGGACGACTCAGGGTAAAAATTTTATAAAAGAGTCATTTCTTATACCAGGTAACTTGAAAGAGACTCATTTTAAACAGTGAAGAAGAAAAGTTACTAGAGGCCATCTGGCTATGAAGGAAAGCATGTTCTGGAAGGGACACATCCCCCGGGTCCTGGGGCTTCGGAACAGCGGGCCAGGCAAGGCTGAGTTCGTCAGAGAGCTTGGCTGTGATCAGTTGTACTTTTATTTTTCTCTTGGGTTGGCTAAGCAAGTGTGTGTATGAGTGTGTGTGAGAGAGAGAGGGAGCATGTCTGTGTGGTGTGTGTGTGTGAAAGAATGTGTCTGTGTGGTATGTGTGCCTTTGTGTATGTGTCCATGTGTGTTTTTATGAGTGTGTGTGTGTGTGTGGTGTGTGAGTGGGGTACGAGTGTGTCTGTGTGGTACGCGTGTGTGTGTTGATGGGGAGACACTGGAACCAGGGATGGGGGCTTCTAGAAAGGTCAGTAGTCCCAGACTCAGCCTTACCTCCGTTTGCCCTATCCTAGGTAGGTGGCCGCCTCAAAACCTTGTGGGGCATGAGTGGTTTGACCCTCTGATTTATGGTCTAAACTGAACACTTGAGAGTAAAGAAGGTGCCGGCACTGATCACGGCACAAGCAGAGGTGCAAACGGGAGCTGAGCTGTCACCCGGTTTGTGAGGACCCAGCGTGAGGGTCCAGGCCCCAGAGATCATCTTGGCCATGGACAGAGCCCAGAGAGGGGCAAGGCCGCGTCCCAGACCACACAGCGACTCGGGTGTCTGGAGACGACAGGAGCCCCGTCTGTTGCTCTTTGCGGGGTGGGATTTCAAGGGGTTCCATTCCATCCCGCTTCTGTTTTATTCTCACTCCGTCTGGAACACTCTGCCTTTTGGTACCTCCCCACTCCCACCCTGTGCACCTCTGCCCATCTGCCCCACACACCGCCTTCAGCCGGGTCTCCTCTGGCTCTCCCGGCCCGGCCCTCAGTCACCCTGTAAACACGTCTCCAACCCACCTGCGTCTCCAGGGCCCTCACCCCAGGGTCACACAGGGTTTGTCATGACTCCCCACCAGCCCTGCCGGCCACGGTGAAGGGGTGAGAGCTGGAGCTCGAGGTTCTCTGGCTCGGGTCCGGACGGCCCTGCCTGCCGCTCGCTGGCTGTGTGGCTGGGGGTGCGTGACTGAACATCTGTGACCCGTACATCCTCATCTGTAAAATGGGGGTAACGTTCCCTCAGATCTGAGACTCGCATTTTCCATAGAAATCTGGGTGCATCGCAATTCAGTGCACGTATTGAATGAGGGGGTCTTTCTATCTTTCCCTAAAATGCTGTAAATAAAAGAAGTGCTGGGTTGATGGGGAGCTGGAACTGAGAAAATTCAAACACCTCCCACACAAGGTCGGCTCCAGAGACTCAGCGGGGTCGTTTGCGGAGAAGAGTTAGCACAATGGCGCACCCGCTCGGCCCTTGGTGGAAGTTAGCGATTCCTAGGAGGACCACAGTGAGGCGGGCTGCGTCTGGTTTCCTCTCACACTGTGGGGTCCTGGAGGCGCGGCCAAGTCTGTGTCTTCCACACCTGCTCAAGGTCCCCGTGAGAGGTCTTGTCACTACTGGTGACGAGAAGTTTCTCCCGGCCAGCATGAAGGGCATCCTGGCCTCGCTGGCTAGGCCATCCCCAGGGGAATGGGCCAGTCTTAGCTCTGCATCCACCTGTTTGTTTTTCTGGGAAAATATGCATCTTGGAGGTGCGAGGTCTGGAAGGCCCTGAGCCACCTGACAGAGGGCACCACGCAAATCAAGTGTTTACGGGACTTACAAACAGCAATATTTCCTCAACGCCTCAGGCCCACCGCAAAGTCTCTGGAGCAACGTGAGGCTGTTTGAAAGGAGAAGGACATCCAGGCCAGGATTTCTGCTCAGCCCACTGCAGGGGATTGGGGGACTCTCTTGTCACCTTCCCCCCGAGGATGGGGTGGGCTCCTCTCAACAGCACAGAGGCCACCACCGCTGGCCACAGGCCTTCGCTGGCTAGGCCAAGACATCCGTGCTTCCCCTGCAGGAGGACCCAGCACCCAGCACATTGTTGGATAGATGAGTAGATGGGCCTGGAGTGAGGGAAGTGACATGTCTGAGTTTTAAGTGCTGACCCTTGAACTTGGCAGGTCACTTAGAAAAAGTCTCGGTCAAGTCTCACCTGTCATTGGTACAGAACTGACAGCGTCTCAGGAGAGACACCACATCTCATGGCCCCAGGCTACATCCAGCTGTAAAGGGGTGTCTTGATTTTTTTTCGCGGAGGGAGTTCAAGTTTTTTTTCTTTTTTTTTGTGAGGCCCCACTTTCACGGTCTGTATCTGTACTGAAAATCAAGATCAAGAGAGCTTTTGCCCTTCTGCTCCACGGGAGGTTTCTGTCCCCCCTGAGCTCGCTTTAGGACATTGGTTTTTGTGGGGGTTTTTAAATATATTTTTTGTTTGTTTATTTATTTATTTATTTTGACTGTGCCGGGTCTTAGCTGCCTCATGCAGGATCTTCGTTGCAACACGCAGGATCTTTAGTTGTGGCATGCGGGATCTTTTAGTTGCAGCATGCGAACTTCTTAGTTGCGGTGTGCATGTGGGATCTAGTTCCCCAACCAGGGATTGAACCCTGGCCCCCTGCATTGGGAGCATGGAGTCTTACCCACTGGACCACCAGGGAAGTCCCAGGGGTGTCTTGGTTTGAGTTCTCCCAAATCAGAGCCCTGAGACCAGAGCTTGGCACTAGGGGGCAAGTGAATGATCTAGGAGGTGGTCCCAGGAAGCGGGAACCAGAGGGAGTGAGGAAGTAAGCAAAGCCCGAGAGAGGCCGAATTGCTCTGGGCAACTGGGGCTTGGTCCCGCTGGGGAGCTGTGCAGAATGTACCACAGAATTGTCCCTCCAAAGGGAGGAGGGACCCGTGCCCAGAGACTCCCATCCCCCTTGGGTAAGACTCCTCTGAGGTATCAACCTTCAAGCCTGCCTCTGCTTGCAGGCTGAGCAAGCTCCCTCCACTTTCTAGAAAGTTCTGTGGCCTAAAACTGAGAGACAGTCGGTGCTTGTGTGGGAAGCCTCGCGAGGGCAGTACCTGATTATCACAGCTGCCGTTAGGTCAGGGGTCTGAGGTGATATGGTGCAGGGTACCGCCAGCATCCACTGCCGGTGGGACAATGTTACCACCCTGCTCCGTGCCCACCACTGGTTTTCCATTCTGGACCGTATCATGACTTTTGTGGACCCCTTTATTCCTCAAACAAATATTAACTTTATATTTTACACCTGCCTTGGTATAAGATAACCTGGGCCTGATTCATTATTATGCATGTAGCGCTGTATTTACATTTTTCTTTTGGTTTAGAAAGATTGAGATTAATGGGTAAAGAAGATGTGGCACATATATACAGTGGAATATTACTCAGCCATCAAAAAGAATGAAATAATGCCATTTGCAGCAACGTGGATGGACCTAGAGATTATCATACTAAGTGAAGTAAGCAGAAAGAGAAAGACAAATGCCAGATGATATCACTTATGTGTGGAATCTAAAATATGACACAAATGAACATGGCTACCAAACGGAAACAGACTCACAGACATAGAGAACAAACTTATGGTTACTGGGGGGAAGGGTGGGGGGAGGGATAGATTGGGAGTTTGGGATTGACTTGTACACACACTGCTGTATTTAAAACAGATAACCAACAAGGACCTACTGTATAGCACAGGGAACTCTGCTCGATACTCTGTAATAACCTAAATGGGAAAAGAACTTGAAAAAGAATAGATACGTGCATGTGTAAAAAAATAAATAAATAAAATAAAAAGATTGCGATTAAAGCATTTTCATGGGCCTTTAAAAGTATGGTGGGCCCTGGGCCCGGGGCCTGGAAAATATGGACTATTGGAGAAGCCGGCCCTGTTCCCACTGCTCCTCGTAGCATCATTCCCCCTCCTGCCCCAAGGCCAGAGAGGCTTGTGGCCCCCGCTGTCCCACTCTGCTCCCTCAACGCTGGCCACCTTCTGTCTGGGAGCCACCCCAAGCCCAGAGTTGTCTCAGGTCTCCACTGAAATATCACCGCCGCTTTGAAGTCTTCCTTGCTGTATCCTCTCTCCTAGCATCCTCTTCTTGGCCTTCATAGCGCTCAGCATCCTTCCAATTACGTATGAATTAATTTGCTTGGTATTGAACACCCACTTCCCCATCCCAACAAGCCCCATGAGAGTAAAGGACTGGGTCTGTGTGATCCATCACTCTATCACAAGGTGTCAGCCAGGGAACTGGGGTAAGCTACCCAGAGCTCCCTAAGGATGAAAAACTTGTTCTCAGGGCCTGGGGGTGCCTCTAACAGACAGTCCTCAACTGTCTTCCCCTTAATGAGATTGCCTTCATCTAAGAGATTGCCCTCGCCCTGGGTCTTCCCACCTTCCAGGACAATCTGGGGGCTAAACATTCGGCCCTCTCATCCCTCTTGGGACAGCTCTGATGGGTCATCCCAGCTGCAGAACTCTCTCTGGGCTGGGCTGGGGGCCTCTACTGGGACTACATCACAGCTCAACCTCCCGCTCCCCCAGTCCTACTTCTTCCACTCCATCGCACAGGGGTTGATCTGAGGGCACCACCACCAAACTCCCCGCACCTGGTCTCTGTCTCAGAGTGTACTTTCCTGGGAACCCATCAGCAACAATGGCGCTCTCAGACGTGGCCGTACGCTCATCCGTACAGAATGGACAATGCAGGACTATATCAAGAGAAACAGGAATTTATTAAGAGCCTATTGACATTTCTGGATTTGTATCCACTGAAGAGATTTTGAAACAGTTTTTCTGGCAGCCCCCTCAGGGGCTCTCAAGGGGGACACCAAGGTGACTTATTCTGATAGGTAAGACATGGCCTCTCACCTTCACCGCATCAATCCAAGTAGCTCTGTTTTAGTCCAGTTTTATGCACTGGGTGTCTGCATCCAATTTTTTTTTTTTACATCTTTATTAGAATACAATTGCTTTGCAATGTTGTGTTAGTTTCTGCTGTACAACGAAGTGAATCAGCTCTATGCATACCTATATCCCCTCCCTCTTGCGTCTCCCTCCCACCCTCCGCATCCCACCCCTCTAGGTCGTCACAAAGCACTGAGCTGATCTCCCTATACAACAGCTTCCCACTAGCTATCTGTTTTACACATGGTAGTTTACATATGTCAATGTGACTCTCTCAATTCATCCCACCCTTCCCTGCCCCACCTGGGTCCACAAGTCCGTTCTCTACATCTGCGTCTCTATTCCTGCCCTGCTACTAGGTTTGTTTGAAGAAAATTTTCTGCCATTACCAAAAAAAAAGTTTGAAAACCACTGACTTAAGTGATCCAATAATGATGCCAATGATGGTGGTGATAGCAAGTGTCCAGCTGATGTCCTCTGGGCCAGGTGTGCCACAACTTCGCTCATCTGATCCTCACGTCCATCTCATCAGGTCAAACACTCTCCTTACCTTACAATTCAGGACACTGAGGCACAGAGACACTAAATGTTATGCCCAACGTCACACAGCTGGGAGCTGCTACAGCTAGAATTTCAACTCATGTTTCATGGAATTTAATCCCAGGAACTGCTAGAGATGCAAGATTTAAGGTCACACCCTCTAGAACACAGCTGATCACAATTCTCTTGAAACCTTTTAGAGGAAAGCACCCATGTTTTTTTGAAGATCAAAAGCCCTGCATCCCACTAGCTATCTATTTTACATTTGGTAGTGTATATATGTCCATGCCACTCTCTCACTTTGTCACAGAAGCAGCCGCATGGCACAGGGAGATCAGCTGGGTGCTTTGTGACCACCTAGAGGGGTGGGATAGGGAGGGTGAGAGGGAGGGAGACGCAAGAGGGAGGGGATGTGGGAACATATGTATATGTATAACTGATTCACTTTGTTATAAAGCAGAAACTAACGCACCATTGTAAAGCAATTATACTCCAATAAAGATGTTAATAAAAAAAAAAGCCCTGCAGACGTCCTTCTCTGCTCTTTGCTGTGTCTTTTCCTGGGGACGGCCTCTGCCTGAACGGGGGTGGGGATGGTAGGGAGGAGGAAAGAGCAGGAAGAAGGGTAGTTCAATATTTACAAAACTATCCCAACGACCCTCTGGTTGTCCAATCTCCTTATTCCACAGGTGGTGAGACTGGGGACGTGACTTGCCCATGGGCGTACAAAGTTCAGCGGCTGTGCTTCCAAGCCAGGCCAGGGCTCTGACCACTCTGCCTGCTGCCTCCCTTACTTTCAGAAACCTCCAGAATGAAGACAAGAGCCTCTCAATACCAAATCTTGTCTAGGGGAAAAGTCTGACCTCAGTGCATTGCTGGGGGCCCTGGGCTCCAAGGAACCCAGCGCCATGGCGGTTGCCAAACTCCATCTAATCCAGTTTCATAATGTGGCGTATTTAGCATTAAGCTTAGGTCCTAGGACCTCATCAGGAAAGGAGGGCAAAGTTCCTCAGGGTTCCTGAGGAGAGATGAGTTTGGCCTACGTTTTCTCACAGGATCCATTCACAGTGAAAATAACATTTGGGATTCTGCCATGCGGGCCTCACCCAGCTCCACAAAGCCCGGCCCTACTGGACCCTACAGGGTTCAACTGGGTTCACAGTACTGCTTCAGCCTGGAGGTCCAAGGCTGAGTGAGTGGGGCGGGCCTTGGGGTCCCCAGAGAGGAGCTTCACCCCCAACCTCCTTTCCTTTGTACATATCTGGAGCAAAGAAGAGGGTGCCTCATCCAGAAAGCTTAGATAGTCGTCTGGTTGTTTAAAAAAGTGGGAAGGAGATTTATATACTGCAGAACTGTTATGTCGGTTTTATTTGAATGTCTCTTTTCCTGTACCCCTTTCCCGGACCAGCAGGATTTCCACTGCTGTGGCATTCTTATACAGTGTCATGGAGACATTTTATTAACTGAATTCCTCTTTGGACAGAATTGTATTTGTCAGGGACAGTCCAGCCCGGAAGGCAGAGTTAATGGAACGTTAACCAGCTTTCTGGTCAACCTCACTGTCTCATACTGGAATGTATGTAATGCCAGGCAAAGATAAATAAGCCTGAGGTTTGGGGTAGTCTGTGCCACCTCTTCTTGGGCAGATGCCTGATTTCTGTTGGCCTTTGCCCACATTTGGATGAGGCGAGGGGCCTTCCACCTCCATCCTCCAAGTGTGTACTAGCTCCTGTCTTCATGGCCCTCTTGATTATGAAGTAGCCCAGATTGGGAACTTCATCTCTATAATCCCAAAGGAGCCATCAGCTGTGAATGCCTGCAAACCAATGACACTCGGCATTCTCTGAATTATTCTCCCCTGGATTACAAACTCCTTGAGGGCAGGGGCCTGAAGCACATCATCTCTGCGTCCTCCTCCCATGCTGCCCTGGAGAGAGCTGAGTCAATCAAGACTGATATGCTCATTTGGCTGATTTGGGCTTCAGTGGGAGCTATTCCCAGAGAAATCAGCTTTGTGACATAGGCAAGGTACCTACCTGTCTGAAACCCAGCTTCCTTGTCTAGCAAATGAGGAAGGTTATCCTAGGCTGCTCTCATTCATTAAATAAATGTTGATGACCCATCTTCTGTGTGCAGGCACCATGCGGTTGCAACCTGGGGTGGGGAACATGGGTGGTGACAGAGAGAGAGGAAAATATCCTGGAGAGATTTCCATATCAGTTCGTAAAGAGCTTCCTAGTTATTTTCTCCAGCTACACGGTATTCCATTTAATGGAAGTGCTCTTGTTTTTTTAATTGAAATATAGTTCATTTACAATGTTTCAGGTGTACAGCAAAGTGATTCAGGTATCTATATCTATCTACCTACCTATCTATCTATCCATCTATCTATAGATACATATGTTCTTTTTCAGATTCTTCTCCATCATGGTTTAAATATGTTATTACAAGGTATTGAATACAGCTCCCTTTGCTATACAGCAGGAACTTGTTGTTTATCTATTCTGTATATAGTGGTGTGTATCTGCTAATCCCAAACTCCTAGTTTATACCTCCCCCTACTTTCCCCTTTGGTAACCATAAGTTTGTTTGGTATGTCTGTGAGTCTATTTCTGTTTTGTAAATTAGTTCATTTGTATCATCTTTTAGATTCCACATATAAGTGATATCATATGATACTTCTTTTTCTCTGTCTGACTTACTTCACTTAGTATGATAATCTCTAGGTCCATCCATGTTGCTGCAAATGGCATTATTTCATTCTTTTTTATGGCTGAGTAGTATCCCATTGTATATATGTACCACATCTTCTTTATCCATTCATCTGTTGATGGACATTTAGGTTGCTTCCCCATCTTGGCTATTGTAAATAGTGCTGCTATGAACACTGGGTGCATGCATCTTTTCAAATTAAAGTTTTCATCTTTTCTGGATATATGCCCAGGAGTGGGATTGCTGGATCATATGGTAATTCTACTTTTAGTTTCCTGAGAAACCTCCAGACTGTTTTCCATAGTGGATGTGCCAATTTATATTCCCACCAACAGTGCAGGAGGGTTCCCTTTTCTCCACACCCTCTCCAGCATTTATTTTTTGTAGACTTTTAATGATGGCCATTCTGACTGGTGTGAGGTGGTACCCCGTTGTAATTTTGATTTGCATTTCTCTAATAATTAGCTATGTTGAGCATCTTTTCATGTGCCCATTGGCCATCTGGATGTGGAAGTGCTGTTATTTCTTTAGTGTCTTGATGACATTTAGTTTGTTCTCATTCTTTAACTTCACAAGCATCGCTGCAATGAATAACACGCCCGCCTCTTGCTGTGCTCACATGAGCACACTTCTGTAGGACAGATCTCCAGATGTGGACCTGCAGGTTCACAGGGCATGTCTAGATCTCCCAGTTTCCCACCATGGAGACTAATACTCAAGGATCAAGATGGTTTATTTCCCCACTCCTGGACAAATCAGGGCTTTATCAAACTTACTTTTGCCATTTCAAACGAGGAAACTCGCAGATTATTTACATTTGAGATTTTCTTATTTTTCATGTTTAAGAGCCATTTGTATTTTCTTTTCTGTGAACTGTCTGTTCACATTCTTACCTGATTTCCTACTGGGCTGTTGGTCTTTTTCTTATTTGTTTGTAGGGGATCTTTATATATTAGGGAAATTAGCCTTTCATACATAGCATGAGTTACAAGAATTTTTGCCAGGTTGTTTGTCTTTTGTTTCTGATGCTTTGCCCATAAAGAAATTTTTGATACTTACGTATCTAAATTTATCATTCTTTTATGGTTTCTGGGTTAAGTGTCATACTTAAAAGGCCTTTCCCACTTCAAAATTACTTAAAATTTCTCCCATGCTTTCTCCTATATATTTATGGGCTTTTTGGGGCTTTTTTACATTTAAATACTTGATCCAGTTGGATTAATCCTGGTTTAATGTGTGAATTATAGACCCCAAATTACTTCTTTAATCAGTTAATCCTATATCATTTACTGAATAATTCATTTCTCCCCACTGATTTGAGCATCCAATTTTATTCTTCACTAAATTTCATCACAAATTTTTTCTATAGTAGACTCCCTAATTTTGTTCCCCTGGTGCCTCTGTTTATTCATACATCTGCACCATACTATTTAATTACTGTAGCTTTAGAATATGTTTTAATATTAGATAAGGCCAGTTTCCTCACAGAATTTTCCTAAGTGTTTTTGCTTGTTTATTTTTCCATGTGAACTTTTGATTCAGCTTATTTAGTTCCAGGAGATAAAAAGTCCTGTTGGCATTTTTTATTGTGAATTCATTAAATTCATAGATTAATTCAGAAAAAATATTACAAATTTAGGATGCCAGGTCTTCCTATCCAAGACATAGGATGGAAGTGATAAAGGCATATGATAAAGTGATAAAGTCTTGAGTCACCCAGTAGGACCTAAAAGTTTGTTTTTTTTTTTAAACAAAGATCTTGCCATTTCTCATTAAGTTTAGTCACCTCATTCACCCTTGCAGTTTCCCCCCATCCTGACCCCTCTCTGATTCTGGGAACATATAAAGAGTCTGAGTATCCAATGGTGTCAAGGTGTGGGGGGAGGGGAGCCCTGGGTTCCTGCCTGTGACAGTGACAGGTCCATTTCCATGGCCCCTTGGTGTCTGTCACCTTCTGTCTCCTTCCATCCACACGAGATCCCAGTACCCAGTTCCTGTGATTCCCAGGTCCATAGAAAACCTGGGCAGCATTTCCTCTAGGGGGTCTGAGGGTCTTCCTGGGCGCTGCCAGGCAGCAGGGTCTGTTTCTGATCCTCCAGAACACAGCCCAGGGAAGCTCCTTCCAGCTCGAGGAAGGCTCTCTCTCCCTCTTGCTTCTCAGGGCTGCCCTGCTCCTTCCCTCAAGCACTATGGGGTTTGCTTTTTGGAAAACAAAAACCAAGAAATCATGCAGGCCACTCAGGGTTTCTCCATGGCCATAGAATCTGCTACCTGCTTGAAGAGGTGGAGGGAAGTAGGGAGATACAGGTAAATAAAATATAAATGAGTAGGTCAAAATGTTCCCAGCCTCACATATTTTCCCCTCTGCTCTCCTACAAGCTAAGCCTGCCCAACACTCGGTGTCTCCTCCCCTCCTTCCTTCAGGTGCTGCTCCAAGTCCTACATAAATCAAGAGACCAGAGCTGAGCCCTGGCTTCTCAGGTGCCTCCAGAGCCTCCCCAAGGTCAAGGTCCTGAGAGCTTTGGGGAAGCCACCATGGAGGGAGCAGAGGCAACAGCTAGTCACCGGACACAATTCGGAGTCCACTGTTCCTGAGCCAGGGTCAGAGATGCATGGGGCCAGCAGGGTCATCATGAAAAACAACTGTAGGGGGCGCTCTTCTCGTGGAGCACATGGTAAATGATGCCTCCGGCAGTCGTGCAGCAACTCCAGTCCTTCATGATTTAACAAAACATAAATAAAACAAGAAAACAGAGGCTCCCTCTCACAGCTGCTGAGCTCCATCATCTCTTACATTTGCATCATGCTTTGTCATTTACAAGGAAAAGCCTCTTCCGTTTTCTCTTTAATCCTCCGAATGGCCTTGTGGGGTAGGCAGAAAAGAGATGAACACTCCTGCCTTGTGGAGAAGGAGATTAAACCTCAGAGATATCAAGCAAGTGTCTCAGAGTCACAGAGCATGTCAGGATCTACAAAGTTCAGCAAGCTTATAGGCTTAAACGTTGCTCCCGTTTTCTGTAATGATCAGTTCACATCTCTGTCTCCCCCCTACACAGAGCTCCCTGAGGGTGTGGCTGCTGCTTCCTGTAGGTTCTCGTCTTCCCTGCCCCTGGCAGTGCTTGCAAATGCTTTTTAAGTTGAGGGGACTCAGTGCAGGTGGAGTCGCCCTATCACCACAGAAGTAGCTGATGTCAGGATGTGATGGGCGAGCTGGGGACGTGGAGGCCCCCTCCATGGCTTTGACTCCCATCAGCCCAGGGCAAGCAGATGGAAATAACAATGACCACAACTACCACAGAAACACAGCCATCTTCTCAGCACTCACCACTGTCAAATTTTCTGAGTCATTTGCTTACTCATTCTGTCAACTCCTCACCCTAGAATTTCAGGTTCAGGAGCGAAGAAATCGCCTGCCCTGGTATCCTCAGCGCCCAGCCCTGAGCGTGGTACATAGTTGGTACTCCATAAACATTTGTTGAATGCATGAATGCATGAATGAATGGCCAATTATAACAAATGCTTGGGAAGACTTCACAGCTTATAAAACACATTCTCACGGACTCCGGTTAGTGATTGCTGCATTACAAGTCAAACTTAATGTCTTGAAATGGCAACGTATCCTCACAGCTCTGTGTGTTGACTGGGCACTACTGTGTGGTCCTCACGCAGTCAGATCTCCACGTGACGGCACTGGACTTCCACCATAGGTCACTCACGTGGTTGGTAGGCGATGTCGGGGCATTGCCCGAGCTCTGACACGTGGCCTCTCCGTGTGACGTGGGCTTGAATAGCACAAGATGGCTAGATACCAAAAGGAAGCCTCTCAAGATCAACCATTTCAGGAAACCCAGGCAGAAGCTACACCTTATGACACCACCCCTGGAAGTTGCAGAACATCATAATCTATTGACCAAATGAGTCATTCAGATCAGTGTAGAGACGAGGAATGAAGAATGGGACCCCACTTTTTTCATGTGAGGGGCAGCACACGTGTATGGGAAGGGAAGGGTCTCCTCAAGGCTGACTTTGAAGGCTATCTACCATATACCACCTATCATCTCAACTTTCGTTCCTTTTTTTTTTTTTTTAACCATGAATGTTTAGTGAGCACCTACTCTGTGCAGGCTCTCTAAAGGGCTCTGGGCGTGGACAGTTCATTTCTGCCCTGGGCTGGGGCTGGGGCTGCTTGCTCTCAGATCCAGTCTTTGCCCTCCCCTCCTGGCCCTGAGTCTTGTGGGACTGGCCCCTGCAAGTAGGCTCCCTTGCTAACTGGCTTCCAGTTGGGGGGTAGAAAGTGGGAGGAAGGAAGGAGCCTGGGTATCTCCCTCACCCCTCACTCAGGCAGCATTTCCAGCAGAGACTGTGTCCCCTCTGTGACCCCAGCCCCACCCGGCAGCCCTGGCTGTTAGGCTCTGGTGACACCACCTCATCCCTTTGCCCTACCTTCCCTGGCAGTGGTGACAGCTTCCTGCCCCTGCTGAACTCTGGGTGGCCCCCAGTTGGCTTTTCAGATCTAACACCTTGGTAACTAATTCCCCACATTCTGTTCCCTCTGTTGAGCTACCTAGTGTGGGTTCTGTTATCCCAACTGACACATACTCCTCTGGAATTCCATCCAGTGTGGCTATTTAATTCACATAACCGACCGAGGAGGACAGAATTTTTCTACCCCCGTTTTACAGAGGAGGAAGCTGAGGCTCCTTATAAGGCTTTTCAGGAGAGGACCCAGCCTTCAACTCGCTGAGAGCAGCCATTTGACATTCTAGATTTCGAATCCAAAAATGATACAGCAGCCCTACTTGCACACAAGATTTAGGGTTAGCTGAAACCTTGGAAGACTTGGGTAGGATCCATCTCTAGATTGAAGCTCACCCACCCGGTGACTGAGACTCAGCCACGCTCTACACACCAAGCTCAGGGCTCAACGCACTTTATTAATAGGGAAACGCGCAATAAAGGGGTCTCAGAATTCTTTCTGCAGCCACCTCTCCATTTCATTAACAGGGAGGTTGAGGGTTAAAATATTAGCCCAAGATTCCAGGATTGTTACCTCCAGATCCTACCCAGTGCTCTTTCTGCTTAGGAGTGGGGTGGGGAATCCAAAGGGCTTCAAGGTCAAAGACCTGCGTTCAGATCTTGGCACTGTTACTTCTGACTGGGGGAAATGGAAATGCTTCCAATGCCAGAAGAACTCAGCCTGTTGCAGGGCTGGACAGGGAACCCGGCTGGACGGTGGGCCGAGTGCAGTTCCCATCCAGAGGGGGCAGCTCTGATGGGTCATGACCATGTGGAAACAGGGTTCAGTGTGCCCACATCTTCCCACTGTTCAAGAAGAGCCTAAAATCCCCCTGTTTTTTTGGTAAATTTTTCCCATTTTCAAAATACTATGCAGCTCAAACAAAACCCAGCTGCAGCTGGGCGGAAGCCTACGGGGCTGCCAGTTTCCAACTTCCACTCTGAAGAGTTGACAGAAGTTGGAGGGCCACCCCAGGCCCACTTTCTGTTAGCATTAACCATGGGGTGGCCTGGTTTCTTTTTCTGCTTTTCCCAAGAATACAAGAGCTCTCTGGGAGTTACTGTTTTCTCTCCAAACAGTACAACAGGCGTGGTAAACTTTGGTTCCCTCTGAACGATTCATCTGCAGGTAGCCCCCATCACAGAGCCCAGAACGGAGGACGGGGAGTTGCTCAGGTGTTCCTCCACCCGGAGACCGCAGGCAACTTTCTACATCATTTTCATCTTCTGGTCTGTAACCCACCTGACTGTATGCAGGTTCATGAGAATGCTTTCCATATTCACAGCTCACAAAGTACCGTTAAGCAGTCCAAGTTGGAAAATAATACGCCATTCCTGACTCGGTTAAGGCTCTACAGTCTGGCTTTGGTTAAAATGAGTTTCCTTTAGCAATGTCTCTCTCTGTAATTATTACATAGGAAAGGGTATGTCCCTTACCTGGAAAAAAGTGATCTTAGGATTTCAGCCTGAGGCTCTACATCCAACAGAAGAACTGGACAGGATTCTTGAAGGGGGGAAGAGAGAGAAAGAAGGGCTTCGGAGTGAGATGGACACCCTTCAGCTAGCTTCCATAGAGGCTGATAAACTCTGCATCTACCTGGTTTAATTCTCCTGGCTGTTCCTGCACATCCACACACAAGTCCAGGAAATGCACAGGATTTCAGGTCTTGGAGGAAATGGAGAGATGAGCTGGTCTGCACCCACCTGGAGAGTGCAGGTGACTCGCTCAGGGTCCTGTGACTGGATAATAGTGACAGCTGGCGTGGACCCACAGCTCTCTCCCCCAAGCAAGCCAACGTGCTCCTCCTGGACCCAAAACGTACCTTGGCCTGATTTGGATTGGGTGGCATTCTTCAGACATTTGTTCATGGGACGTGAAGACTCTGCTGAACACCAGCTCTCGGAGGCCATGATGGAGACCCAAAGAGGTGACCACCTGGCCCCCAGGGAGTTCCCAGTCCAGTGGGGAAATAGATGTGGGACAAACAATTGCCACAGAATGCCTTTGGTGCCCTTTCTAGAAGGCGAAGAAGGGGAGGAGGCGGGAGGTGGGGCGCAGGTCAGGAAGGTCAGGGAAGCTTCACAGAGGAACTGCTTCAGTCACAGCCAGAGAAGTGAGTTGCTGGTTAGCAGGCAGAGCCTGGGGAAGGGGGATTTCATGCTGAAGCACTGACTGTGCAGAGACTGCCTGGTCTTGCCTGAGACTGTGAGAAGGCATGAGCTGAGGCCCCTGAGCCTGGAGGCAGAGCCACGTGGAGAAACCCCAGAGGCAGCACGGAGGGGAAGGAAGCTGCGGGAACTTCCACCTCCACCTCCCTTGCCAGGGTGCGCCTGTCCTCACGGCCGACCCCACTGGCTCAACCTTCCTCTGGATGCTTCGTCAGCTGAGAGGATGAAGTTTGCAGAAGGACATCCTCGAGTCAGTAAGAAGATGGACTGAACTACGAGAAAAGGAAAGGAGGACAAAGCCAGGTAAAATGAAAAGGTGAAAATAACACTAAAGGAAGTACCACCAAGTAGTAGGACTTTACGACCCAGATTTGCCGCTAGAAAGCTGCATAGGTTGTGGTGAGGTCTTCCTCCTACACTTTCCCTCCCCTGTCTTTTGAATCTGGGTGATAAATCGCTACTTGGCTGGGAAAGTTCGGGGAGTCCTGGACAAAGGGCACCCAAAAGTGCCTCGCACATGGCAGGCGCTTCCTAAGTGGCTGTCATTGCTAAGCCTGGCTGCAGACAGTCACAGCTTCAAGAGTTGAAAGGGGATTCTCCGGAGACAAGGTTGTAAAATAAGCTTAAAGAATTCCAAAGAAACCAAATCATCAATGTAAGAGTTTAGGTCTTAGGACAAAAGGAAATAAACCCAAATTTGAGTTTGGGTTTTCTTGTTTGTTCTTTAGTTATAAATGAAGCCGTGAACATCCAGGTACAGCCAGTGGTCCTCAAGGTGAGGCCACGCCAGGACTTGCAGATTCCTGGGGGCTCTTGGTTCCAGGGAGACATGCAGGAGCAGAGTGGAAGGTAGGACCCTTGGCTTCCCCCTCCCCCCACGCTTTGAGATGAGGAATGGGGAGAACACAGGACCCTCAGCACGGGCCCTGCGAGCCACCAGCCTGCTCCTACCCACAGCCCAGAGGGGACAGTGCAGCCTGGGCTCCTGGGTTGAGCCTCAGCCTCCTCCAGCTAGTATCAGGACTCTGCTGCAGCCCCAGGGCAGAACACAAAGATCCCTGCTGAACTGACATGCGCATGGGGTGGGGGACAGACCCCCTTGAGTACCACCTTCCTCGGTACAGAGGTGATGAGCCCCTCTGAGTGACACTACACGTTCCCGCTGGGCCAGCATGAGGGGGAAAGTTCTCCCCCAACATACCCACAGATGCCTCGCTCAGGCTGGGCTCCCTTGGCTCTGAAGCCCCGGGGCCAAGTCTGTGTCCACCTTCCCTAGTCCTAGACCCATTGTTTATACCATCGCTGGCCTTCCTTCCACACTATGGCTACTCAGCTCTTCGTCTGTTCACTATGGCCCCTTCCCCATTTCAGCAGATGGCTGTGGTCTACTGGAAGGAAAGCGGACAGGGTGTTAGAAGGAATCTAGCTGATGCCCTGACAACCCCCAGCAAGTTCTACCCCCTCGGTAGCCCTCCATTTCCGCTGACTGCCAAATAAAAGCCCTGGACGTCACCTTTGTTCCCTCCAATCCTCTGAGACAACAGACAGACCCTCTCCCACTCTCCTCTTCCTTCACTGAGACCCAGGGTCAAAAGTGCTGACCCACATCTGGCGGAAAAAGCCCCTAAAGGGGTACAAGGTGGAGTGACCCACTGGCCTGGCCTGCATGGGACTGGGAGGTTGGCTAGGATGTGGGACTTTTGGTGCCAAACTGGACGGTCCCAAGCAAGCCAGGAAGGTTGGTCACCCAAGTACAAAGGCGAGATTATTATCACTACCCTCTTGCACTTCCAGAGATGAAAAACACTGTTTCCTGGCTGGTTTTCAGACTAATACATCACCAGAAACTCCTTCAGGAGGAAGATGACAAGAAGTAAAAAGGCTTTGCCTGTCCTCAAATGAACAGCCTTAGCTACTTCACCTAAAGGGGAAGCGTATAGCTGTAGACACAAGGTAGAAAAAGTCTGTGTGCACATATAAATCCCACATCCGGGGTGCTATTGACAGACAGAAATCTTCAAGAGATGAGAGAGACGAGGGTGGAGGTCTACCCAAGAAGCAACAGTTAAAGGAACTGAGGACTTGAGCCTTGAGAGGAGAAGCATTGGGTGAGCTGACATTGACCTTATAACCCTAACCCTAACCCCATCCCCAAACTTAACCCCAAGCCTAACTTGATGGTGTCTAGCCTGCAGAGTTGGACGGGGAAAGGGAGCAGACAATCCCCCTGGTACCCAGATAGGCACCTGGACGATGGGGCAGAGCTGATACAGAGAGGTAATTAAAATCAGCTGGACCTACCTGATCAGTGCTGCAGCCACTGGCTGTCTGGGACCATTGGCCACCACGTTTGAAGTATGGCTTGTGCACCTGAGACGTGCTGTGGGAGTCAAACACACATGGGATCTGGAAGCCTAGTGTGGACAAGAGAGCGTGAAACACCTCGTTAACAGGTTTGTTTGTTTGTTTGTTTTAACATGGATTATATATTGGAGCAATTATATTTTGGATATGACAGGTTAAAATATTTTTTTCCTTTTCCTCATTCTTATGAGGAATGAGGTCTCTGTCATGGGCGGTGTTTAAGCAGACAAATGCCAGAAGACCTGTGATTTCAGCACAGGGTGGGGTTGGGACTGGACTGTACCCTGAGCCACATGGTGCAACTGACCTTCCCCAGGTCTTCTCTCCAATCATCCAGTCTGCCTTCCCTTTGTCCCCCGAAGAGAAGAAAGGGCACTGACATGCAGTGAGTGTGTGCCCAATGCTATTATTAGGAACCACTCATACCCCCATTTAACAGGTGAGAAGACTGAGATCAAGGCTGGCCTAGCGTGGCATAGCTGGCAAACAGCAGTACCAGGATGAGCAGGAAGGTTTGCCCAAGTCCAGAGCTTTCCCTTAAGGTCCTGGCATCATAGAGATTCATTCACTCAAGAAATCACACCACTAAGACATAATATGGGGCTTCCCTGGTGGCGCAGTGGTTGAGAGTCCGCCTGCCGATGCAGGGGACGCGGGTTCGTGCCCTGGTCTGGGAGGATCCCACATGCCGCGGAGCGGCTGGGCCCGTGAGCCATGGCCGCTGAGCCTGCGCGTCCAGAGCCTGTGCTCCGCAACAGAAGAGGCCACAACAGTGAGAGGCCCGCGTACCGCAAAAAAAAAAAAAAAAAAAAAAAAGACATAATATGTATAATTCAATCACATTGCTGTACACCTGAAACTAACCCAACGTTGTAAATCAACTATGCTTCAATAAAAAATAAATTTAAAAAAAGAATACAAAAAATCAAATAGAAATAATTAAAAACAACACAAAAATGGGAAAAAAAAGATTCAATGGAATTAATCGTTTTTACTGCTTCATCAAGGGTACTCACAAATGATGCTTGTTTTTTCCTGCCAGGGTGTGCCCGTAAAGAACACATTGACTGCTGGTCCACGTGGTGCCCCCACCCTGATTCATGCTAAGGCAGCTGCAGTCTTACCCACATCGCTTTTGCACCCTCAGTGCAAATGTCTACGTGATACACACGACAAATAGCATCTTGGTTTCATTATGGAAACAGTTTTGACCCAGCAGACTCCCGACGGGGTCTCAGGCAGGCTCCTGGGGCCCGTGGACCACACTTGGAGAATCTCTGTGTGACCCCAAAGATGTAATGTCTCTGATGTTTGTCCCTGATGTCCGTCCATGTCCTCCTCTGCCCAGGATGGCCCCTGTCCGCCTGCCGTCCCACCACCATCTCCCCTGCTTCCTCCCGGCCAGGGCTCCCTGCCGTACCTTGGATGGCCCCCATGCTCCATTGGCTACCCATCTGGCCCTGCTCCAGATTCTGGTTCTTTCTTGTCAAAATGTGCCTGCCCATGGCCCACTGGCTGTAATGGTCCCTCTTGCCAACCAGCTTAAGCTTCCAGAGCTGTAGGGTTTGGGCTTCAGCTCCTCCACGGTAAGTGACACGCTTTGCCTCTCTGAGCGCAGTTTCCTCAGGCATAAGATGAGGACGAAGGAGGCACTGCCCCTGAGAGTCTGGCTAGGAATAAATGAGGTAACCCACGGAAAGCACATAGCACACGGGAAGGGCTGCATAAATGTTCTCTGGCTTCTGCATCAATCACTGCTCTCAGGGTCTTGCAGGGGGGTCAAGGAAGGAGCTGCAGTCCACAGAGCCACTGAGCTCCACAATTCCTCTTGCACCTCTGACAACCTCAAGGCATGGCTACCTGCTCATCCAAGTTCCCTGGGCCTTGGGAGTTTATGAGGCCCTGGGAGGGAAGAGAAGGGACAGCAAACCTCTCTTTCTCGCACTCTCTGCAAGCAAGGACGGGGATGGGTGGAGGCATGTCTGAGCATCCGCTTCAGGACAGGCAATCAATCCTCCAGGCAACTTCATAAGGCAGCTCTGGGCCTTCTAGAGCTTCCCTGCATGGCCGTCCTTCGGACCCATCAGAGAGTTAGAAAATCTTCAGCAGCCTCACGGGGAGACTGTCGTTATTAAACACAGGTGTCTCCGTCAGGCCGCGGTCCCTCGTGGTTTGTGCTTCTGGTGTGATCTCGCAGCGGGAGTGTCTGCCCACATGGTCGCCAGACCCGCATCCCCTCGTTGGCTGGCTCTGGCCGTGATGGAGGCCCAGGGTGTGGGTGACTTGTCACTCCCCCCAACCTCCACTTTGGTTCCAAGACACTGTGTTTTGTGCACGTCATTAATTCCTGGCAAAAACCTCTCAAATTAAAAAAAAAGAAAGACACGCTCTGAAATCCACTCTCGGCCCGTCAGTGTAGAGCAATCTAGAGACCAGGGCTCCTCGTCAGCACAGAGGCAGAGTCCCAAGTGGCCGAAGAGGTGGTTAGTTCATGCAAACGTGACCTCACCTCAGGTCTGGTTTGGGGTACTGGTCCCTGCTGGAAGGACTGTGACCTTCCAGGGAGAGGGCGGTGATGACATCTTCAACTCCTTCCTCGTTGCCGGGCTTGGGGGAGCGTTTGAGGGGCAGAGGTGAAGGCAGTGGAGGAGGTTTTGCACAGGAAGACCAAAAGCAACTGGTCTTCGGACTGGTGGCCTCGATCCTAACACCTGTCTATGGAGCCCTGAGCGCTTCATGAGGCTTATCTCACTTCCATGTACCAGCAGCCCCGGGAGGGAGGTGCTGTAATTACGTCCCTTTGAAGGGGGCCCACTCATGCTGGCTTTTTTTCCCCATGACATGTGCAGCACTGGACCCATCGCTGGGCCGCTCTGGGTCCCCGGCACCCCACTCAGACATTCGGTTTCTGTGAGACGGAATATGTATGCACCGTAAACTTCCCCTCATTCCGTTTCATCACAGTACGTGCCGGGGAATGTATTAGCAAATCTTTCGGGGTTGGGGGGACTCCTTCTGTGTCCAGAAAGGGGATGGAGGGAGGGGCAGGGAACTGACATTTGGGAAGTTCTGCTCTGTGCTAAGATGTCCAGCCAAGGGCTTTTATGCTTGAGCATTTAATATTTAAATGTAATCACCACAGCAGTCCTCCAAGGGGATTTCTATTATCCCTACTTTATAGGTGAAAAAGCTGAGTCTCCCAGAAACCCAATGACGTGGCCAAGGTCACACAGGAGTAGGTGGCAGAGCCGGGATCTGAGCCCAGCTTGCTGACCCCGGGAAGGAGGACACGCCCTCAGCCTCCCCACAGTGTCACCTCGGCCTTGGAGGGTCAACAGGGCGAGGCCTCATCGCAGACCGGGGTCCTCAAAGGCAGAGTCTGCACCTTTTCCACCTGCGTGTCTCCTGCGACCCCTTTCTGCCCCGCATACAGTTGGCACTTAACACACTCGGACTAAGTGGTTGAATTCACGAAAAGGCAAATCACGATGGGGCATGAATTGTGTGTCGCTACGAGAAAGGCTGGTCTCGCTCTCTTAACCGGAGTCACCCACAAAATGGGAAGAGTTCCCTCGGGGATGAAATGCTTTGTAACAGCAGCTAAGGGCAGGGGGCGGGTGTGGTGTGTTTGGGCCCTCTCCATAGTCAGGGGCTAAAAACCACCATTGGGGCAAGAGCTGTTTTCAGATCAGCAGGAGATTGAAATAGAAGCCTCAATATTAAAAATGCTTTTCCTTAACACCGAACCAAGAGACACGTTTCTGGTGGAGCCTGGAATTTCTTAGCACTTATATCTCTGCTTCTCATTTCCAGTCTGGTGTTCAAAGGGGAACTGGAAGTCGTTAAATATCCAGGTATCAAGGGAAATGCTCGCAAGACTTAGATTCGGTTTGGGTTTGTTAATGAATATTTTCCTTCTTTTTTTTAACATCTCCAGTCTTTCTCCACTTCCTGAGACCTCAGACTCACCAAACTGGCTTTTTTTAGCTAAAGGGATCTGTAGAGACCACTCGGTTAATGCCCTCATTTTATGGAATGGCTCTCTGGAAGGCCAGATAGGGAGGTGATTGGCCCAAGGTCACTCAGCAACTCAGGAGTGAGCTGGGAGCAAAACATTTGACTCTGCACCCCTTGTAGAGGGGCTCTGTCCTCTACATATTTGAACGATATGCTCTTTTCCAATTCCTTTTCTTTTTCTCAGGCTGGCCTTCACGTGACATTAAGTTCTACCTGAAGTTTTGGCCTGAGATGCAGCAGTGGTTTGGGTTCCTCAGCCTTCATTTTTGGAGCATCATCTCTCCCCCTTTCTACAAAAATCAATGTGGTTCCTGTGGGGCTGGCCCAGTAGACCAAATGTAACCAGAGTGATCCACTGTGATGGGCTCAGGTCTGGACCAATCAGAGTCTTCCCTGGGACTCTGGCGGAACTTCAAGGCAAGACAACTATCTTCTCTAGCTTTGAGACAATCAGGACAACACAGGCCTGGAGCTGCCATGAGCCATCTCTCTGCCACATGACAAGAGCCTGCTGGAGAATGAAAACAAACAGAGTTGAGAGATGTGGGGGAGGGGAACCTCACTGACATCATTTGAACTTCTGGGTCCATCCATACCAGAAGAGACCACCCCCTTGGAACTTTCCAGAAACATAAGCCCATACATCTCCTTTTGAGTTGGATTTTGATCATTTTCAGATGAAAGAGTCTTGACTCATACACAGAACTTGGAGAAAACCTGTTCTGAAGGCTGATACATAGAAAGGGCGATTCAGGGTCCCCCTGAGACATCAGGGGCCTCCCCCTACAACCTCACTAACAAGAAGTATATGAAAGTGAATACAAATTTTTGTTCAAATTTTGCCCATGTGTAAAGATTTACTAGCAGGCAGGGACAAAAGCTGTCCTAGACCTGTTCAGTGACTCCTTGGAGGTCTAGCCTTCAGTTCTTTTAGGGGAACCTACAGCAGACATGCCCATACTCTAGCTGCAAGATTCAGCAAAACTCCTCAACAGAGACAGGTGACCAATACTCCTATAAGCACCCGAACAGAGGGCTGATTTAGAACCCTAAGTCTAGGGCATCATGACAAAGGCTAGAGGACACTGGCCTCTAGATTCTTAAAGACTGTTTATGCATGAGCGGGAAGGCCTGTACAACACCCCAGGCCAGCTGTGCCTTTGAACAGCAATCATTCACCCACGGAAAATCATTTCTAACATACGTCATTAACAAGTCTCTGGTTTGTTACGCGGTACGCGGGCCTCTCACTGCTATGGCCTCTCCCGTTGCGGAGCACAGGCTCTGGACGCACAGGCTCAGCGGCCATGGCTCACGGGCCCAGCCGTTCCGCGGCATGTGGGATCTTCCCGGACCGGGGCATGAACCCACCTCTCCTGCATCGGCAGGCGGACTCTCAACCACTGCGCCACCAGGGAAGCCCTAAGTCTCTGGTTTTAATTGTAGATACAGAGTGAAGTAAGTCAGAAAGAGAAAAATATCGTATACTAACGCATATATGTGGAATCTAGAAAAATGGTACTGATGAACCTATTTGCAAAGCAGAAATAGAGACACAGATGTAGAGAACAAACGTATGGGCACCAAGGGGGGAAAGGAGGGATTGGGATGAATTGGGAGATTGGGATTGACATACATACACTACTATGTATAAAATAGATAACTAATGAGAACCTACCGTATAGCACAGGAAAATCTACTCAATGCTCTGTGGTGACCTAAATGGGAAGGAAATCCAAAAAAGGGGATATATGTACACATATAGCTGATTCACTTTGCTGTACAGCAGAAACTAACACAGCATTGTAAAGACACTATACTCCAATAAAAATTAAAAAAAAAAAAACAAAAATGGCTGAAGCATTTCTAGCAGCTTCCAGAATAGGTCAGTTTTTTTTAAGTAAACTTTTTATTTTGGAATATGTTTAAATTTATAGAGAAGTTGCAAAGGTAATACAGAGAGTGCCCGTATACCCCTCACCCATTTTCCCCGATGTCTCACATTACCAAGGAATACTTGTCAGAACTAAGAAACTAACATTGGTACGTTACTATTAAGTAAACTCTAGACTTTATTCAGCTTTCCCTAGTCTTTCCACTAATGTCCTTCTTCCTTTCCAGGAACCCATCCAGGAAACCACATTACATTTAGTTGTCATGTCTCCTTAGCTTCCTCTGGTCTGTGATAGTTTCTCAGACTTCCCTTGTTCTTTATGACCGTGACAGTTTGGAGCAGTACTGGTTAGGTATTTTGTAGAATGTCCCTCGGTTTGGGTTTGTCTGATGATTTTTTCATGGTTTACTGGGGCGATTAGTTTTGGGGACCATAGAAGTAAAGTGCCCTTTTCATCACATCATGTAACTGGTTCAGGCTATTAACACAGCTTATCACTGATGAAGCTGATCTCCATCCCTTGGGTAAGGTCTTGTTTGCCAGTCTTCTCCACTGTAAAGTTGCTTTTCTTTCCCCTTCCCATAACTCTGTACTCTGAAAGCAAGGCAATAAGTCGAGCCTACACTCAAGGGAGAGGGGTTAAACCCCATTTCCTGGAAGAAAGAGCTTATACCCCTCCCTGAGTGTGGATTGGATTTATTGCCTTCCTATCATCAGTGAATTCTTCTGTAAGAAAGATTTATCTTCTTTCCCCCTACTTATTAAATCACTTATTTACATCAGTTTGGACTCATGAATATTTATTTTATACTTTGGGCTATAATCCAATAGCATATCCTTTTTTTTTTCTTTTTCTTTCTTTCTTTTTTTTTTTTTTTTTTTGGCCACACCACCGTCTTGTGGGATCTTAGTTACCCGACCAGGGATTGAACTCAGAAGTGACAGCACGGAGTCCCAACAATTGGACCACCAGGGAATTCCCTCCAATAGCATATTCTTAATTTCATTGCTCAAATTGTTCCAGCTTTGGCCACCGGGAATTCTTTGGGATTGGCCCCAGGACGTGACATTCTGGTGAGTAACTTCTTTTTTATTTTTATAAATTTATTTATTTTATTTTATTTATTTTTGGCTGTGTTGGGTCTTTGCTGGGGCGCGCGGGTTTTCTCTAGTTGCGGCGAGCGGGGGCTACTCCTTGTTGCGGTGTGCGGGCTTCTCATTGCGTTGGCTTCTCTTGTTGCGGAGCATTGGCTCTAGGCGCGTGGGCTCAGTAGTTGTGGCTCGCGGGCTCTAGGGCATGGGCTCTAGGGCGCAGGCTCAGTAGTTGTGGCGCACGGGCTTAGCTGCTCCGCGGTATGTGGGATCTTCCCAGACCAGCACTCAAACCCGTGTCCCCTGCATTGGCAGGTGGATTCTTAACCACTGAGCCACCAGGGAAGCACTTGGGGAGTAACTTTAAATGCTAACTAACACCCTCTGCAGTGGGCATTCCTGAGTAAAGTATACTTCTGACATTAACAAGTGTCCTCTAGAGCAGGGGTCCACAACCCCGGGGCTGCAGACCACTACCAGTCCACGGCCCGTTAGGAACCAGGCCACACAGCAGGAGGGGAGCAGCAGGCAAGCGAGCAAAGCTTCACCTGCCGCCCCCGTCACTCACATAATCACCCGAACCATCCCCAGCCCCGCTGCCCCCGTCGAAAAATGGTTTTCCGTGAGACTGGTCCCTGGTGCCAAAAAGTTTGGGGACGCTGCTCTAGAGTGTAGATTAAGACTAACCTAATAAAATGGCAATCAAGCTGTTTGTACTTTGTATCTTTTTTTTTCATTTAACTTTTCCATTAATGTCTGTATAATGTTGCACTGAGTGGTAAACTACAGCTTATGTAACTCTTGTGTTTTGCTATTATATGTAACACTGAATGGATGTTTTTGTGTGTTTTTACATTTATATTTATTTTCTCATGGAAATGATTAAAGCTCAATTCACGTGGCTGAGTCATTTTCGAAGGGAGTTTTAGACTGCCCCCGACACTGTTTGTGAGTTACTAAAACTATTATTATAAAGCAGATTAAGCAAAAATGCAATAAAAGAAGCAATAGAATGCATACTCACTAACACACGCAAATATTTAACCAACCCACACATTTGTACGAGGCTGGCTATGCATACGTACACTATAGCAAGAACAGGGAGGTTGACCAGACGATCTTTTAGATTTTCTGCGTCTCTTCTAATTCTGATCTGTTATGATTCTACGCATGGTGTATAATTATTAACATTTATTATATAAACATTTTTGTGCTTCTCAGGAGAAACAAATTCCACCATTGTTTTGGGAAGGGTAACATAATCATTGCACCATCCCCATCACATAGCACAAGATCCCCACCTTCCAGGCATCATGCTTAGTGCTTCATATCCCTGCACTCATTAATCCTGCCCACCGCCAGAGGTAAGACCTGCTGGTATTCTCATTTTGCAGAGGTGGAAGCTTGAAAGTTTGCCCCAATCACACCTCTATTACACCTACAGCAGTGCAGCTTATGGCTGGTTGATTTGTGGATCTTCCCATTTCTGTGAACTTCTTTTTTTTTTTAATAAATTTATTTATTTACTTATTTATTTATTTTTGGCTGCATTGGGTCTTCCTTGCTGCGCATGGGCTTTTCTTTAGTTGCGGCGAACGGGGGCTACTCTTTGTTGCAGTGCACTGGCTTCTCATTGCGGTGGCTTCTCTTGTTGCAGAGCATGGACTCTAGGCATGCGGGCTTCAGTAGTTGTGGCACACAGGCTCAGTAGTTGTGGCTCACGGTCTTAGTTACTCCATGGCATGTGGGATCTTCCTGGAGCAGGGCTCGAACGCGTGTCTCCTGCATTGGCAGGCGGATTCTTAACCACTGTGCCACAAGGGAAGCCCTCTGTGAACTTCTTGAGAGTGGGGTCTGTGTGAGGTCTTCCTCTTTTCTTTCTCCCCAGTGCCCAGCACAGGCCCTGGCATATAGTAGATGCTCACTCAATACATAACAACCGAGCCATTGAGGCAATAAAGGAGAAGGCAGAGATCAGGATATAAGTACCCAAGTTATTAACAAAAAATCCAAAGTTAAAAAACAAGCCTTACACAAAGTGTGCAATAAAGAAAAAGAAGTTGTTGTCCTTGGGATCCAAATCCCAGTCATACCCTGACTCTGTCTGGCCTCTCTGAACCTCAGTTTCCTCCTTTGTAAGATTGCTATGATCTCTCCTACCTTAGGGGAGCTGTGAGAATGAGAGACAATTGACAGAAAATGCCTGGTTCGGTGCCCCCCACAGTATAGATGCCCAATGAATTGCAGCCATAATAATACTATTTATCAGGCAAGTGATCTGGACAATCCTCTTTGCTCTGGATTTCTGTAAAATGGGGACAATAAAGCATTCTCAGAAGGCTATAGAAAGGGTTAAATGAGGAAATGCAGATGGACCCCTAAGATGGTTCTGGACCTCGGCAAGGGCTCCACCAGGGGTCACGAAATTCACCTGTAAAGATATGTAAGATACTTAATGTGACTATTAATCTCTTCTTTAAAAAGAGAACCGCCAAAACTGTCAATAAGAAGTCACATCAAATTGGATCTTTGGTGCCAAAAACAACAGCTGAAAGTTTCAGTTTAGCAGCACGCGGTCAGACTCTGGCCAGAGTAGACACAGCCACAGACCCTAAGCCGTGCCAGTGCCTGGCCCTCAGAATTGGCCTAGGTTCCTTCTCTTCTGAGACTTGGGACAGAAATGCCCATCTTCTCTTCCTACCTCTGCTTCTGCTTCCTCTGCTCTCCGCCTGCATCTTGGGCAAGGTGGAACCTCTCTCTAGTTTGGCACAGTCCTGAGAGCACAGGCTTAGGGGGTTCAGACAGATCTGGGTATTATTCCAGGATCTGCCACTGCTGTGTGGCCTTGGGCAAGTTACAAACCTCTCTGTGCTTCTGTTTTCTTATAAAAGAGAAAAATGCTCTCTATCTGATACTTGATATGAGGATTAAATAGTAAGTGTGTAGAAAGCCCATACTTAGCCCAGTGCGTGGCACAGAAGAAACAATCAATGCATGGCGGCTGTGACTCTATTTACACAGGGATGCTTGGGGACAAGGCTGGTGATAGGCAAAGTCCTGCATAGTAGGTGCTCACTAGATGTTTTTTTGAATGAACACATGGATGTATGAACACTGCGTGTATGAATGAATGAATGATGTTGAAGCCCCTTTCCTCCTGAGGGCCTCTCTTCCCCTTCCCCTGTCCTTGGCCCATTGGTCTGCAGAAGGCTGCCCACCTTTCCGTCTGGGCTGCCTGCGCCTTTGGGGGGCCTCCTGGCTTGACGACTGCACCCCTCAGCCCCTTCTGAGCTCTCCTGGCCCCCATCAGCTTGGCTGTGGTGATTGGTGGTTGGAAGCTGAGTGGTGAGCCCCTCTCCCTTTGTCACCCAGACCTGGCTGGCCGTGCACTCAGAGGACCGCAACACGATCCCTCCCCACCCCACTCCCGAGCCCCCTGCTCCCGGGGCATATTTCAGAGCTGAAATGAAAGGTGAGAGGTGGGTTTGGCGCGCTCTGGATAACCCTGGGAGGGACCGCGAAATACTATAAACAGCATCACGTCAACTCGAGATTTAGCATCAGATCCCGACTTGAGCGCGAGGAAACGGGGCTGTGACAGGGAGACGCTTCCTCCCAGACGAATGTCCAGAGGTGTCTGGAGAAGGGTGGTGATGACAGGCAGAAGGCTTAGTGGGGTAGGAAGTGGCGGCTTATGTGCTGCAGGTTTCTCCAAGTGCTGCTGAGCGGGAGCCGGTGGGGAGGGGCAGCGGTGGGCCGAGGAGAACTGTGCCCTTGTCCTGTTTGCGGTCAGCACGGCTTGGGGCCACCGGTCACCGGACCAGGCAGAGCAGGGGTGTCCCCCAGGAGCTCCCAGGGCCCACAGGGGATCTCAGCATCCCTCCCAGAAAGACCCCCACTGTGTTTAAATATTCCTAAAGCTGGAAAAACTGCCCCCCACCCCGATCCCCACACCATATCAGACCCTCCAGGAAAGTCCTTGCTCTGGTGATTTCAGAAACCTTTGGGAAAGGTTCTATGGCATGGAGTTGAACCTTTCTGGAAACATTTGCCCTGCAGCAATGGGTCTAAGATGAATGAGACCTACTTCCCTAGGGAGAGGTGCCAGATGAAAAAGGGAGAAATCTTGGTGACTTCCCTGCTGGGAAGAGCCCGCGCCCGGCCTGGGCTGCCAGCGTAGACAGCTGCCCTCGGCAGGTCCGCACAAAACAGCGGATCCAGGCTTGTTCGGGGCAGACACCACCCAGCAGCTCAGGGTGTGGACCCAGGCGGACAGTCCGGACTCCATCATTCATCAGAGGGGGGCAAATCCTTAACCTCTCCAAACCCCAACTTCCCCAACGGGGACCATTTTATGGAATGAATTGTCCAGCTCTTAAGACCCATTTTCCCCAGAAGGCAATGCACCCCAGAATATTGCACAGTCAACACGACAGCCTTCAGGCCAAGCTCTATGCCATCAAATAATGAACTGGCTGAACAGCACCAGTGGGTTATACCCTTCCACATTCTTTTCTGTATTCTGTCTTTTGCATGAATAAAACAATACGTTTCCAATCATTTTCTTTTTTCTTTTTTCCTGTTGAGAATCACATTTCTGTTAAGTACCATCATGTTTCGAATGAATCCAATCATTTTCAGTGCAAGTGTTTTACATTTCAATTACTTTTTTCAAAAACAGTGAATCAGAACTGTTTTACCCACGGCATCTTACGGACAAGGAAGATGACAGGTTGTTGGGGGATCTGATGAAATGACACTGGGATAGAGCATTGCGTGTTTGTTTATCTCACAGGCTGATTGAGGACACACTCTAGGGCCCGGGGACGCTCAGATGTCATCCCTGCCATCCAGACGTCATGGTGTTAGAGGAAGACGGGGTTCCAAGAGAGGACAGATCTCTCTGGGCTAAAACTGCTTTGATGGAGGCGGGGACCTGAGCCGTGGGAATACATATCTCTGTCTACCAGAGTCCTCAGGGGAGCCTCCAGGGTAAGTGACATCAGGGTTGAGCCCTGAGGATAAGTGGATTTGGGTGGGGGACATTACGTGCAGAGCAAAGAGCAGATGTAGAAGCTGAAAGCTGTCCAGGAGTCGCGTTTCAGGCTGTGAAGCATTTCATAGTACAAATGGCAATAATACCAGCACACGTGAACTGCTTGCCTTCTGTGCGTCTGACATTGTGCTAACCTCTCTACACTACCAGCTCATTTGATCCTCACTGTAACCCGTGATGGACAGTCTCCTGCCGGCCCCATTTTACAGATGAGGAGACCAAGGGAGGGTTTGCCAAGCTCGGAGGGCTAGTAAGTCCCAAGCAATCTGACTTAGCACCTATAATGTCCTTTTTGTTGTCATTGTGCTGTTTGGGGAAGAAAGGGAGGGTCTTGTCAATTTGCTCTCATTTAACAGAGCCGGTAACCCTTGGAGGTAGGTGTACTGATGTCCCACTCCGCAGGCAAGGGGTCAATGGCTTAGAGCGGAGGGTTACATGGCCCAAGGCCACATAGCTTCTGGGGGCTGGGAAGGAGTGGGGAACAGGTCCTACTGCATGGTCTCTGCTCTTCCATTCGAGAGCTGCCTCTGAGCACAAAAATCTTTAGACCCTCAGAATTAGCAGCCCAACACCCTCCTTGGCACACTTCGTCTGTTTTTTTTCTGTTGTTTTTTGTTTGTTTGTTTGTTTTTTAGCAGAAAGGAAATTAATCCAAGTCGAAGGCTAGTCCCAGCTTTCCTTTCTTGTCCCTTCAGGAGAGTGAGGCTGGGCTTCCCATCTTGGACTCTGCTCTCAGCTCATCACTCCACAGGCCCCCAAAGTCCACTCCTGTCCCTGGTCATCTGGTGTCCCTTCCCTCCTTCAGCCCCATGATGCAGTTGGCCCATCTTCAAGGCCCTGCCGATAAGCCACCTCCTTCAGGAACCCTTCCCTCAGCCAGGTGAACTTGACCTACCCTTCCATTATCACCCCATTGCACTTCCGGCTTGGTCCTGGGGTGACTGGAGGGGGTCCTTGGAAGGACCCCAGCTCGCCAGCCATTCCTGCGGCCAGTCATTGGACCTCTTGAGCCTCAGATCCTTATCTAATAAGGGGGTGAGGGACACCGACAGGACCAGCCCCTCAGGGCTGTGTGAAGATTAAACAAGGTAAGTACTGTGCACAGCGCAGCTGGTGCTTGATAGCTGTGAGCTGCTATTACCCTAGACCCAGGGAGTAAGTGAACACATGTTCTGTGGCCGAGTCTTAGGCGTCTGCAGGCATCTCAAACCCCAGAAGCACAAAACACTTCTTGGGACTTCCCTGGTGGCACAGTGGTTAAGAATCCGCCTGCCAATGCAAGGCACAAGGGTTCGAGCCCTGGTCCGGGAAGATCCCACGTGCTGCGGAGCAACTAAGCCCGTGCACCGCAACTACTGAGCCTGTGCTCTAGAGCCCCTGAGCCACAGCTACTGAGCCCGTGAGCCACAATTACTGAAGCCTACGCACCTAGAGCCCGTGCTCTGCAACAAGAGAAGCCACCGCGATGAGAAGCCCGTGCACTGCTGCGAGGAGTAACCCCGCTTGCTGCAACCAGAGAAAGCCCACGTGCAGCAATGAAAACACGACATGGCCAAAAACAAATAAATAAAAGAAGAGAAAAAAGAGAAAGAAAACCCGTCTTGTTTCTCTGACTCCCCTGTGACACGTGCATTGTGGAAAAAAAAAACCCAGGCTCTGGAGCCAGGCCAGGGTTTGAATCCCAGCTCTTCTGTCATCTTGCTGTGTAAATTTGGGAGAGTTACTTAACTTCTCTGAGCCTCAGTTTCTTCAGCTGGAAAACTAGGATATTTATACCCACTTTGTGGGTTGTTATGAGAAAGAAAAAAAGATTCATTCATTCATTCATCGATCAGAATATCCTTTGAGCTCCTGATCTGTGCCACACACTGCACTCGGGGCTGGGAATGCAATGGCGAACATGATGCAAGGCCTGGCCTGGCAGGGCTCACGGCCTCCCCACCATGCTTCACAACTTCTGCACCAAGAGAAGTGCTTGGACCCCCTCCGACTTCATTTTCCAGCTTCATTTGCAGGAACAGTCAGGATCTGAAGCCAGAATCCACTGGGTTCGTGGGAGACAGAAGTTTCCTTCTGCAGCCAGCAGGCAGGGAACAGCTTCTTCTTCACAGAGCTGGTGTGTCTCCTGAGGTTACATACACCTGCTGGTGTTGGGGGTCCAAGAAAAGGAGTAGGGGCAGGAAGAGAGGTTTTCCAATCATCTGGGTTTGGGCAGAACCCAGAACACACTTTGCCAAGCCATCCCTCTCCATCTTGGAACAAGTGGGTGCTCCTGGGGAGATCTTAATTCATCTGATTAGTTTCACTGACACCAAATTCATCCAAACATTGCACGGAAGCAGCGGAGGCCTGGGCAGCTTCTGCCCTCCAGAAGCCATCGGAGTCCCCAAGTGTCCCTCGGGCTCAGACAGAGCATGTGAGGATGCTCCTCGGGGCTGCTCTGGTCCCCCAGGCCCCACGGAGCATTCCTTTCCCCTCCGTCCCATAAAGCCTCTCCTGAACACGGTCCCTGCCTCTTCTAACCCTGACGCCTCTCTCCCCAGGGCTCAGAAAGAGCTCCAGCAGCCAGGAAGTGGACGTCCTCGCCCTGGTCCTCCAGGGATCATGCCTCTGCACACATGTGCATACCCGTGCACGCTGCATGCAGGGAAGGCCCCATCGACTGCCTCTTCCCAACAGATCATCAGCTCTATGAAGGTTGAGAATCTGTCTGTCGTGGTTGCTATGGTACCCCTCTGCCGGCAGTAGAATCCAGCACATAGGATAGAGGCTTCATAAATATGGCAGGAACAAATGAGTGAATGATAAGCTTTGCTGAAGCACCTCTGAGGGTGGGGAAGAAACTGGCTCTCCTCTATTGAGCACCTCCTGTGTGTCAGCACAACGCCTGATACTTCATGTTGTCTCTTTCTCCAACCGCACTGTGACCGGCGGTCACTGTGCCCATTTTGCAGGGAAGGAAACCGACTCAGAGAGGCTATGTAACTTGCCCAGTGAATGACACACAGCTGGAATAGATGAGAGCAAGGGTGCGTGTGCCAGCCTGTCAGACCCCAAAGGCACATTCCTCCAGGCCACCCTGCCCCTCTTCGAGATCAGTGAAGCAACTGAGCCCCAAGCCTCAGCCAAGCTACCTTGCTGACTCGCCATCAGCCTGAAAGCCCCTGAGAGGGGGCCTCGCTGGAATACTGAGGACAGGACAGCTGTGCGATGCTAAGGTATGAACCCCACACTGCAGTAGCCTGACGCACTCGTGCAGCCACGGCTTATCTTTAGCTCACATCACAGTCTGTGTGGGTTGGGCAGCTCTCCCAGTGGCTTTTCTCAAAAGGGGACTTAGCGTATGGCTTCCAAGTTTGCAGTAGAAGGGGACAAGAGGGCTGGGGGCCATGCAACATGCTTCTGAGGCCAGGCCAAAAAGGGAGACAATTCCACGAGGTTCCCTTCACTCCTTTCCCTGCTGCACCTAGCTGCAAGAGAGGCATGTACGGTCTTCCTGAGCTCAGGGGAGAACCAGTGCTGAGCCCAAAACCTGGATTTCCACTCCCCTGCCCTCAGGTGGCCCTGCCTCTCCCCCAGAAGACCCTGCTTGACCCTCAGAGCCCGAGGGACAAGACAAGACCCTGAACCCTGAGCATATGTACAGAGTTTCTCCCCCAGGGCTCTAAAGCTGAGGCTAAGGGCTCCACAGGGTGCCAGGTGACACTCAAGACACTGGCCTGAAGCTGGATGATCCCCAGCCTGGGGCCTCTCAGGGGGCTCCTTCCAGCCCAGGGGAGGCCCTCACCACATTTGGCCCTGAGCCCTGCCCCGTTCCTGTCCCAGCCCAGCCAGGGGCCCCATCACGGCATCCCAGCGCTCCAAGCCCAGCTCCTCTACACATAGCCCTCCACCTGGACCCTGGGGCTTGGCTAGAGGCAGCCCCAGAGGCTCCCAGGAGCCTGTACTATCTCTGCTCTGGCTCCAGAAGCAGGATGTCCAGCCCGAGCTGACAGAGACAGGGGTACACCCATCACTCAGCAGAGCCCTGGGTCCCGGCTCACTGGGGCCCAACTTCAGGATTAGCCTCAGAGCCAGCAAGGTCTGGAAGGGCTCCAGGTTGGATGCCAAGGCCAAGGAATAGTATCCACAACCCTGCTGGGGGGAGAGGTGTGAAAGCTGTGAGCTCTCTTGGAAGTATGGGGTCCAAGGGGCCCGGAGCCCCACAGACACATGGGGAGTAGAAAGACCCTGAGAAACCCCTTTGCCCCTTCCTTACCAGCCACTCCATGAAGCTGGGATCTTTCAGCTGCTGCCACATCTTGGGGAGAATCCCACTAGTCTGAGGCTAGTGTCACCTCCCTGTGACCAGTCCAAGGACAGTCTGTACCCTTACAGGGAGAGCAGCCCATCCCTGGAATGGTATCTCTAGAAGGAAGGAGGGGTCCTAGACCATGGATGGGGGTCTCAGCAACTCTTCAGGAGACCTGTCTTCACCAGTCCTCAGGTACCACTGCTAAACTTTGCCCTGGACCAGGACCTGGGAAGATGCCCTCTATCGTAGCATTTCCCAAAGCAGGTTCCTTGGAACACTAGCACCTTGATGCTCTACCCCAAAGTGGTTCCCTAGTCAAGTAAGTTTGGGAACTGCTGCCGACTGTATGCAACCGCCCTTTCCCTCAGTCCACCTCAGAGAGTCACAGTGAACCTTGGCCTATAAAGGCTCTGACAAGTCCTGCAGCAGAAACATGTTTTAATTTACTTAGCTTGGCACCTCTGAGGCTGTGACCACAGAACCCTTTTTGTACTCATTACCTGGTGGCAGCTCTATAGGAAACACTGGAAATCTGTCCTAGACCATCCTCGACCCAGCTTCAGAGATGAATCACACTTGGTCCCTGATCTGGATTGCTCCTCTCCTGGGGGGTAGCAAAGGCAGGGAGCCGGCAAATACAACAGGTGTGAACAGTGCTTGGCCCACCAATGCCATTCAACAAAAATTCATCCCCCTATCTGCTTTATTTCGACTATAACATTATCTTTACCTGAGATATTATATATGTGTTTGTTTACATATTTATTCTCTGTTCCCCTCTCCTCTTACTCAAATGAAACCTCCGTAGGGGAAAAGGTTTTATCTGCTGTGTTTACTGCTTTATCCCCACAAATCCTCCCAGGTCTAGGACAGTGTTTGGCATGTACTGGGTGCTTAATTAATTTTGGTAGAATGACTGTATTAATTTCACTAATGGGGACAACAAAGCACAAGGAGAGGACATACGTTACACATTGTTGCATGGCTATTACTTGGTGGGGTTGAGATTTAAAGCCAAGAGTCCGACATCAGAGCTCACACACTGACCACCCTGCTCCCTCCAGCACCAGGCTCCTCTGAGTGAGTGAAAGACTGATGCAAAGCCATTCGTTTTCTTAAGTTGACAACCCGAAGCCAGCCCCTACGCTCCTTTGCACTTGACCTCTACAGCAACCCTCTCCACACCTGTCTCAGACCCTGCCCCCAGGCCAGCACCTGGCAGGGGATCAGGGCACTTAAGACCCACCCAGCGATGCTGAGAAGGCCCCAGCAATTGAACCTGGGGGTGACCTTCGGGGCAGCCATTCTGGGTTCTCCACGAGGAAGACGTCTCCGGAGAGTCCAAGAAACTCAACTTGACAACTTCCAACTCTCTCCTCCTTTCCTCAAATCTGATGCCAAATGAAGTTGCCAGATAGAATGACTCGAGGTTGGCCACTCCCTTCCGTCCTCCAGTCTAATACAATGAGAGAATGGAGGAGGAAAAGAGCTAAGTTCAGAGCTGGAAGCGCTGGCTTGGCTCCATTGCTGTGTGATCTTGACCAGCTGGCCCTTCTCTTGGCCTTGGCTTCCTCTGCAGAGAATAGAGAGCGGGACTTGCACTGCTGGCCTCACAGCACTGACGGAAAGATCAAGGATCCTCAACTTGAAAGTTCCACAGAAATCTAATTCTTGCCAGTGCAGAGGTATGGGCAAGATGCTGGGGATCCCAGAGCCAGGGGTCCCTAGCCAGAGGCGATCAGGGAAGCTTCTCGGAGGCCCAAACGACCTTTGACCTGAGTCTCCAAAGATGAGTTGGATGTTTTTTGGTTGCAGATGAGGCTAGAAAGGAAAGTTAAAGCAGATCGCACAGGCTTTGAAAGCCAGGACTCTCTCCTGGCGGCAGTGGGAAGCCTGTGAGGGTTTTAAGCACGGTGCTCTTGGGCTAGCTTTTGTTCCAATGTCAGGATTAAGTTCATCTCTGATTTACAGAAGACTCAAAATAACAGTGGCTTAAACGTATAAGAAGTTATTATCTGGCAGAAAATAAGCCCAGAAGCAGGCAATCCAGGACTGGTAGAGCAGGTCTGCAGAGTCCGCAGGGACCCAGGCTCCTTCTTTCTGCTCCACTCACCTCTGGATGTGGCTCCCATCCTCAATATCACCTCATGGTCCAAGATTGCTGTTGGAGCACCAGTCTTCACAGTTGCCCTCCAGGCAGCAGGGCAAATGAATGGGAGTAGGACAAAAGAGACACTCCCCCATCAGAGTCAGTTCCTTTTAAAGAGCCTTCCCAGAAGTCCCACACACAACTTTTACTCACATCTTATTAGCCAGAACTTAGTCTTGTAGCCACTCTGCTGCAAAAAAAGACTGATGATAAAGTCTTTGTTCTGAGTAGTAATTTGCCCTGCTACATATCAGAGCTTTGTAACTAAAGAAGGTGGGATGGGGTAGTAAATAGGCATCCGGCAGTCCCTGCTAAAGAGGCTTTTGGCTACAAGAAGCAGGACACCTGACACCCAGATTTTAATACTTCCTTGACAAGGAGTCTGGAGAAATATGTCCCAGGGTTGGGTTTCTGACTCAACAATGACATCAAAACGCAGATTCTTTCTATCCTTTGTTCTGCCATCCTTAGTATATTGGATATTAATTAAATGGGTTATTATCAAATAGCAAATTAATATTTGAAAAGCACTTATGCTACATAAAAAGAAAATATGTTAAATGTATCACCTCACAATCACAAGATGACTGCCACAGCTCCAGACATCACATCCTGCCCCTATATCCTATGATGTAGGAAAGGAGGAAAGAGGGCAAAAGAGTTTTCTCCTTGTGCCATTCTTATGTGTTGTCAGGAAAGAAAAACTATCTCAGAAGCACCCCTCCCCCATCAGACTTCCTTTTATGTCTTATTGATCACAAGTAGGCCACAGCCCATACCTAGACCAACCATGTCACAGGGGGGCCATGGTTGTCATGTGAATGGCTTAGATCAATTATGATACACCTCCAAGGCTGGATTCACTGCCGCCC
Organism: Delphinapterus leucas; assembly: GCF_059928025.1. Taxonomy (NCBI): domain Eukaryota; kingdom Metazoa; phylum Chordata; class Mammalia; order Artiodactyla; family Monodontidae; genus Delphinapterus; species Delphinapterus leucas. Next base: position 171,872,771 of record NC_143130.1, read on the forward strand.
AAACAAAACCAGAGCTGATTCAATCACAAGGCAGAAGGGGACAGGGCCAGTGGGTGGTGAGCCAACCTTGCCTGCCACACTTTAGAAGAGAGTGGAGGTTCGGAAAACACCGAGGAGCTGCTGAGACTGGGCCAGTGGGAGGTGCTGAGAGATGGAGAGTCAGCCACGCCAGGGAGCCAAAAAGTAGACTCACGGGGCAACCCGGGCCCTGCACGTTCACCACAATCTTCTCTTTTTCAGCAAAATGGCTGCTCTTCCTGGGGCCCAGGGCTGCGCTGGCCCGAAATGGGCCACGCATATGCGTGTGGGCAGCCCCCGCGCTAACTGGTAATTGCATCAAACCCTCTCCCTTTCTGCCACCAAGGACGCATTGTGCTCATTTCCCCGGTCCCCGCGGGCACAGGGGCTCCAAGCAGAGTGTGTCAGGAATTCTGTGTTTTTACCTTGGCCTGAGCTTCCCAATTTATCTTACAGTTTCATTAAGTCTCGCGCCACATACCACAGACATATTTCTAACCTAACGGCCTGTTGCAGGGGCTCCAGGATGCTACGAATACAGAGTGTTCTTTGCCTGGTTTTCTTTCTTAAAACCAAATAATTATTCACCACTCTCCCCCTGTGTCTTGCACGGTTCACTTAGATTAATAACATTTGAGATTCTGCCTATTAGGTATCGAAAGCAGCAAGCGGGGGCCTTCTAGCCAATTCCAATTCCAGATACTGCATGATGGAAACTATTTCTCCCCGACCCTGTTGCCAGCAACAAGCTTTTCTCTAACGGCTTAATTAGGATTCAAGATTGTGTCCAGAAACCCAGAGCCTCAGAAGGCGCCAAGCCAGTGTGTTTACAGACTTCTGTGCTCAGTTCATTTCTGGTTTTGTATTTTGCAAGAGGGGGGAAAAGGAAATGGCTGAGAGAGAGACAGAGAGATGGAGGGACAGAGAGAGAGAGGCAGAGAAAGAGGTGGGTTTTTAACAACAGGAGGACGCTTCACATATGGTGGAAAGGCAGTTAGCTGGCAGCCAGATGGGAAGATGGGGACAGAGAGAAGCAGGTACTGAAATGCAGAGACAGTTCGGACATACCAGAGATCAGAGCAATGAATGGGCTAGCTCTTGACCTGCCACACCTTGGTGACAAGAGATTATTAACCCGTCCTGTCCATCGCTCCTGATGGGGCCTGAGCAAGGGGAGGAAGCCTTGTGTTTTTTGTTTTTGTTTTGTTTTGTTTTTTCATTTTTATTGAAGTAGAGTTGATTTACAATGCTGTGTTAGTTTCAGGTGTACAGCAAATCTAATCAGCTATACATATACATATATCCACTCTTCTTTTTTTTTAACTTTTTATTTTATATTGGAGTATAGTCGATTAGCAGTGCTGTGATAGTTTCAGGTGCACAGCAAAGCGACTCAGCCATATATATATATATATATGTATCTATTCTCCCCCAGACTCCCCTCCCATCCAGGCTGCCACATAACATTGAGCAGAGTTCCCTGTGCTCTACAGTAGGTCCTTGTTGGTTATCCATCTTAAATATAGCCGCGTGTACATGTCAATCCCAAACTCCCTGACTATCCCTTCCCTCCACCCTTCCCACTCCTGCCTGGTAACCATACGTTCATTCTCTAAGTCTGTGAGTCTGTTTCTGTTTTGTAAATACATTCATTTGTATCATTTCTTTTTAGATTCCGCATATAAGCGATATCGTGACATTTCTCTTTCTCTGTCTGACTTACTTCACTCGGTATGACAATCTCTCGGTCCATCCATGTTGCTTCAAATGGCATTATTTCATTCTTTTTTGTGAGGAAGGCTTGTGTTTGAAAGCAGCAGAACACAAGTTAAATTCTTTCTCCATTCCTTCCCAGCTGAGTGGCCTTGGCCAAGTCACCTTACCCCTCTGAGAGTTAGCTTCCTCATCTGGGAATAATAATACTGGGATATTTCGCAGAATTATTTTGAGGCTTATAAAAGAAGTATGAGAAAAACATTGGACAATGACAAACAATGGTAAAAATGAGCAGGAATGAGTTGAATCTGTATCCCATGGACTTTTATGTCACCCTGGAGATGATGGCCAAAGCTTACAGCTGGACGGTGGACAGGCCTCTAAGGAGCTGTGGGTGCAATTTACACTCTCTTGGCCTCAGTTTCCTCATCTATAAAATGGGTTAATAACAGTGTGGTTTAAAAGACACAATGCACATGAAGCCCTTAACTCAGTGTCTGGCATGAGGCAGGTGCTCACACCTGGGGGTGAGCAGGAAGTTGCCCGGTCAAAGCCCATCATCGTCCTGGTGAGGAATCTGAGGCCAAGAGCAGGAGGTGACATATGCTGATCCACAATGAGTTAATGGAAGATCCTGGTTAGGACTCGTGTGGTATTTTACCACTGGCCAGTAGAAATACACTCCCATTTAAGTGCATATAAAGGGATCAACAGAAGGCAGAGAAGGCATGAAACTTTGACAACATGCTGGTAAGAAAGAATTCAGGAATTCAAAACAAACTTTAGCATAAGAAGGGCAGATGCCAGAGGGGCAATCCTCCTGGGAATGTTAATTTATATTAGCGTCTTTCTTATCAAAACTGGAATCGTCAATTAGGTCAATTTCCCAGTAGCTCTTAGAAAGTGCCATTTTGCATCTGACCCTGTACTTCCCTGTCTTGGGATCCTTGGACCCAGCATTGCTTTTACGTGTGAGGATGTCTGTTACAGAGTTCGTAATAGCAAGACATTGAAAGCATCCTGTATGTTGGAGGGTTAGTTAAGCAAAGCATTGTCATCCGATATGAGACAAGTGTTCAAATTGACATCTGTAAAGAATTTTTAAGGAAACAGGAAAAATACTTATGGTATAATGTGAAGAAAAAGATACAGAGGGACACAAAACTGCATCCATGATTTCAACTGTATAAAATAAACGTGTATGCATTAGTGATGCTGAGCATCTTTTCATGTGCTTCTTGGCCAAAAGGAAAGAGAAAGTACATTTTCAAAGAGTGCGAGGGAGTCAAGCTCCAGCAGGCCCAGCTCGCCAAGCACAAAATACAACAAAAATTTAGAAGGAGGAGGAAATAGAGTGATGTAGGTCAAAGGGTACAAAGTTTCAGCTCTAAGAAGAATAAGTGCTGAGGCTCTAATGTTCAGCACGTTGACTATAGTTAATAATATGGTATTGAATACTCAAAAGTTGCTGAGAGATTGTCAGCATTCTCACCACAAAAAAATTAAAGTTAACTATGTGAGACGATGGAGGTGTTAATTATCTTGGTCTCAGTAATCATTCCACAATGTCAGTGTATGTCAAATCGTCACAGAGTACCGTTTAAAAATATGTACAATTGTATTTGTCGATTATTTCCAACTAACCCTTATTAAAGTTAAAAATACTTAAACGGAAAAAAACCTGCAAAATTTCAGCATTTCTTTTACAACGATCTATTGCTCTATAACAAACCACCATAAAATGTAGCACTCAAAACAACCTCAATTTGTTATTTCTCATAATTCTGTGGGTCAGGAATTCAGGCAGGGCTCAGCTGGGCGGTTCTGCTCCACGTGGAACAGGCAGGGATCACTGAGTCCTCTGGCTTCAGCGGACAGCCATCTAGACATCACTGTGGAGCCTGGACCTGAATGCTGCTTCTCTTGCTCCTTCTCTCTCTTTCTCTCCCTCCCTCTCTCTCCTCTCTTCTCTCTCTCTCTCTCTCTCCTCTCTCTCTCTCTCTCTCTCCCTCTCTCTCTCTCCTCTCTCCTCTCTCTCTCTCCCTCCTCTCTCTCTCTCTCCTCTCTCCCTCTCTCCCTCTCTCTCTCTCTCTCTCTCTCTCTCTCTCTCCTCTCTCTCTCTCTCTCTCCTCTCTCTCTCTCTCTCTCTCCCCACCTCATTCAGTCATCCAGCTTAAGCTACTTTCCAGCCTGCTGCTGGCTCCCCAGAGCACAAAGGCAGACGCTGCGGGGCTTCTTCACGGCTGTGCCCAGAGCTCACATACTATCACTCTTTCCACACTCTATTGGTGAAAGCCTTCCTGGGCCAAGTCCAATTCCAGGAGAAAGGAAAGAGATGCCACCTCTGGATGTGGGAGCAGCAGTACATAGAGGAATGGGAGGAGCTGCAGACGCAGCCACATTTGGAGACAAGAACCACAGTTACCAAGTTCACCTGGGTCTGTTCATGATGGGAGGAGAGCAGCATTTTCCCATGACTGCAATGCTGGTGCATCTGCCCAGGACAAAAGACGCCTGAGTTGAGCTCTGGGTCCACGTTCTAACAGACATTGGCTCAAATCCCTGTTCTACCACTTACTAACTAGCCAATAAACCTCTCTGAGCCTCAGTTTCCTCACCTATAAAATGGGCATAGTAATGTCTGTCTCATATGCTGAGAGAATTAAGGTAAAATGTGTGCCCCAGTATCAGGCCAGCATAGTTATGTGGCCTCTCCCGCTGCGGAGCATAGGCTCCGGATGCACAGGCTCAGCGGTCATGGCTCATGGGCCCAGCCGCTCCGCGGCATGTGGGATCTTCCCAGACTGGGGCACGAACCCGCGTCCCCTGCATCGACAGGCGGACTCTCAACAACTGCACCACCAGGGAAGCCCTCTTAGGCCTTTTATAGTAAAGTTTGGGCGCTAGAAATGAAGATTTATGCTTTTTCAAGCCTTCTAGGATTATCAGGGCTCTGAGCAGACATTCTGGAAATGAAGGAGTAGCTAATGCTTTGGGCAGTCTAGCAAGTTTGCCCACCCTTTGATAATAGGCACTATGCGGGTGAGCATGTGACCTAGGCCTGGTCAATCATAGTATCTCCTTCTTTTAAACCAAGGATTCATTCAAGGGAGCACATGTGACTCAGGCAGAGCCAGTCAGGGTTATTCCCTGGGATTTCTGAGTCTGAGCTGGGGAAGTAGCCTTGCTTCTGGAGTCCAAGAGCTAGAAGAATGGGATGTTAGGACTACGGTCTGCTATCTTTAAGGCTGGGCTGATAAGGTAAGTGGAAAATAAAGAGAGCAACAGGGTCCTGGTAGCCCTCTAGTTTGGTAACCCATCCTTCAGTTCTAGGACCCAGCTACAGCTGCCATAAATTCCGTTTCTGCAGAAGCCAGGAAGCGCCGGGCTTCTGACACTTGCTAGCAAGTGTCCTGACTAACATACATTGCAAGAGGCAGAGAGATACTGGAGGTGGAATAATGGACAGAGAGGCAGAAGGAGGAGGACAGAGAAACACAGCAGCCAGAAATAGATCACTCCTGGGCTACTCAAACTGCTCAGGATAGCGACCGAGTAAAAACCCAGCATCACCGCTTCTCATTTGCTCACCCGCCATAGGAGATAAGAACATGACAGCTCACTGCAGTATTATCTAGGGAAATGGAAAATAAACAACATCAACAACCATCAACAGGAGAACGGCCAAATAAGCTGAGATAAACTCATACAGTTGACTACATAGCAATAATTTAAGACAACGAGAATAATTAATGTATTGCAAATAATCAAAAGTAATGACATGAGAACATCTCCAAGACATATTTTTGAGTGAAATCTACAGAATGGTAAAAGCAAACAAAGAAACAGTCAAAAACAAACAACAGGGCTTCCCTGGTGGCGCAGTGGTTGGGAGTCCGCCTGCCGATGCAGGGGACACGGGTTCGTGCCCCGGTCTGGGAAGATCCCACATGCCGCGGAGCGGCTGGACCCGTGAGCCATGGCCGCTGAGCCTGCGCGTCCGGAGCCTGTGCTCCACAACAGGAGAGGCCACAATAGTGAGAGGCCCGCGTACCGCTAAAAAAAAAAAAAAAACATACAAGCACGCATACAGAGAAAACGGCATCCTACAGTGTCCATATAGTGTATAAATGTATGGATACAAACCAAGCTGGCGGTGGTTTCTTCTGGGAAGTGAAACACTGACTAAGATTGGATCTGGGAGGGGGTCGAAACGGACTTTAGCCTCATCTGTAATGCATTCAGGTTTATAGATATATTACGGAGTGTTTTAAAATAACCACCATGGGGACTCATGACAGTTTAATTTTGAGATCATTGATTTCAACATCCTTAATTTACAGTTGAAGAAACAAAAAGACTCAGAGAAGGCAAATGACTGGCCCAAGCCCACACAGGGTGGAGATTTTGTATTAAACCCAGGAGAGTTCCAGCCCAGGGTCTCCCTAACATGTCACAGTGTCACCCCCAAGCTGGGGCAACCAAGCTATCCTGTCAGCATTAGGGAGACAATGCTCAGGGAGACAGAGAACGTGTGCCTTCCATGTCCTTACCCCATACCTGGTCATCATCCACGGGCCTGGACAGACAGGATGCAAAGGGAAGAGGACCAGGCCAGGAGGCAGGAACCGGCTTGGGACTGTTCTCTACCCTCCCCCTCCCGGTGGGCCCTTGGGTGAGGGGGGCCCCTGACTCAGTGGTCTCCCTGCTTCCTTTCACCTCTCAGGTGCTACCCTCTGTGAACTTTGCCTGCGGCCAAGTCCATATGCAGCATACCCTCTGTGTGACCCTGGATCTTTGCCTCCTGTTCATAATTAAGGGAAGAAACCACCAAATGAGCAAATGCGGAAATATATGTAGCGATGAAGGCTTTTTTTTTTTTCTTTATGTGAACTATTTTGGCCTAATTGATTTTTTACAAAGAGAACGACTAATATTTCATGGGGAGAGATAAGATCTTGCTTCAATTGACCTTGAACTGAATCTACAAATTCTTAGAGGTGACCTCTTCATCGATGCTTGATACACATTCACAAATAAATGAACTGAGAAGATTCTTATTTAGATAACTAGTCCAACCGAGCATCCAAAATAAAGGCAGATGTCCAGGGCTCATGAGGAGAGTCATGGGATCATGGAATCTTAGAATAACAGAGTTTTAGAATGATAGAATTATAGAATCTTAGAGTGGAAGAATCCACGGTTAGAGGGGACCGCTAAGGTGAAAAAATGAAAGACCTGAACCGTGAACTCTTTAGGGAAGGGGTTAAGTATTGGTCATCCCTAGCACCGAGACTGGCACACAGTAGGAAGTCAGGGAGGGAATCATTCATTCAGCAAAGCTCCGTTACACCCCTACTATGCACCAGAACCCGAGTGACCTAGAGGGTGCAGAGATGCGTTAACACAGACCCTGCCCTTGAGACGGCTGGCTGGAGAGGATTCTGGACCAGTTTCCTCTAATACATGCACTTTACCCACCCAAGGTGTTCCTTCAGGGTGCCCCCATCCCCTCCCGGACCTTGGACCTGGATTTCAGAGGGCTGCCACCAGGGATGTAGCGGAATCTCGCTGTCACTGAGTGGGACAACTGGTAAGCTTTTGCCAACAAAAATAACAGAATGAAAGAAAAAAAAATGTAAGGGAACATAGCCCGAATTCAATTATTTATGTTTTATACATCCTGTTATAGGTCTTCATTAAAATGGGAATAATATTTGTTGCTCAGTAGGTATCAGGATTTTTTTAGTGGCAATTCTGCTGTAGGTCAAAATTTAAAGGCGTAAAAATATATGGGTTCAAACAATCATCCCTCACCAAGCTTCAGCTTTTGCTGACCACATTGACTCCTGCTCTGGGCTGTCCCATCAGTAAGCCTGAACGCGGCACAGCAGCGGATCTGAGGAAATTTAAAAGATAACCTAGCGGGGAAGACTTCTGCCACCAAATGTGTTTGGGAAATGCTAGTTCAGAGTAAAGTTCAGCACGTTTCTTTACAACAGGACTTCTCAGAGCATTTATCGTGCTAAAGTTCACAATCAATCTCCATAGGGGGCACGCAGGATGTAGTTAGTTTTCTCAACGTAACTTGACCACCGAACTCTTTTGGAGAAACCCTGAGCTGGGGATAGAAAGCGAACGCGGTGAAGACGTGACCAACAAACCAGCACATTCCCATTGTGACACAGTAGATCCCAGAGTTGATGCTCTCATGATCTTTTTCATCCTTGCCTCCCTTCAATGTCCCCCTGGGGTTTTGTCCAGCTGAGCTGCCCCGAGCTGCTGTGGGCAACCACCTCCATGATGAGGTCCTCTCTTTCCAATCCCTTCCTCACCCGATGGGCGCAGAGCCTTTGGTGGGCTCATCCCTACTCCACAGCTCCTCATGCGTGAGCCAGAGCAGCCACGGCAGATGGGGAAAGAACAGCATGCTTGGGGGGCAGACCCTGCGTGGCCCGGCATGGCTGATGCAAACCACGTTAAGGAATTCAGGCTTCATCTGAAAAGCCAAGCCAGCATTGCTGCAGTATCAGGTCAATTCTGCCTTTCCATGGAGAGTTCCTTTGATCATGCCTTCCCATCATTTGTGACTCTGCTCCAAGCATGCTCCCCAGTGACACTTCCCTACCTAAAAATCCATCCCACACTCTCTGTGCCTTTGCTCGTCCTCTTTCTTTTTTCTTCAGAGTATTCATCACTCCCTGACATATATCATAAGGTGGGTTTTATCTGTCTCTTATCTCTGTCTTCTGCCAGCAGGCAGGGTCCAGGAGGCCTGACACTTAGGTTTGGTCACTAATGTATCCCCAGCACCCAGCACAGTGCCTGCGCACAGCAGACTCTCAAGAAACTGTGAACTGGATAAAAGATTTTAAGCAACATGGCCAGAGAATTCTTAGGGTGCTATTCCTAGAAGCCCTTCCTTATGCAGCTGTTCAAAACATTGGCTTTTTACTTAAAGAAATGCATTATTCATAAAGGCATGATTCCAGCTAAATACCGGCATCGACAACACTGAATGAAGAACTTAAAAAAAAAAATCAAAAGACTTAGAGTTTATTTAGCCCAAACATCTCAAACAAGAAGTCCAAGGATAATCTCTAATGAAACATAGGCTTTGTTCAGCATATAGCCAACTTTGTATTTAATGCTTTTAGGTCACTATGCCGTAATTCTCCACCCTCACTTTGGTCTTACACTTGACTCACTTCACCCATTTACATCACCAGACTTCAGGTTTTGTGGATGTAACTTGATCAAATTTTCATTTCCCATTTGAAAACAGATACTCAGAGATGGGGTGAGACTTACTCAAGGTCTTACAGCTTACCAGGAGCCGGAGTCTGGACTACAACCTGTGTCCCCAGACACCCAGCCCACTGCCCTGCCCTCATGCAATCTTGTCTTCCTATTGGCCAGACAGGATCTGGGCCTGTCATGTCTCCCACAGGAGCTGGAGTCCCTTCCTCTTGATAGATCACAACTGGGAAAAGGTAAAGAAAAGCAAACACTAGCTTGAATGGACCCAATGGAAAAAGAGGCAGCAGAACCAGGAAAAAGCTGACTAAATACCTTGTCAAGGTCACACTTTATGTGTCCTTGAGTGGCTCCACAAAACCCTTCAGGCAGGACATTCTGCCCTGGTTCCAAAAGACCTTTTGGACAAGTTCTTTGTGATAGCTCCTATCCTGAAACATGTTCACTCTGCCAGCAAACTCTTCCTAAGAAATTTCTAGTATTTCATAGTGGGGAAGACATGGGCTTTGCATGCAGAGAGACCTGGGATGGAATCTCTATTCTACCCCTACTGACTGGGCACATCCTTTAACCATTCTGAGTCTCAGTTTCTTATCTGAATATAATGAAGGTCATAACAGCCTCCACAGCCTTTTTTTTTTTTTAATGAAAGAACGTGTTTCAGCTGCCTTAGCACAGTTTATTGCACATAGAAGAAACTTGAGAATGATGGCTACTTGTCTTAGCTGGGTTCCTGCAGAAGCAGACCCTGAGACAAGAATTCAAGTGCAACTGATTTACTCAGGAGTTGATTTCAGAAAACACCAGGAAGGAGCAGGGAAGTGAGATGGTGAAGGAAAGCAGCCAGTGAAGGGTGGATTGCCACTGCAAAATCAGAGCTCAGTTCCACTGGGGAAGTCTGGGAAATGGTGCAAAATACATGCCTGAGTTATCCCCTCTAAGGGCTGAGGGAGCTGGGGTATTGATCTACCAACTTCCATTAGTCATTGGTTGAAGGTTGTTCCCAAGAGGTGCTAATTCCCCAAAATTCACAGCCTGCCTCGCTTACATTCAGAGCTGATTCCAGACACAAGGAGAAGATCCTGGAGCAAAGAGATGTGGGTGCTGACAGCTGAGAGTCAGGCTGGTGTGCACTGAAGTGGTAAGAGTGTCAAGATAAGGGCGGGACAGTGACAGCATCTGTTACCCTTCTGTTTTGCCTCATCAAAAATAGCTAAGTAAGTCAGGAAGAGAAAAACGAATATCATATATTAACGCATATATGTGGAATCTGAAAAAATTCGCATAGACAACCCTATTTACAAAGCAGAAATAGAGACACAGATGTAGAGAACAAACGTAGGGATACCAAAGGGGAAAGGGTGGTGGGATAAACTGGGAGATTGGGATTGACATATATACACTATTGATACTATATAAAATAGATAACTCATGAGAACCTACCGTATAGCACAGGGAACTCTACTCAATGCTCTGTGGTGACGCAAATGGGAAGGAAATCCAAAAAAGAAGGGATATATGTATATGTATAGCTGATTCACTTTGCTGTACAGTAGAAACTAACACAACATTGTAAAGCAACTATACTCCAATAAAACTTTTTTTTAAAATAGCTAACGTTGAATGATCCCTTACTGTCTTCAAGGCAATGTCATGACTATTTGACACATGTTCTCTTGTTTAATGCTCACAACAAATCTATGAGGTGGGTCATACTGCTATTCCAATTTTGTAATTGAGACAATTGAGGCCCAAGGTCATGTAGCTAGATTTGAACCCAGGCTAACTCCAGAGCCCATGCTCTCACACACACCATGACACAGCCCAGTAGAGGTGAAATCAGATTCCAACTATAGAGCGTTTCATCACTGTGCAGTGTGTATTTGTGTTCCATTCTTGGCTACAGCCTTTCCTAGGCACAGTGATCTTCCGCAAGGCACTTGAGCTCCTTGGGCCCCAGTTTCTCCAGCTGTAAGATGAAGCAATAATCATATCTACTTTATAAGGTTACTGTCAAGATGAACAAGAAAGTAAATTAAGCTTACTAATTGGCATGCAGGGAATTCTCAGTAAGTGAGAGCTATTATTTTTCCTCTATGGAAACCTCAGTATTTTCTTCTGTAAAATAGAAAAATCAAACCAAATAAACCTCTCTCAAAGGACTTCGTGCTTGTCAAGTGAGAAAGGATATGTAGATATTACCATTTCCATTTCCACAAAGAAAGTGGAAGCTGAGAAGCTTATAAAATATTATATGAGAATTGGGAAGGAAGTTAATCCTGCCCCCACCACTTTCCACTCTCCCTCTATCTAGGGCAATGCCATTCATCCCCGTGGCTTCAACGACCATTTACACTACTTCAGATACTGTATTTTAAAAGTTTTTTTGTTTGTTTGCTCTTGGTTTTTGTTTTGCGTGAGGTTTCTATTTCTCTGCTGATGTTTCCTTTCTTTTCATTCATTAAGAGCATATATTTTTCCTTTATGTCGTTGAGCACACTTACAACAGTTGGCTTGAAATCTTTGGCTCCTAACTCCAACATCTGCCATGTTGAAGTTAGTCTCTATTAATTAATCTTTTATTTTTATTATTTTTTTTAAACATCTTTATTGGACTATAATTGCTTTACAATGGTGCGTTAGTTTCTGCTCTATAACAAAGTGAATCAGTTATACATATACATATGTCCCCATATCTCTTCCCTCTTGCATCTCCCTCCCTCCCACCCTCCCTATCCCACCCCTCTAGGTGGTCACAAAGCACCGAGCTGATCTCCCTGTGCTATGTGGCTGCTTCCCACTAGCTATCTATTTTACGTTTGGTAGTGTATATATGTCCACGCCTCTCTCTCACTTTGTCACAGCTTACCCTTCCCCCTCTCCGTATCCTCAAGTCCATTCTCTAGTAGGTCTGTGTCTTTATTCCTGTCTTGCCCCTAGGTTCTTCAAGACCATTTTTTTTTTTTTAGATTCCACAGATATATGTTAACATACGGTATTTGTTTTTCTCTTTCTGACTTACTTCACTCTGTATGACAGACTCTAGGTCCATCCACCTCACTACAAATAACTCAATTTCGTTTCTTTGTATGGTTGAGTAATATTCCATTGTATATATGTGCCACATCTTCTTTATCCATTCATCTGTCGATGGACACTTAGGTTGCTTTCATGTCCTGGCTATTGTAAATAGAGCTGCAATGAACATTTTGGTACATGACTCTTTTTGAATTATGGTTTTCTCAGGGTGCATGTCCAGTAGTGGGATTGCTGGGTCATATGGTAGTTCTATTTGTAGTTTTTTAAGGAACCTCCATACTGTTCTCCATAGTGGCTGTATCAATTTACATTCCCACCAACAGTGCAAGAAGCTTCCCTTTTCTCCACACCCTCTCCAGCACTTATTATTTGTAGATTTTTTGATGATGGCCAAATTCTCCTTCAATTTGTTAATATGGTGTATCACATTGATTGATTTGCGAATATTGAAGAATCCTTGCGTTCCTGGGATAAACCCCACTTGATCATGGTGTATGATCCTTTTAATGTGCTGTTGGATTCTGTATGCTAGTATTCTGTTGAGGATTTTTGCATCTATGTTCATCAGCGATATTGGCCTGTAGTTTTCTTTCTTTGTGACACCTTTGTCTGGTTTTGGTATCAGGGTGATGGTGGCCTCGCAGAATGGGTTTGGGAGTGTTCCTCCCTCTGCTATATTTTGGAAGAGTTTGAGAAGGATAGGTGTTAGCTCTTCTCTAAATGTTTGATAGAATTCACCTGTGAAGCCATCTGGTCCTGGGCTTTTCTTTCTTGGAAGATTTTTAATCACAGTTTCAATTTTAGTGCTTGCGATTGGTCTGTTCTAATTTTCTATTTCTTCCTGGTTCAGTCTCGGAAGGTTGTGCATTTCTAAGAATTTGTCCGTTTCTTCCAGGTTGTCCATTTTATTGGCATAGGGTTGCTTGTAGTAATCGCTCATGATCCTTTGTATTTCTGCAGCGTCAGTTGTTACTTCTCCTTTTTCATTTCTAATTCTATTGATTTGAGTCTTCTCCCTTTTTTTCTTGATAAGTCTGGCTAACAGTTTATCAATTTTGTTTATCTTCTCAAAGAACCAGCTTTTAGTTTTATTGATCTTTGCTATGGTTTCCTTCATTTCTTTTTCATTTATTTCTGATCTGATCTTTATGATTTCTTTCCTTCTGCTAACTTTGGGGGGTTTTTTGTTCTTCTTTCTCTAATTGCTTTAGGTGTAAAGTTAGGTTGTTTATTTGAGGTGTTTCTTGTTTCTTAAGGTAGGATTGTCTTCCTATAAACTTCTCCCTTAGAACTGCTTTTGCTGCAGCCCATAGGTTTTGGATCATCGTGTTTTCATTGTCATTTGTTTCTAGGTATGTTTTGATTTCCTCTTTGATTTCTTCAGTGATCTCTTGGTTATTAAGTAGTGTATTGTTTAGCCTCCATGTGTTTGTATTTTTTACAGATTTTTTCCTGTAATTGATACCTAGTCTCATAGCGTTGTTGTTGGAAAAGATACTTGGTACAATTTCAATTTTCTTAAATTTACCAAGGCTTGATTTGTGACCCAAGATATGATCTATCCTGGAGAATGTTCCATGACCACTTGAGAAGAAAGTGTATTCTGCTGTTTTTGGATGGAATGTTCTATAAATATCAGTTAAGTCCATCTTGTTTAATGTATCATTTAAAGCTTGTGTTTCCTTATTTATTTTCATTTTGGATGATCTGTCCATTGGTGAAAGTGGGGTGTTAAAGTCCCCTACTGTGAATGTGTTACTGTTGATTTCCCCTTTTATGGCTGTTAGTATTTGCCCTTATGTGTTGAGGTGCTCCTATGTTGGGTGCATAAATATTTACAATTGTTATATCTTCTTCTTGGATCGATCCCTTGATCATTATGTACTGTCCTTCTTTGTCTCTTGAAATAGTCTTTGTTTTAAAGTCTATTTTGTCTGATATGAGAGTTGCTACTCCACCTTTCTTTTGATTTCCATTTGCACGGAATATCTTTTTCCATCCCCTCACTTTCAGTCTGTATGTGTCCCTAAGTCTGAAGTGGGTCTCTTGCCGACAGCATATATATGGGTCTTGTTTTTGTATCCATTCAGCCAGTCTATGTCTTTTGGTTGGAGCATTTAATCCATTTACATTTAAGGTAATTATCGATATGTATGTTCCTATTACCATTTTCTTAATTGTTTTCGGTTTGTTATTGTAGGTCTTTTCCTTCTCTTGTGTTACCTGCTTAGAGAAGTTCCTTTAGCATTTGTTGTAAAGATGGTTTGGTGGTGCTGATTTCTCTTAGCTTTTGCTTGTCTGTAAAGGTTTTAATTTCACTGCCTAATCTGAATGAGATCCTTGCTGGGTAGAGTAATCTTGGTTGTAGGTTTTTCTCCTTCATCACTTTAAATATGTCCTGCCAGTCCCTTCTGGCTTGCAGAGTTTCTGCTGAAAGATCAGCTGCTAACCTTATGGGGATTCCCTTGTGTGTTATTTGTTGTTTTTCCCTTGCTGCTTTTAATATTTTTTCTTTGTATTTAATTTTTGATAGTTTAATATGTGTCTTGGCGTGTTTCTCCTTGGATTTATCCTGTATGGGACTCTCTGTGCTTCCTGGACTTGATTAACTATTTCATTTCCCATCTTAAGGAAGTTTTCAACTATAATCTCTTCAAATATTTTCTCAGTCCCTTTCTTTTTCTCTTCTCCTTCTGGAACCCCTATAATTCGAATGTTGGTGCGTTTAATGTTGTCCCAGAGGTCTCTGAGGCTGTCCTCAGTTCTTTTCATTCTTTTTTCTTTATTCTGCTCTGCAGTAGTTATTTCCACTATTTTATCTTCCAGGTCACTTATCCGTTCTTCTGCCTCAGTTATTCTGCTATTGATCCCATCTAGAGTATTTTTAATTTCATTTATTGTGTTGTTCATCATTGCTTGTTTCCTCTTTAGTTCTTCTATGTCCTTGTTAAATGTTTCTTGCATTTTCTCTATTTCCAAGATGTTGGATCTTCTTCACTATCATTATTCTGAATTCTTTTTCAGGTAGACTGCCTATTTCCTCTTCATTTGTTAGGTCTGGTGGGTTTTTATCTTGCTCCTTCATCTGCTGTGTGTTTTTCTGTCTTCTCGTTTTGCTTAATTTACTGTGTTTGGGGTCTCCTTTTTGTAGGCTGCAGGTTCGTAGTTCCTGTTGTTTTTGGTGTCTGTCCCCAGTGGCTAAGGTTGGTTCAGTTGGTTGTGTAGTCTTCCTGGTGGAGGGGACTAGTGCCTGTGTTCTGGTGGATGAGGCTGGATCTTGTCTTTCTGGTGGGCAGGTCCACATCTGGTGGTGTGTTTTGGGGTGTCTTATTATGGTGGTCTTATTATGATTTTAGGCAGCCTCTCTGCTAATGGGTGGGGTTGTGTTCCTGTCTTGCTAGTTGTTTGGCATAGGGTGTCCAGCCCTGGAAGCTTGCTGGTCGTTGAGTGGAGCTGGGTCTTGGCGTTGAGATGGAGATCTCTGGGAGATTTTCGCCGTTTGATATCACGTGGAGCTGGGAGGTCTCTTGTGGACCAGAGTCCTGAAGTTGGCTCTCCCACCTCAGAGGCACAGCACTGATGCCTGGCTGGAGCACCAAAAGCCTGTCATCCACACAGCTCAGAATAAAAGGGAGAAAAGAAAGAAAGAAGAAGATAAAATATAATAAAATTTAAAAGTTATTAAAATAATTATTTAAAAAACATTTTTTAAATTAAAAAAAAATTTTAAACTAAAGAAGGAAGGAAAGAAGAGAGCAACCAAACCAAAAAAACAAATCCACCAATGATAACAAGTGCTAAAAACTATACTAAAAAAAAAAAAGAAAAACAAAAAAACTGACAGAACCCAAGGACAAATGGTAAAAGCAAAGCTATACAGACAAAATCACACACAGAAGCATACACATTCACAAAAAGAGAAAAAGGGAAAAATATATATATATCGTTGCTCCAAAAGTCCAGCTCCTCAATTTGGGATGATTTGTTGTCTATTCATGTATTCCACAGATGCAGGTACATCAAGTTGATTGTGCAGATTTAACCCGCTGCTCCTGAGGCTGCTGGGAGAGATTTCTCTTTCTCTTCTTTGTTCGCACAGCTCCCAGGGCTCAGCTTTGGATTTGGACCCACCTCTGCGTGTAGGTCGCCTGAGGGCGTCTGTTCTTCTCTCAGACAGGATGGGGTTAAAGGAGGAGCTGATTCGGGGGCTCTGGCTCACTCAGGCCGGGACTCATACTGCAAACTCTGTCTCTTGGGCAGCAACTCAAATCTCATTTCAGTTCTTTTATCTTTAGCTGAACTACCTGTGGTCTGCCCTGCTCATACCTGATTCAGTAGTCCACCAGAGATTTGAGTCTATACACAGACCCTGGTTCCCCTCTAGCTCTCTCCTCATTCTGAGATTTGCCCCCCTGCCCTTTGTATTCCAGTAATTGTGATTGCTGCAAACCCTGTGCTCTGGTGTTCAGATCAGAAAGATTGCAGATTTTCTACTGGTACCTTAGCTGCCTCGTGTGGTGTCAGCTGTGACCTATCTTCAGGCTAAAAGCCATGATAAACAGGAAATTCACCCCATGCCATTCCCTTCTTAAAAGTGTCTACTCCCTTACAGCATCTGCCTGATTTTACTCATACTCCAGTACCTGTCTTTACATAATTGTCTTTTATATTGTGTTCCATTTTACCAAAAAGAGTGCCTCCCACAATTTACAATGCAGGAACTAAAGCTTCCTCTTCTATTTCAAAGTCAGTCATGAATAGATATTTCTAGGCTCACTTTGTTCTCAGCCATGAAATAGCCCATTTAAAAATTATTTTTCAGCCAATTCAGAGGCTTCCTACATTTATTTTCTCATGTGTCCTTGTGTTTATTCTATGATGGAAAAGCAGAAATGTAGTTTGCAGAGTTCCAGACCCAGCATCACACAGAGGGTAGAGAAGGATGGCTTTGGAGCTGAGAGATAATTACTTAATAACTGGCATGGCACCTTGGATGAATCACTCCCCTTCTCTGAGCCTCAGTTTTCTCTTTTACAAAGAATTGGGTGTTCAACTGAGCATTATACACAATATCAAAAGGAAAAATAATGAAAACAACTTTAATCAATCTAACAACTGGTAAAAGAAATGATAGTACAATTAAACAGAGTATAGCATGCTTGTTAAGAATGATTTATTGAAGTTAATGGGAAGTGTTCTTAATGTATTGTTAATATAATGAAATTGTAATGATACATTCTAAAGAGTTAAATAGAATAGTAGGATCCCAGTTTTACTTAAAAATATGTATGACATCCTTTGAAAGAAGACTGAAAGATACGTATGAAAAATGTGAACAATTGTCATGTTTCAGAGGTAAGGTTATAGGTGATTTCTTGTTTCTTCTCTATTTTCTAATTTTTCTAAAATGAATGTCATGTTTGTTTCAGGGCAAAATGCTTTTAAAATATCTTTAATCAAAGTGATGGGCTTACTTATCACCAAAGTCCCTTCCAGCTGGAACATTCTGTGACCCATTGATTCATTCAGCATATGTTTATCGAGCACCTGTCGTATACCAGCCCCCCTACTGGACACTAGAGAGAAGTTAAAGGTGATTAAGATACTGTAACTTGGGCTTCCCTGGTGGCGCAGTGGTTGAGCGTCCGCCTGCTGATGCAGGGGACACGGGTTCGTGCCCCGGTCTGGGAAGATCCCACATGCCACAGAGTGGCTGGGCCCGTGAGCCATGGCCACTGAGCCAGCGCGTCCGGAGCCTGTGCTCCGCAACGGGAGAGGCCACAACAATGAGAGACCCGTGTACCGCAAAAAAAAAAAAAAAAAAAAGATACTGTAACTTACAATTTACAATCTAGAAGAGAATCAGACACATCTTATTCCTTTCTAAAACCCCAGTCTCGGACTTCTCTGGTGGCGCAGTGGTTAAGAATCTGCCTGCCAATGCAGGGGACATGGGTTCGAGCCCTGGTCCAGGAAGAGACCATGTGCCGTGGAGCAACTAAGCCCGTGCACCACGACTACTGAACCTGTGCTCTAGAGCCTTGTGCCACAACTACGGAGCCCACGTGACCCAACTACTGAGGCCCACACCCTGAGAGCCCATGCTCCGCAACAAGAGAAGCCAACGCGATGAGAAGCCCACGCATCGCAATGAAGAGTAGCCCCCGCTCACTGCAACTAGAGAAAGCCCAGCACAGCAACAGAGACCCAACACAGCCAAAAAAACAAAAAAACCGAGTCTCTGCTCATGGCCCCAAACACAGAGGGTGCCCATTCAATGCTTGTTGAACAAATGTTGACTTTAATCACCTAGCTCAAAATCAAAGCAGAACAGGATCCCTGAGACAGGAGATGCTAGTGGTGTGAATGTGGGGACAGAGGAGGGTCCAGAGGGAATGAAGACGCAGAGGGGAGGGGCATGGAGATGGGATGTGGGGATGTGGGGTTGTGGGTAGAAGTTCAGACTTGACTGTTTCTGTGTATTGGGCTTAGACGACCTGGAGGGACCTACTAGTTCCCTCCACCTCAACAAGGATGCTCTTTCCATGGCTCCCAAGTGTACCCAAGGTGATCAGCAATCCCTTGATTACCAGAGGAGGTCAAGAAATCAGGCCTCTCTCTACATAGGTAACCCCTCAGTTCAGCATCCCTCACGGGCAGGAAGGAAATTAATGTCTACCGGGCTTGCTTTCCATCTCAGCAAGAGGTTAATGGACAAAGGCAGAATAGCCGCTGTGCGGAGGTTCCTCCCTCCAAGTCCACGGACCCTCCTCTGTGTAGTGCTTCCTGAGGCTTCGGGTGGCCGCCCCTGGAAGAAGGGGAAGACCCATACCCCTTAATTAACAACCTGAGACAAATTGGAAACAGCTGTGAATAATTAGACAATTTAAATGCTGTGAAGGAGGAATAATTTCTGGAGGCTTTAATAAATCTTATGCTGTCTCAGTCCCTATGCTGGACTTGAACTTTTTTTTTCCAGGGGTGAGTTAGCACATTACTCATAAAAGAAACAGTATCCCTTTTGTTTGGCCTGGGTCTGTTTAATAAAAAAAGAGCCGATCGCAATTACGGGAGCAGCTTGGTGACAAAGAAAGTTCCCCCATCTGACGGGGCTTGCACACTCCGTGGTGAGATGGGCAGCAGCTCCCTGACCAAGCTGTCTTGTCCAGTGTGGCTTGATTTCCACTCCAAATGATCTTCATTTTGAATTGGCTCCAGATTTTGGAGGTTGCTGTGGAAATGATAGAGTATGTGTTTGCATCAAACAAGAAGGACCTCGGGCCCACGCAGGGCTGAACTTCTGCAGGATTCTGAGCTTGTTTTACCCCACCGTATTTCAAAGAGAGAGAGGAAACTCATAATTAAAGAGCAGAAAGGAATAGAAGTGCCCCCTAGATCAATCACCTTAAAGAGAAGAATCAAGACCCACAAAGGAGAACTGATGTGTCAGAAGCTACTGCTGAATTTGCAGCAGAAACAGATCTAGAATTCAGCAGTCTGCTTTCGATTCTCCATAGCAGTTTCCAGGTGATTAAATAATCAAAATCACTTAGAGGTCCTTTAAAATGTATGTATAGCAGCTGTATGAGCACGGTGTAAAGATTCAGAGTGTGGGCTTTGGGGTCAGTGCTGGGTTACAATCCCAGCTCTACCCCTTCCTAAAAGTGATCTTGGGTAAGTCACTTCACCTCTTTAGGTCTCAGTTTACTCATCTGTGAAATGGGTATGAAATAGTTTCTAAAGTCTGTTATGAGGACTAATGGGATAAAATCTCATTAAATATAATTGCTTACTACACACAGCTGAGCATGGCTGGGAAAGGCACACAAATGGGCTCTCCTTGAACTCATGACCCAACCCTCAGGTGATATCTTTGGGCCACTCATCTTTCCTAGAAGATCATTCTATTCCTCTCCTCTTCTCAAACTGCCAGTAGCCCCTCTTCTCTGCTCGATTTCAGCTGATGACCTTGCATTTATTTTCCTTCACTAAAACAAAGTTGAAGCAAACAGAAGAGAACTTTCAATCGACCCTCCACGGAATCAACCAATCTATTTATATCCATATACTCTGTTTTTTTCTCCTGTTAAAAAGATGAATGCCCACACTCTGATCTAAGCCATTTCTTCACCTTGTGCTGGATCAAATTTCAGAGGAGCTAAGTTATTTGCTCCAGGTTAATAGCTAGTAAATAGTAGACCCAAAATTTTCATCTTGAACCTTTAAGATACGCTCTAGGAGACCATTTCCTCAGTACCTAGCAGAGAGCCTGGCATAGGGCAGACACTGAGTAAATCTCTGTGATAAATAAGTGAATTAATGAATTAATGACCTATAGACTTCAATGGACTCCAATGACACCAGTGATTTACCAACTGTAACTCCCTAGCTCTCCCTTTCCATCATCCCAAAAGCAGAGGTCTCAGGTGTATGTAAGGAGATAGGAGAATGGAATCTCTTACATAAATGGCAAAGGAGGCTTGCCACACATCCACAGCCTTTCAGAGGGAAAAATCCACATTCTAGAATTTGGTAGCACTAGTTGAACTTTACGTTCCTCATAAGAGGAATATCCGAAACTAGTACAGGCCAAGTGAAACTTGCAAAGGCCATTTGTAGAGACGATTCCTAATCCAATGGGCATAGGATTCCCATAGGAAACAATTCCTATGAGAGATGAGTTTGCAATCAAAAATTACAAACCATGTGGGACTTCCCTGGCAATCCAGTGGTTAAGACTCTGTGCTTCCAGTGCAGGGGGGCACAGGTTCAATCCCTGGTGAGGGAGCTGAGATCCTGCACACCATGCAGCCCAAAAAAAAAAAAAAAAAAAGACAAAGAAAAACAAATTACAAACCATGTGAAGAAATGAATTACCTTGAGGAGAAACAAGAGGATTAGCTATCCAAGAATCAAAGAGGGGGTTAATCTAAAAAGTGACTATTTAAAAATATTGCACTGTATCATAATGTCAGAAGCAGTTCCATCTGGATTCATTATTCTAAAGGGACTCAACCATCTATAGATCATCAGACCTGGAAAAAAACACTCTATATTTTGCAACTTCAGTCGTTAGCATAAAATTTTTGCGACATCCACAAAGAACTATTATCTACTTATTTTTTCTTTAAATTGCCTCCCTTTAAAATTTTTCAATAATTTAATTTAAAGAGAAATCATAGTGATGCATAATACCCACAAAATCATGGGTTTGATGTGCCAGTTAAATATATAATTATCATCATTTAAAAAATACTTGTCCATGTACTAAAAATGTCTCATACACCGCCAGTGGTGCATTGACCAAGCTTTAGAAAATATTAGCCTAGAGCAACTCCCCCTTTGTTTCAAACCTAAGGAAGTAAAATTTTTCCAGAGGTCAAAGAGCAAGTTCAGGACAGAGCCAGGGCTTGAACCCAGACACCCACCTCTCAGGTGAGGTATTAAATCCTGTGCTCTGCATCATGTCACCACCATTCACATCTTTTTTACATAGCTTTTAAATGTGTTTGCAAAAGTCAGAAATTCTTCGTGCATTTTCCAAAATAAATATATAAATGACCTTAGCTGAGGGAGGAGTTGTTTCCACCAGACATTTATTACAGCTCTGTAAATTAAACCCATATTTATGCATGATAATGAGATGGGAAGTGAGCGGCAGTCCTTCCCAAGTGGAGAAACAAGTCTGCGTGGAATGCATTAAAGTAATAATATCACTAAAGTCACAGTTAATTGAGGAGCTCAAAGGGCTTTGGTGATGGAAAGCCATTCCTAACACTTGGAAAGAAATTACGTTAAAGGAAGAGGGATTTCCTTCATGACTGAAATATTCCCAATCTATGGGTAAACTGGAGCCTGCTTGTTTTGAACAACTGCAGAGCAAAAGAGATGTTTGGAGCTTTTTTTCAGTTATCTGGGAGCAAAAATTTCAGCCCCATCCACATACTTCAACTCCGTCTCTCCACTCCCACCACTGCTCAATCTATGAACATTCCAGATAAAACATCTCAAGGTAAGTACCAAACTCCAACTCCATGGAGCATCATTCAACACTCCTCTCAGTCAGATCTCACCAGCCCATCACTTCCCACCATGGGTACTCAATGAACTAACACGTATGCTTGTATAAGTTATGGAGGTGCCACCCACTAAAATAAATGCCTCCCAGAAGTTCAATGGCAAAGCACAATAGAAATTTACTCCTCACTTCTTTAACAGTTCAATGTGAGTGTTTTGGTTTGGTGGGCAGTTCTTCCATGTGATGGTTCAGATCCTTTCCATCTTGTTTCTACCATCTTTTGGAACTCAGGATCCTCTAACTCCGGCTATCAGGCAGGGAAAGAGTTCAAGGACATGGTATACCCTTTTCTTAATCATGTCAGCCCAGGAGGTAGCAAATATCACTTGTGCTCACATTCCACTGGCAAGAACAGTCATTTGGCACCTTCCAGATGGAAGGAAGGCTGGAATATGCAGTCATTGTGCAAACAACCCTCCTTGCCCTTTTTCCTGCTGCACATTCTCCACCTCTTGAACCCCTATTCATCCTTCAAATACCACCTCTGCTGTAAAGCCATCACTGTTGTCTCAGGCAGAATAACCACATTCTTCTCTATTAGAAGACACATCAGGTATTCAAGCATCAGTATTTTCTGACACCTGAGCCCCCAAGAACTAAGTCTGTATCTTATTCAACTTTGTGTCACGAGTAGTATTTAGCACTGTTCCTGACATAGGACAGTGGGCATTCAATATACGTTGAATAAATTAAACCAATGCATGTTCATAAGTTTCATCAATAAGCATGTGGTGATCATTTCACCATACATACAAATATCGAATCATTATGTTGTACACCTGAAACTAATGTAGTGTAATATGTCAATTACACCTCAATATAAACAAACAAAAAATATTAAATAAACAAATAAAATTTTTAAAAGTTTGCAAAAACAGCACAAAGAGCGTTCATCATATCCCTTACCTGGTTTCCCCTAAAGCTAACATCTTACAAAACCATAGCACAATTATTAAAACACAGGAAGTTAACATTAGTTAACTATCAACTAAACTAAAGCCCTTATTCAAACTTTACCCATTTCCCCATCCTACCCTTTTTCTATTCCAGGATCCTGACCAGCTTCCCACATTACATTTAATTGCTATTTCTCTTGAGTCTCCTGCAAGCCTCTGACCATTTCTTCATCTTTCCTCAGCTTTTATGAACTTGACACTTTTGAAAAGTATAAACGTGTGATTTTGTCAAATGGATATGGCAAAATTCTTGACAGAGATGCTGTTCTACAAGGACAGGAAACTGAATCCATGTGTCAAAGTTTATAGGCAGGGAAAGGGACGTATCTCTGCCTCCAGAATGTTCACAGTTCCCCCCACCACACCCTGCACATTGAAGCCGCACCTGAGCTATCTCCAATCCCTCCGTGGACAGAAGTCAGCAGGTGGGAGTCCCGTGAACACTTTCTCCAAAAGTGGTGCCTTCGTAACAACTTTTAAGATAATATGTTGAGATGATGATTGATAAGACTATGATTTTTTTAAAAAATAGCAGAGGAGGTAGTGTGAAAGCAGGACTCTGAGTCACATACAGACACACGCAGTCAAGGGGTTTCCCCTTTTAATGGGCCGCATCCCTGAAACCAGACATACAGACTCGTCCCCTTGTGCTGCCATTAGGACCCCCTCCTTCCCCAGCTTCATTCCTTTAATCAGAACCTACTTTGTCTCTGGCTGCTGACACCAAGATTTCCCTTTCCTCCCCATCTCCATACTCACATCCCAGAGGATCAAGGGATTGAGAACTGCCCCCCACCCCTGCCCCCAGCCCCGAGGGCAGCTTCGCTGGTACCAGGCTCAGAGCCCAATGATCCAGTGTGTGGGATCTGGGCCAGACTAGCCTGGATTGGAATTCTATCTGCTGAGAGGAGCTTCTGAACCATAGGATCCAGTTTCCTCATCTGTAAAATGGGATAATTGTAATGCCTGCTCTACGATTTAATTGCAATGGAATTACAGAAGACGGTATATGTAAAGCATCGGACCAGGCACGGGAAGAGCCCAATACACCTGCAGTAGGTTATGCCTAGAAAAACTCACCCAGGTGCTTCCTTCCCCTCTTCTTTTTCATTTGCACCAAAGGGCATGTTTCCCTGCCCCCAGCCCACATCAAACCAGACACAAAGGTCCAGAGACCTCTGGCTCGAAAGCCATCTAAAGATTCTCTGAGGCATCATCTTGGTGGTAGGGCAGACCTTCCCTTTTCAGAGACTAGAAGTGTCTGGGCCCTGGGGAGACAGGAGTTGGGAGAGAGTGGGTATCTTCTGCCGCAGGTCAGGGGACAAAGGCAGGGGGCTTGGAGGACACCCTCACCTCCCCACTGTCACCACCTGCAGGGAGAACAGCACGCTGACCAAGGTGGACGGTCCCTCTGAGCTGGGAGGCAACGGGGACCCATGGTAGGTATTCTATTGTTGTCATCACCAACAGCCTGTCGTCTCCCTCTGGAGATCGTATAAGAATTTGAAGACACTCAAAACTGCAAAAACATCTGGAGTGCAGAAGAGCCACTCTGCAGTGTTCCCCGGAGCAGCAGAACATAACCCCCTGGAGGGCTCATTAAAGCACAGACTGCCAGGCCCACCCTGAGTTTCTGACCCAGGAGGTCTGGGTGGGGCCCTAGAATATGCATCTCTAACAAGCTACTTGGTGATGCTGATGCTGCAGGTTTAGGGACCACACTTTGGGAACTGGTGCCGCAGAAGAATTCCTTTAAACCAGTGACTTTTAGCTGCTACTTCACATTGTTGGCAGTGCCTTAAAAAAAACACAAAAAACCCATGCCTGGATCTCAACCCCAAAGATTCAGATTTTAAAAGTCAGCGTTTGAAAACACCTCCCCAGATGCGCCTCTAAGGGTGCGATCCACTGCATTAAGGTTACCAATATGCTCCTCCTGGGTTTTACTTCGTCCAAAGATATTCACTCCAAAACCTCTTTTCTTCCTCACATTCTATAAATGATTCTATTCTACAGAATCTTGGAGTCGGTGGCAGGCTTTTTTCCATGATCTCTGTAATCTAAGGAAGTACTGATTTTGCTGGAATTATACCAATGCTTCCTGGTAACTCTCTGATGGTAGGTTTCTCCAGGTCCACAGTGGGAATAACTGTAGAAAACACAGGATGCTCAGGGCTGCACTGGAACTGGGGAAACACACTTGGCTGTGCTAGGAGAAAACTGTCCAGCCCCTCACATGTGAAGGGGAAAGGAGTCCAAGCCTTTACTGGCAATGAGGTGGTGAAATTTCAGAAGTGACCTTCTCAATGTCAAGACTTGGGGGGCAGCAAATTCAGGGCTAGGACTTTGGTGCCCTGTGCTAAGTTTCCCCGAGCTGCTGTAACACATTACCACAAACTTGGCGTCTTAAAAACAGTAGACAAATTCTTACGCCTGGAGCCCAGAAGTTCAAAATCAAGGTGTCAGCAGGGCCACACTCCCTTGGAAGGTGCTAGGGAAGAATCTTTCCCTGTCTCTTCCAGCGTCTGGTGGCTCCGGTGTTCCTTGGCTTGTGGCTACATCACTCCAATCTCTGCCTCTATGGCCATGTGGCCTTCTCTCTGTGTCTCTTCATCTGTCTGTTATGAGGACAGCCATCATTAGATTTGGGGTCCACCAGGGTAATCCAGGATGATCTCATCCCAAGATCCTTAATTTAATCCCATCTGCAAAGACCCTTTTTCCAAATAATGTCACGTTCACAGGATCCAGGTATTCGGTCCTGGGCATATATTTTGGGGGGGGGCACCCTTCTGCCCATAGCATTGGCAGAGGAAGGGTCTGGTCTATACACCCCACGTGATTCCTCTCTCACAGCCAGATGTGGAAGAGGACTTTCACGTTCCAGATTTCACAGTCAGTAACTTCTTTGTTTTAGGAGCTGAGAGGAATAAAGGTGAGAGCTGGGGAGGGGAGGCGGGCGGAGGGGACTGAACAAGAAGGAACGTGGAGTTCTGGCTCAGCATTGACTCCCAGAGAGCCTGGGTGGCCAATTAACATGAAGGAGACGTGTCCCTATCAAGTTAGGCTGTGTCACCTTCGGTCCTGCCGCCCCTCTCTCTGCACTGCGCACCCTCTCCATCCGAAAGACCGAGTCTTGGCATTCCCTGCGATCCCGCCAGGGCTGAGTGGGTCATTCTCTCCCCTGTACCCCCAGAGTCCTGGGTATGGGGAAGCATGTGGAGGTACTGCAGGAAAGCAGAGGGGTACAGAGATTGGACTCTGCTGAAAGGCTGAATATAAAACGTGTCGAGTCATTGGATAGAAACGTCTCGTGAGTGTCAGTAAGATTACTGAAGCATGGGCTTCCCTGGTGGCGCAGTGATTGAGGGTCCGCCTGCCGCTGCAGGGGACACGGGTTCGTGCCCCGGTCCGGGAAGATCCCACATGCCGCGGAGCGGCTGGGCCCGTGAGCCATGGCCGCTGAGCCTGCACGTCTGGAGCCTGTGCTCCGCAACGGGAGAGGCCACAACATTGAGAGGCCCGCGTACCGCAAAAAAAAAAAAAAAAAAAAAAAAGATTACTGAAGCAAAAAGAGAGAGGGCTCGCTCCTGTGCTTTCCCCTGGTAGCATTCAATCGACAGGGTTGGCTTTATCTGTGAAGGAAGCCATGGAAAATACTTATTTCACACCCTACAGGGTGATTTCCCCCTTTTTAAAAATAAGCAAATTATGCCCCACAAAATCTAACATGAGGCTGTGTAAATTGTTGATTATTTAAAGGCACGAAAATGCCATTTCTATAAATGCTTAAGTCACAGGCTCTGACATTTGGGGCCACCCCGTGTTGGACAGAAATGACCAGGACAATCCCTGGCTGAGGTCAGCGTGGGGCTGCAGCTGGCTGAGCAGAGCCCACAGCTCTCATGAAGCTACTACAGCTGAAGCTCCCTCCTCACACTGGTCTCCAGCCAAGGGAAACCTGAGGGGCCACCACGGGGCTGCCACCCTTGTCATGTAAGCAGGGGCCTTCTTGTAATTGAAAAAAAAAAGCATGAGTCAAAGCTCATGAGGATGGACCCGCAAGATGAGTTCATTCAACTGGGATTCATTCAGGATCATCTGGGGAGTAAGGGGTGAGGTGGGAGAGGAAACAGGAGGCCAGGGCCAAGGCACTAGGATTTTACGCTAAGGGCGGATGAGAAGCAGAGTGGCGTAGTCAGATGGA
Source organism: Delphinapterus leucas (assembly GCF_059928025.1). Classification (NCBI taxonomy): domain Eukaryota; kingdom Metazoa; phylum Chordata; class Mammalia; order Artiodactyla; family Monodontidae; genus Delphinapterus; species Delphinapterus leucas. The sequence continues at coordinate 171,900,042 of NC_143130.1, forward strand.
TGTTTTAGGAAGATTATGCCACACATGATGTAGAAGCAGTGAAAACTGATAAATTTGATTATGTAAAAAGAAAATTTGTGGAAAACATTAAAATTTCTGCATGGAGAAAAACATGAATAAAGTCCAAACTACAAAGTGGGAAAAAAATATTTGCAAGTCACATCACAGAGAAAAGATTGAGTTCCTTAATTTCCAAAAAGCTGCACAAATCCATAACCAAAAGACCAAATTCTGCAAACAAGTGAACAAATAGTTCACAGAAATAGAAATAAAAATGAGTTTTAAACATATTAAAAGGTGGTCAAACTCACTCTTAATAAAGGGAATGCAAATAAAAGTACGAGATTCCATTTTTATCCACTAAATTTACAAAGATTAAAAACATATTTATATACAAGTCAGTTGGAGGAGGGCAGTAATCTCTACCTTCATGGAGAACAATTGTCAATATTAATTCAGAGTTAACGCAGATATTCTTAACCCAACCACTTATCCACTTCCAGGAACCTGCTCTGTGGCTACATGCATGTACATGGATTTCCACTTGCAAAAGGAAAAGTCTGGAAGTGACATAGAGGTCCATTAACATGTGAATAGTGGTTAAGAACATCATTATGGGCTGAACGTGTCCCCCAAAAGATACGCTGAAGTCCTAACCTCAGGACCTCAGAATGTAACCTAATTTGGAAATAGAGTCACTGCAGATGTAATGAGTTAAGATGAAGTGGAATAGCGTGGGCCCATAATTATGGCATCCTTATAGGAAGAGGCAAGACACAGAAAGGAGAACGCCATTGAAGGCAGAGATGCACAGGGAGAGGAGGCCATGTGACGATGAAGGCTGAGGCTGGAGGGATGCAGCTGCAAGCCAAAGAACGCCAAGAATTGTCGGCCACCAGCAGAAGCTAGGAGAGAGGCATGAGACACGTTCTCAGGGGAAGTGTGGCCCTGCTGACACCTTGATTTTGGACTTCCAGCCTCCAGAGCTGTGAGAGGATAAAATTCTGTTGTTTAAGCCACACAGTTTTTGGTACTTTGTTACAGTAAGTAGCCTTAGGAAACTAAGACAGACACAAACTCTGGAGCTGGACCGCATGGGTAGCATCCCTGCTCTGTCACTGACTGAGTTTAGTTTCTCAACTTCTCTGAGCCTCTATTTTCTCATCTTTAAAATGGAAATAACAAGCAACATATATCCTAGGGTTGATTTTAGATTGAATAAATTAATGCCTGAACTCTTCAACAGAACCTGGTGCATAGAATACTACTATCTCAGTGTTCACGAAATACAAATAGATACATTTTCCAATAAGATAGAGCAGGTGTATACAAGAAAGTACTATGGAGGCCTTAAAATAATGCTGTGGATCTAATGCACTGAAATGGAGTGATCCCTAAGATATACTAAGGAGGAGAAAGTATTAGTAGGGAAGAACTCCATATTGGATCAGTTTCTTTTACTTTAACCTTTGTATTCTATTGCTCTTGCTACAAGAATGTTGCCTATAGCCTGGAATATACATGATATCCCATTCTCAAAGCTGTGACCTTTAAAGGTATAACACTTTTCCATTCATTTAAAGATACGAAGTTGCAGAACAGAGAATAACATTTGTCTTGTTGGAGGTTTACAGGAATATCGTGGTGGGACCTACCTGGGCAGCTGCAGGAAAAAGGATTCCAGCACCAAGAAGACTGCAACAACCAGCCACACGCCCTCCCCTTTTAGTATAAAAGAAGCCTGAATTCTAACTTGGGGAAGATGGTTCTTTGGGACACTAGTCCACCATCTTCTCGGTCTGCTGGCTTTCCAAATAAAGTCTGTATTCCTTGCCCTCACAACTTATCTATCGATTTATTGGCCTGTCATGCAGCGAGCAGTACAAGCTTGGACTCAGTAACAAAAGCAAGGGGCAGGGCAACACATAATAAGGTGCTGCCATTGAGGTAGGGACTGGCAGAGACAGTGGTTCTATATTATATGCACTGACTGCCTTTGGAGGTAACTGTCAAGTGTAGGGGTCCCTGGAGGGGCATCTGTGGGACTTGGGGACAGGGCGGGAGGGTACCCAGTCTTTCCTGCATTCTTCATACCCTCTGAATTTTGAGTCTTGTGCATGTATCACCTCTTTATAAATTAAATGAATACAAAATTTTAAAGAAAGGAAAACCATGCTGTCAACAATGGGAGGCGGGGGGACAAGAGCTCAGCGACTGGCTAAGACTCAAGGTCAATATTCAACTGGGAGATGATTTAGTCCTGAACATGTGCAGTGGGTGAGGAGAGAGAAGCAGGAATTAGAGGCATATCCAAAGATGCTGAGGAGATGGACTCACGGAGATGTGAGAGAGAGGGAGACCTCAGGATGGCTCCAAGGACTCAGGCCTGGACCATAAGTGGATGGATGAGCCATCTGCTGAGATGCAGAGTGACAGAAGAAGCCCAGCTAAGTTTTCTTGCCTAAAGCAGGAGGTGGGTGGTGGGGAGAGTAGAAAGTATTCACTTTGGAAAATGCCTTTTATTTCATTCTTATTTGGTCTATATTCCCATTTGTTCTCTACTCCATCTCATGAACATGGACCCTTATGTATTCTAGAAAGGAAATTCAGCTTGGACAAAGCCAGGCTTATCTCCAAGTCCCACCACAGCTGTGTGAGCTTGGACAAGTCACAGCCTCTCTAAACTTCATGATTAAATGAAGTCATAGATAAAGGCAGAATGTGAGGGCTACTGGAGGAGATTGACAACGAGACCGATTCCAATAGTAATTGTTGTCATAGATATAAAATTCCTTTTTTCCTCTCTGAGAATTTCATATGGATATGTAAGCAGGCTTATCTTTAAACCTGCTTCTGTTACAGTAAAACTAAAAGTTGTTTTTTCCTCCTGTAAAAGGGATCCTTTGGATTCTAAATAAATAGATTCTGGAATTCAGGGTTTTGTTTAAAATGGGCAAATCCCAGGAGTCTGCATCTGATCCCAGAGCCTCCAGTCAGAGGTATCTCTATGAACGACACGCCAGGCGGATAGGCATCTGTCCTCGGACAGGAGAGGCTGGGAGCTGCCCCGCCAGCTGGCAAGAGTGATAAGAGCAGCCACCGCCCCTTTCTGGGGGCTGCCCACACACACTTCCTATGAGTGACCTCTGTGCTAAAGAGCTTTACTAATGTCCTTACCTTGAATTCCAACTGCAGCTAACAAGGTATGTCTTGTAATTCCCAGTTCACAGATGGAAACATGGGGACTTGGAGAAGTTAAATGATGTGTCAGAAGCCACAAAATCCCACTGAAGGGCTAAAGCCAGGACTTGAACTCGGCTCTGTCGGAGTCTGTTCTCCTGACCTCTACATTATACTTGCTCCCCAGCTTGTTTCCAGTATGAAACATTCGCTGTGTGAGCGCGGGCCACATTTCCGAGGTGGAGGCCCAGTTCCTGCTACTATATCATGACAGTGGGGGGGACGAGGAAAGGTCCGGGAACAACCCCTCCCTGCCTCAGGCCTCCCGCACACATTGGATTCAATCACCAATTTGCATGGGATAAAGAGGCTCTGATCAGCTGTTTCTGTATCCTTCACCCTTCCTCAGAATTACATCAGCCGGCTTTCCACAGTATATGCCCCATGGAACACCAATCCTTCCAGCTGCCTTCTAGGGAAGCAAGAGAGAAGGGGTTCTGTGATTTAGTGAGTTTGAGAAACACAGCCTACTCTATTCTGTTCGGGAAATTCATGAAAACATTAGTGGGTTAAGGGCTTAGAGAAGAACAGCAAGAAAAACAAAATAAAACGAAGCAGATTAACCACATTTAAAGCAGTGTGTCTCCGTCTTATCCCACTAAGAACCCCTAATACCAGGCTTCCGGGGAAAGCCTCAGGTAGCCACTAGCTCAAGAAACTGCTCCCAGCCCCTTTCTGAGGCTCTCTGGGGTGGCTGGGAGGAACTGGTGAGAGCTGGCCCTGGAGGTGGGGTGAAGGAACTGTCACCTGGCCCCAGGGCCACAGCCCACATGTGGCTAAGGCTCTGCTGTTTCTAATCGTCGGGCACCACGTGATCAATTACTAAGGGGTAGGATACAGGGGCAGAAAAGGAGGTGAGGCTCTGCCCTAATGGGACTTGGCTGGTTGCCAGATCTTCACAGAGGGCCGTGGGTGCGCACTGCCCCATACCATGAGTAAGCATCACCCAGGCCCTTGACACACGGTCCAGGCTGCCCCCAACCCTTGTGGGCCCGACCCAGAGGCTGGGCCTTGCACCTGGCTCTGCCTCGGAAAATGCAGTCACCCATCTATTTGTAGCTTTATTTCATGGCCTGTATGTGTCTCTGCTCTTTAAATTCTCCTTGGAGCCAATAATATCTTACCGATTGCCTCATTAATTACGAATTAAATGAAATCTCTGACATGTTCTTTTCATACTTTTATTTATATTTACATTCATTTTATTTTTAAAAAATTATCTTTGATACTATGTATAACATAGACAACTGATGGGAACGTACTGTATAGCACAGGGAACTCTACCTAATGCACTGTGGTGACCTAAATGGGAGGGAAGTCCAAAAGGGAGGGGATGTCTGTATGTGTGTGGCTGATTCATTTTGCTGTGCAGTGGAGGCTAACACAACATCGTAAACCAACCATACTCCAGTAAAAATTAATTTTAAAAGTCACCTTTAACATTGCCACTTATACAGTTTTCTAAAACTAAACAGAATACCAGCCCCCTTTTCCCCTTGATTTCTTTGCTGAGTTCTCTTTCTTATTTCTTGACTTAAACATGTGATTTTTATTTTCTTCATTAACAATGAAAAGTATTTTATGTTACAGACTTGCATCTGCAATAGGAAGAAAAATGACTTCCCCCAAATCTTCCCTCCTAATTCCCAGAACCTGTGAATATTATCTCATATGGCAAAAGATGTGATAAAGCTAGGACTCTTGAGAGGAGGAGCTTATCCTGGTTTATCTAGGTGGGCCCTAAATGCCATCATTTGTATCCCTTCAAGAGTGACACCGAGGGAGATTGAATACAGACACACAGAGAAGGTGATGTGAAGACAGAGTCAGAGGATGGAGCCACGCAGCCTCGAGATCACTGGGGCAGCTAGAAGAGGCGCTCCCCTGCAGCCCACAGAGGGGGCACTGCGCTGCCAACACCTTGATTTCACACTTCTGCTCTCCAGAACTGTGGGAGAACACATTTCTGTGAAGCCACCAGCTTTGTGGTAGGTTGTCACAGCAGCCACAGGAAACTAATACCTCATCTAATAGACATTTGGCCTTGTTGCGTGGATTTCCACGTATTGGGTGGTCATTGTCAATATTTACTAGGTAGCCTCCAATTGAAGCTTTTATTGATGGGTATTGACCTAAGAGATATTCAGCAGAAAACTGTGTTCCCTCCTTTTTAAGTGGGTTTTGTTAGTTTCTGCTGCTGATGATAATTAGCTTGCTATTTTTGGCATTCTGAATTTGGCTTGTGCTTTCTTTGAATTTATCCACATTTTTATCATGATTAAAATTTATCATCAATTTTTTTAATATTCATGGGATTAGAAAAGTCGTAAAGCAACTTGTAAGGTGTAATAAATAAATAAATACATCTTTGCCTCATCCACATTCCTGTTTTGACCTACTTAATCTTAAAGGACTTCTTCTTAATGCTAAATTCTCCTACTTTTATTATGTTTGGGATCATTTCTCTTTGTATTATTGACAGATTTTGCTTTCTAAATTTTAATACTATGCAATTCATCCCATACAACTTTGTGATTGTTTTGTTTTCTTTATATACTTTATCAATTTATAGCAACCAAAATTTAGCCTTTGCGGTTTTTTGTTTGTTTGTTTTGTCTTATGCGTGCTTGAAAAGGGCTTTGAAAATACTTTTTCCTCAAACTTTTGAGCCACTTCCTTTTACATGTGCCTCATGGAAACAATACATAGCTGAGTTTGGGGTTTTGTTTATTTTTTTGTCCAATCTTGGAGTAAGCATGAGGTGTAACCCATTTACATTTATTGTCATAACTGATACTTTTGCTCTTGCCTTCATCACCTTGTTTTATAAGATACTGTTAATGATTTATTCTCCTTTCCTTTGCTTTGATTTTCTTTTTTATTATTTATTTTTAGTTTATTTATTTTTGGCTGCGTTGGGTCTTCGTTGCTGTGTGCGGCCTTTCTCTACTTGCGGCGAGCTGGGGCTACTCTTCATTGTGGTGCACGGGCTTCTCACTGCAGTTGCTTCTCTTGTTGTGGAGTACAGGCTCTAGGCACACGGGCTTCAGTAGTTGTAGCACGTGGTCTCAGTAGTTGTGGCTCGTGAACTCTAGAGCGCAGGCTCGGTAGCTATGGCACACGGGCCTAGTCGCTCTGCGGCATGTGGGTTATTCCCGGACCAGGGCTTGAACCCATGTCCCCTGCATTGGCAGGCCGATTCTCAACCACTGTGCCACCAGGGAAGTCCTACATACCACTTTAAAATCTTCTGGACACACTGGTACTCACCTACAGCTTCAAGAAGCCATCTCTCACAGTTTTGCTCTTGGGATAAGGCCTGGCCACCTTTTTATTTATTCATTCAACAAATGTTTAATGGATGCACACTATGTGCCAGGCAGGTGCAGGCCCCAGGAATCAGAGACAAGCAAAGATGGTTTGGTAAAGGAGAGAGAGAGACCCTAAGTAAGTAATCATCGATAACTGGATAAGTAATTATTGTGATAACCATATAGCTGCCTTCAAATTCTACTGATGTAGAGCAGTTGAAAGGAAATATAACTTGACTCGCTTGTAAATACATCCCTGTAAATAAGGGATCTCCATAAGGTCTGGGTTTCCTCTTACAAGCAATGCTGCTTTCTGGGAAAGGTGAGCTGCACACAGGCCCTTAGCAGCATTTTGGAATCTGTCCTCTTTCTGCTAGAATCCATTTCTGACCCATGCCTGGCACCCTCCCCGAACTACCAGCTGGTGCAGGGTTTTCTGTTTCTATATCTCATGCCCATTTCAATAGGAACCAGGAGGAAAGAATCACAATCCTTGCTCTTTTTTAGGAAGATGGTAAGTTTTCTCTTCCATGTAGCCCCAGAAACTAGCACAGCAACTAGCCATTGAAATAGTGACTTAACCAGTACCCTTTGCTCTAAGCTGCTTCAACTTTCGAGAAGAAGAGAGGACATAGAAATGTATACATTGTCATAGTCCTGACTCTGTCCTTATGTGACTAGGCAAGCCTGAGAGACTCCCCTCACCCTCCAAGACTTGGTTTTCTTCCCCACCCTGCTGTGGCAGGACAGATGCAGTGCCCACAGTTAAGCAGCATAACTGTCATAAGGTGTCCAATCACATCTGCCCTTACTTGTCAAGAACTCCCTGACGGCTGCCTGCTGCCACACCCTGGCCTCAGGGCTGGAGCCTTCCTAAAGAAGATGAGGTGCAAAAAAAAAAGAAGACCTAATGACTGCATTAGGTCTTCCCTGCTGTGCACAGGCTTTCTCTAGTTGCGGCAAGCAGGGGCTACTCTTCGTTGTGGTGCGCAGGCTTCTCATCGCGGTGGCTTCTCTTGTTGCAGAGCACGGGCTCTAGGCACGCGGGCTCAGTAGTTGTGGCACGTGGGCTCAGTAGTTGAGGCTCACGGGCTCTAGAGCGCAGGCTCAGTAGCTATGGCACACGGGCCCAGCCGCTCCGCGGCATGTAGGATCTTCCCGGACCAGGGCTTGAACCCATGTCCCCTGCATTGGCAGGCGGATTCTTAACCACTGCGCCACCAGGGAAGCAGTCAACAGGTCAGAAATGGAAGCCCATGGGCCTCAGGTCTTGCCCCAGATCTGGGTGCAGCAGCAGAGGAGGCCATGGGGGCAGGAATTGACATTCACTGGGAGAAACAGTGAAAGCGAATTCAGGAGACATCCAGAAATTCCACAGCAAGAAATAGATCTAGAACCAGAGTTACCTGCCAGGCCTCCAGGGAGACAAGTGGTTGGGAGAAGAGACTGTACCAGAAGTCAAAGAGGTTGAGTGAGTCTTGTAGGCGCACGCAGGCCCGTGGACCCTCTATGACAGATGGAGCAGACAGTCTTAGGGCTGCGCCCTGATGCTGTGGTGCTCTGACCCTGATTCATCCTGTTGTTCCGGGAAACAACTTCAGGACGAGACCACCATGGTTTCCGCTTCAGCCCTCCACTGTGATCAATCGTTGTAACTAAACTTTTCCAGTGACTGCTTATGCCAAACTGCAGTTTCCCAAGAGGCCCACCCACAAGGAAGAGTTTATGGATTTTGGGATCCAACCAAACCCACTGGGGCCAACTACAGGGCCAGATCCCGGCAGGGGGAGCAAAACCCCAAGAGCGGGAGTCCCCGTGGATGGTGTGGGAAGAACAGGAGGGTTTTTGAGACTCAGCTCAGCTGTAACAGCTCAGTCCACACTCTGGCCCCTCCACGGCAGGGCCCCCAGCCTACCTACCCTGCAGCCAACAGGGCTTGCAGAGAACATGAGTGTCAACTCAGTCACTGCCTCTGTCCCACCTCTGTCAGCATCTCTTCTGTCACCAAGGGAGATGGCTCGCCATCCATCTCAGTCTTGCGGACAAATGTACTCAAAGAACTTCAGCTTTGGGGTAGGCATGAAGAGGCAGGAAGGGAAAAAGTTCACCTACATAGTGTCCAGCTCTGCCTTCCCCCAAATGTAGTACCTAACAGGAGGCGCCATTCATAAGGAGAGTTGGCTGCTGGCTAAGATTTTCCCTTTTTCTTTTTCTTCTTTTTTTAAATCTGGTGTTTATAATTCCAATTGGTGTAAAATTTCCTGATGCTTAACACATCACATTACTGACACTTTCGAATGAATGACTCATTCCCGAATAATTGACTAGGTTTGTAATTTGGGAAGTAAAATCACATTTACGAGTCCCTCGAGGGGAGGGTCTATATTGTTGTGCATAAAAAGTAGATAAATCATAAGAGCAAAATCTGCAAACATTCCCATTAGCCTTTGTCCTTGCATTAAGGCAGTGCCTCTTAAAAGCGCACAGCTGCCTAGAATCACCAGAGTGCTTTCAAATCGGACCCTGTTTTATCTTGATGGTAAAATTACATGTTGGTCACCGTAATCCTATCTGTGTCCAATGGGTCGGCCATTCTCCGAATCCCCCCTGTCCCAGCCCGGCTTCCCAATCCAGTTCAAACCATCCAGGCCACACTGACTTTGAGTGCTTTGTGGCCAAATGTGGAAACTCATCAAGCAGAAACACTCCCCAATTAAGCCAGATTCCATCCCAAGGAGCACCCACAAATAATAAATAGGTGCATTGCCGATTTAGGGTTCAAGAAACCCACAACATGATCCTAATAAGATTTGACAAGGGGATTTTTTTTTTTTTTTAGTGGTTGAGAGTTAACTATTATTATTTTGTTTTAACTACACACATGCACTCATTTTTAAGCATATCTATTTTTAAGGGCCAAAAAGTACATATGGAACCGAAAGGCAGACTCGAGCCTGCAGTCTTTGGTGCTGAGCTCTAATTGTATTTTTATGTGCTGTGGATTTGAAATCTAGAAGTCCTGGGATTTTAAGCCTCAGGTCCTTTTCCCACTTTTCCAGAGAACTGTAAATTAGTTTAGTATGCTTGAAAGAACCCCTAATTGTAACTGCTCTTGTTGACATATCAACTTGAGGCCGCACAGAGCTGGGTTTGGGACCGTTGCCCTTGGTTTTGTAGTTACAGTGCATTTTAAGGGCCTGACAGGTCCGGTGCTAAGATGTTCTGAATTAGATTTGAATTACAACCGCTAAATGCCCCTGTCAAAGATTGTTAGGCCTGACACTAGCCATATACCGTGAGCTGACTGTTCTGATGCAAGGCCGGCGGCTTAAACAAAGACATGCCCCCAAGTTTCATTCCGAATTGTCAAAATGTAATTGAGTTAAAAAGAGCAACTACAGCATAAGAATTGCAATCTTTGCTGCTTCTTTTCACTTTGAAATAAATCCAGGGGACAATTTAGCTGCATCATAGGCGCAAAATGAGAAGAGTATTTTCTACCAAGATGCCGTGTGCTTAAAAAATAAAACTCCAGACCCGTTCCTGTATTGCAGGATCAGAAGAGCCAAAGACCTTTTCAAATACCTTTCAGTTGTGGACTTAGTCCTTCCCAAATGAAAGGAATAAAAACAACCAGCCAGACAGTTGACCCGGCCGTGCCAGGTATGTGGTTGTCACTCAACAAATATTGGTTCATGGAAATGAACAAATGAATTTTAAGGTCATGGGTAGAGAGATGGGACATCGGAGTCGGGCAGCCTGGCTTGGATCCCCTTTCTGCTGCCAGATGTGTGACTCGACCAATGGTTTGTCTTTTCTGAACCTCATCGCCCTCATTGGCAAAGCTGAGGATAGCCAAGCCTACATCCTCGCGTGTTAACTGCGACCATGACTGTTAAAGCACGTTACAGTCACTTGATACATTTTCTTTCCTTTCTTCAAAAGATCACCCACAGCAAGGTTTCAGGATGCTGTTCTGGGGACTTCCAGCCATAAGCCATAGAGAAGCAAGGCCTGGAGAGGCTGGAACACGGGTGTCCAACTCAAAGGCTACCAGGCAGCACATCTACATGGGAAGCTGCTGGGACCACGTAAGGAGTGGTGGAGATCGTGATGGCTGAAGAACACCTGCTCCATCTAAAATTTCCCAAATTCGAATTTCAAATACCTGGGCCAGAGCAAATTTAGCTGCCAGTGGATTCAGCCAGGGGCCAATAGTTTATCCCTAGAAGACGCGTATCTTCTTATATTTAAGGCAAGGCACCGGGTAGAGTAGAACTTGGGTTGTTAAATAAAATATAGGATGGCCAATTAAATTTGAATGTCAGGTAAATCATTTATTAGTATATGGACCTCCTAAATATCACATGGGCATATTTTTAAAGTATTCACTGTTTATCTGAATTTAAATTTTGTTGTTGTTGTTCCTTTTTTTTTTTCTTTCGCTAAATTTGGCAGTGCCTGTTAGAAAAAGCCTGGAACTGGGAATCAAAAAAGACCAAAGCTGAAATCCTGCTGCCCCTTAGTAATGCATTTCACCTCCTGGAGTCCAGGCAGAAAAATGGTAACACTGGTCCTGACTCACAGGAGAGGGAAAAAGACAGCGCGTTGTCATAGGACTTAGGACGCTGTGGGAGGCTCTCTTGAGGTTCACTGCTGCTATTATTTCACAACTGGTGAGTGCCATCAAAATGCACAGTGCAACAGGGAGATCAGCTCGGTGCTTTGTGACCACCTAGAGGGGCGGGGTAGGGAGGGTGGGAGGGAGGGAGACGCGAGAGGGAGGAGATATGGGGACATATGTATATGTATAGCTGATTCACTTTGTTATAAAGCAGAAACTAACACACCATTGTAAAGCAATTATACTCCAGTAAAGATGTTAAAAAAAAAAATGCACAGTGCAAGAGGCTGTTTCATTAGCCTAGTGAGAAGTCCCTCCCTCCCTTGTTAAGAAAAGTACGCAGCGTCTCGACTACACATGTATTTCTTAGCAGGGATGGAAATAGCAAGTTATCGTATTGCATAGTTGGATTCTTGGACTTGGAACAATGAGCACAAATCTGGGCAGCTTAGCATGAAAAAAAAAAATACCCCGAAGAAGACGTTCCAGTGGCTTGTTTGGGGGATCCCCCAACCAGGGACGAGAGAGTGTGATGAAAGATGAGGTTCTCCGCCTGCATCTGGAAAGACCATTTTGTGCTTCATTAGGGAAAAGCCAGAGGCGCCCAGGAATGCTGGCCCTGGCAAGTGGACAAGGAGAGGGAAAGAGCAGGTAGCAGACAGGGACAGAGAGTTCGCTAAAGCTGGAGGGCTTCAACTGGCCTTAGCCATTGACGCGGAGGACTGGGGCCAGCTGCCCTCTTTTTAGGCTGCAGAGAAATCTCTTCCATGCTCTAAAATAAATAAATGGAAGGAAAATTAATAATTTTTGTGCGTCATCCATAAAGCCAAAAAGCAAAAATATCCTCCTTTTTGCAAAAAGCGGGAAATGCTGAAATGATGAACTACGTGTCTGAAGTTAACCTACTGGCGCACCCCGTCAGATAAACAGCCTCTTATGAAAGTAAGTTATTTCTCGGTTGAGAGAAGATTCAGACTGACCAAGGAAAAGGAGACATTTGTCTCCAGGCCCATCAGCTCCAGCATTTAAGCCACAGGTTGGGGGGAATGAGCTCAACGAGACACCCCTTCGCCCCTTCATTAATTTCCAATTCCATTAAGAAGCCGATCTGCTCTGATCGGCCCCTTCGCCCCCACTTCCAGCGGCCTGATTTCGGATGCAAGTTACAGCTCTGGAGTTCAAGCTGCTGCCGCTTAAGAAGGCTTATTTTGACACAGTAATTACAGGGCTCGAACGATGCTTTACATTAGAGTATAAAACACTCATTAAATTAAAATTCTTCCATGAAATCATGAAAATAAACAGTCTGTCCAAACTGGCATCAACAAATTCACAGGGCGTCTCTGCGTTTTCTCAGGCCCAGGCTGCATTTAACCATGAAGTGTGAACGGCTCACATTCCTCTGAAGGCCGCATTCTGCTTCTTTTTAAGATTATTGCTTTAATTGTTTTTACAACTTGTAAGATTTTAAAGCTATTAAGCTTCAAAGTTGGGGGGGTGGGACAACTTGAAATGGGGACCCTTGTACCCTGCTCAGCTTGCTGGTGGGGGACAGGTCACCCCTCCTAGCCCCAAGCCGATAAAAATGGGACAATTAAAATGCAAGGGATAAGAGGGGATGGACAATTTTTGCACAGCCCCTTGAGGGATAGAAAATAAACCACACATTTCAAGGGTTTTAGACAGGAGAGGTGGCAGGAAGAACGTCAGGGCAGCATGGTTTAGTGGAAAGAGCAGGGGACTTAGAGCCAGCCGACTGTGCATGAACTTGGCAACTGGCTTTTCTGAGCTCACTCTCCTTACGTATAAAATGAAGCATGATATGTTAGCTATGCTCTATAAATGTCATCACAAACACTGAGTTAACCAATATCAAACCATTGCTCTTGGGAGAAACATAGGGTCAGGCTCCCGAGAGCCTCTGATCACAATATTTTCATCAACTGATCAACACGTAACCTTGTTTTATGTGTGTCTCTGTTTGGAGACACCTTATTTAATAGATATTGCTGACTCATCAACATTGAACTCACGGCCAGTGTAACTCACACCTGAATTAACGCACGTATTTTCTCAGTAAGACACATTACAGCCTTCTTGACCTTGACAGCATGACGCATGGGGGCCGCTATAACAGGGATATCACCAACAAAAGGTGCAAAAATGCAAAAAATAGAGCGCTAAATAGACTGCATCCAGGACCCTTGTTTCCAGCCCGTGAACAGAACCTGGAAGGCAGAGCATTGCCTCGTTCAACCTCGGGTGTGAATATCCACACATTAGGTGACCCAAAGGTTTCACTGCTCTGTGCATGCCCATGGAAGACTTCCAAAGCACCCCCAAGTTTGACTCGGGGTTACAGGTAAATTTTAGCACAGAGGCAGAGTCACATATACGGACCCCACGAATAACGAAGGTTGACGGTACTCGATAGGCATGCAAAGGGGGGTTTCTTAAAAAGAGAAAAAGGGAAGGTAGATGCTTTGCCTTCCTAGCCGGGGCTTCAGGGAATGGAGTGGAGATGACACAGTGTCACTTGTGTCGGGAAGAATAAACCTCAGTACTGCTCCCTGCCACCTACAGAGACTGGAGGGACACGAGTTGTGACAAACAGTTTGTTCAAGTTGCAGGAAAAACAAATTTTAAGACACAGGGTCTCTAGCAGCTTGTTTAGCAAAATATGTTGATGGGCCACAGGCTTTGTCCAATAGGTGGGGGGGAGAAGCTCTAGAAAGAGGACAAAATTGAAGCAGGGATTGTTCAAGCTTTCTAAGGTATTCAGAGAGCATGGCAAGTAGGTGGGAGGAGAGCTGTGCAAAGATGCCCAGTATGGCCACGCTCTCCTGATGAAGATGCGGTCTCCCCTGACCAGCCCATATTCCATTTTAAGCTGTGTGCATCACCGTGCTGCCAGGGCTGCAGGTTCCATGTGCTCAAGCTCCTGTACCTCGGGGGATTTGGGGGAAATCCAGGTTGCAGGAGGGACCAAAGAGAATGGACCAGAACACAGGAGGTAAGTTGGGGGAAACATGGAGAAGCTGCTGGAAGCAAAGCTTAGAGTTGGTGAAGATGAGGAGAAACATACACCCTAGACAAAGAGCCTCCAGAGAAATTGGTTGGAGCACGCTGATGGGGGTCCCTTCACACATAGGGTAGGGGTTCAAGCCATTCCCCTTTAACTGTTCAAAGGAAAGGGGGCCCCAAAAGCAGTATTAGGAAACACCCAAGAGGCTAATACTTGGGTGGCTACGAAGATCTAAAATAATTTATCCAAAGTGCTCAGAACATAATGGAGCTCAAAAAAGAGTAATGTAGGCATAATGGTTACAAATAAAATGTATTGCCTTTAAATTCCCTGGTGGTCCAGTGGTTAGGACTCCACGCTTTCACTGCCAGGGTCCCAGGTCTGATTGCTGGTAGGGGAACTAAGATCCCGCAAGCTGCGAGGCATGGCCAAAGGGAAAAAAACATGTATTGTCTTTCTTTTACCTCCAGTTCTCTCCCCTGCCTCTCACAGTATGACAACTCCTCAGAACAGAAACTGAGTCTTTGTCATTTCTGGATCCACTGTGCTTAGAAGGAGGCCCGGTACACAGTAGGTACTCAGGAAACATTTACCAAAAGCAGAAAATGACCATGTATTACATGAAGACCATCACCTGCCTTCTGAAAGGAAGCGTTGCTGTGATGGGAAGAAATTTGCAGGGCCCACAGCCTGGAATAGATGCCCAGTGTCTCCAAAGCCAGTACCAGAAAATAACCTGGACTCCCCCAGGGTCCCAGACTTTCCAACCAGGGCCATGAGGAGCCCCAGATGGCTGTTGGGTGTGCTCTGGGAACCAGGGGGACAGGTCAAGCAGAGGGAAGACCAAGCAGGCCTGGTTCAGGAAGCCCCATTCAACATATTCCACCAGCCAAGCAGCAAAGCTATAAGTTTCTTAGATTATTCAAGGTAGTATTCAACAAAACAGAGATCTTCGTTTTAAAAAAAATTAATAAAGCACACATTTGCACACTGCTTATAGCTGATCACTTAATAAGGAAGAGAAGAAAACTGAGATTCAGAGTGAAAGAGACTTGACCAAGCTCACGAAACAAGAAAGGTACAGACGTCAGCCCCAAAGCCAGGCTCCACTATCCATTATACCTCCTGGCATACGTCCATTTAAGTATGCCTTCCTTATATCAGTCAGGATGAACTAGACCAGGCTGCTGTAGCAAACAGCCCCCAAATCTCTGGAGCTTAGCCCAAAACTTGGTTGCTCACTCACACAAGCTCCAGTGCAGCTCTGGGTGATTCTCCAGCACAGCCATCCTCCATGCAGTGACTCAGGATTCAGGATGTGTCTTTTGTGTGGCTTCACCATCTCAACATTCTGTCCTCCTCCATCATCAGGGAGTCCAGGGAGGTCCAGACAGGAGAATCAGTCACACAAGAGCTCTTCTTTGCCTCCACCTAGAAATGTCATGCACCACTTCCTCTCACACTTCATTGGCCAGAACTCATCACATGACCCCACCTCCTTGTGCGGGGGCTGGGAAGTGTGGTCTTCTTATGTCCAGGAAGGAAAAAAGAACCAGATCCCGGTTCTGACCAGTTGCAGGTTTTTTATTCAATCCCTAGGAGAGTAGAAAAACCCTGGGACCTGGAGTCAGCAAACCTGAGTTCAAGTCCTGGTTCCACCAGGTTGTGACATGTGATCTCAGGCAAGTCAGTAGAGCATCCTGAACCCCATGCTTCCCTCAAGTGGGTGCAATAGTCATACTTACCTTCTCTCAGGAATATTTTGAGGTTCAAAGGACTGAGGCATTTAAAGTTGATTTGAAAGTTGTAATGAAGTCTACAAATGTTATTTATTTTAATTGTTACCCAAAGGTTAGGCCCTTGTCAGAGCTAAGCCAGAGAATTGTTAAGCCCAATGAAACCACATAATTAACTCTCAAATGAGTATACACTTGGCAAAAAGAACCAGTGCAGTGCATAAACAGTACATGCCTATGGAGGCCTGAGAAAGATCCAGAACTGGAAAGAACTGGGAAGATCGTCTCCCTCCTGCTTCTCATTGTATGTGAGACTGCACCTATCATTCCAATCCTGTCACTAAAATTATAAATACCTTTGTGGACTTAGGAGGATTCACTGAACCCAACTTTTTTTGGTTTTGCTCATAATCGGCATTTAATGTTTTTATATTTTTTATTGAAGTATAGTTGATTTACAATGTTTCAGGTGTACAGCAAAGTGATTCAGTTATATTATACATATATGTTCTTTTTCGGATTCTTTTCCATTATAGGTTATTACAAGATATTGAGGTCTTTGTTGTTTATCTATTTTACATATAGTAGTTTGTATCTGCTAATTCGATTCCTAATTTATCCCTCCCCACTTCCCCTTTGGTAATCATAAGTTTGTTTTCTATGACTGTGAGTCTCTTTCTGTTTTGTAAATAAGTTCATTTGTATCATTTTTGTAGATTCTGCGTGTGATATAATATGATATTTGTCTTGCTCTGTCTGACTTACTTCACTTAGTATGATAATCTCTAGGTCCATCCATGTTGCTGCGAATGGCATTATTTCGTTCTTTTTGATGGCTGAGTAGTATTGCATTGTGTATATATATCACATCTTCTTTATCCATTCATCCCTGGATGGACACTTAGTTGCTTCCATGTCTTGCCTATTGTAAATAGTGCCGCTATGAGCATTGGGGTGCATGCATCTTTTTGAATTAGAGTTTTCGTCTTTTCTGGATATATGCCCAGGAGTGGGATTGAATTGAACCCAAGTTTTAAAATCATCATTTGGCACTTTCCCCATCTTGTTCATCCTGGAGCTTCTTGTAATGCTTAGCTGTCAGCAAAATGCAATTGTGATGGAAAAAACATGGATGGGATTCCGGGCTGTTGAGCATAAAGTGAGATAGACACATGCATACCTTGCTGGTCTGGACGTGGATCAGAACAATTTTTTGTTTTTTGGCTGTGCCACTCGGCTTGTGGGATTTTAGTTCCCCGACCAGGAATTGAACCCGGCCATGGCAGTGTAGGCACTGAGTCCTAACCACTCGACCACCAGGGAATTCCCCAGAACAATATTTTTGAATAGAGTAATATCAATATTAATATATCAAAACCTTTGACTCAAGGATTCCGCATTGAGGAATCTATTTAAAATACATACATAACATGGAGTTATGTACCTAGATATTAACCATAGCCATATTAACCGTAGTATTTTATATAATCATGAAAAACTTTAAACTCTTTAAATATCCAACAATAGGGGGCAGTAAAGATGAAGTGGTGGGACATTATGCAACCATTAAAAGTAATAACAATAAAGAATTTGTCATGAAATGAGAACATGTTTCTCATAAAAATGTTATCAATGAGAAGCTACTATCTACCAGGCTAGGAACTGAGATGGAAAGCATTTCTTTCTTTCCTTATACATTCATTCAAACAAAATTTATTGACGGCCTGGTGTGTGTCAAGCACTCAGCTAGGATCTGGATACAAAGTCATCCATTTACTTATTCATTCATTGAATATATATATTTTTGAAAGCTTCCTAGTCAGGCAGTACAGTAGGAAGTAGGAAGCAAAATTGCATGTTAGTGAATAATACCAATGTGGAAAAAAGGCTGGAAGGAAAATACACTAAAATGTTCATAATGATTAACCCTGGGAGTGGGATTCTGAATAATTTTTATTTTATTGTTTATATTGTCCGAATTTTCTGCAATGGATATTTGTTACTCTTGAAATCAGAAGAAAAAAAAAAAAAGATGAATAGAAGGAAATTTTAAATCAGAAGTGGGGCATAGTTGTGAACATGAGTTTGCAGAGAGTTTTGCATGGGGGACAATGAACTCAGATGCAAACATTGTCCCCTGGCTCCAAAACAAGTTCCTGCCCATCTCTGCTTCCTTCTGACACCAACGGCATTTGTTTTCTTAACGAATGGGGTTTAACTGTCCTTCCATGTTGCAACTAGTTTTCTCTTTGAAACAGAAAAATCACAGAACTTTTAAACAGATCTGAATTTGGGCCCTAGCTCTGTCACCTACTAGTTAGGAGACCTGGAAAGAAAATTGTTTAAGCTCTCCAGGCCCCTACTTCTGGATCTGTAAAATGGGACGATAATAGTTCCTCCTTAGCTGCCCATGCTGGGTAAGTATGTAACGCACCTGGTGCATAACTGAGAGATGTTCATCACATGTTATTTACCTCCCCTAAATATCCCCCATCCTCCATCCATTCTGGGAAATACCAGGAATTCTGATATGGTATTCTAAAATATATTCAAGAATAATAGACTTATGAGAAATATTCCAGGAGTCCAGAGATAGCTTCCAGGGTGGATACACCATCTCTGTGATGTCCTCATGGCCAGGGTCTTTCTCCCTGCCAGCTAAGTGGGTGGCTCCCATCCTCTTAGTCTCAAAACCACTCCTTTTGAAGCCAGAAAGCAATAGTTTTCCCAGTAATCTGAAGTTACAAGCTGCTGTTTTCTCCTTATTGAGTCAAAGGGCAATGCCAGCTGCAAGGGAGTCTGGGAAGGTAATTTTAAACTGAGAACATTGCTATCCTGAACAGAATCCGAGGTTCTGTTTATAAGGAAGAAGGGAAGAGGGTAATGAGTAGGCAACTGTGTCTGCTGTGGTTTAATATCCTTTACCAGGAATGTGGCTCTGGTACTCTGTTCGCAAGAAGTAATCCAAAAAGACTTGATGTATAAAGACATTTATTGCTGAATTATTTTTAATAGTAAAAAGTTGAAAGCAAATTAAGTATCTAAAAGAAGGGATTGGTTAATCAAGTTATAAGGTACATTCACTCGATAAAATATTATGCAGCCACTAAAATTATTCTTAAGGAGACTAGGAGGCAACTGGAAAAATGCTTATGCTATTATGTTAAGTGAAAAAACAGAATATAACATCATCTCTACTCATGTCTAAAACTATGTAAAATATGTACACACAAAGAAAAACACTGAAGGGAACTATAGAAAATGATAGCAGCCCGGACCAGGTGACAGTGTTGTGTATGGAAAATTTTTTTCTTTATTTCAAAATTTTCTGCAATGTTACTCGATTATTTTTTCCAATAAAGAAGTTACCCATCAAAAATCAAATTATCCGAAAAGCCTAGCAGAAAATACAATCAAATATTTGTCAGACTCCAGGAAGGGTGGTGATCTTCTAAGCTTTGAAGCCAAAGAAAAAATTTGCAAAGGAAAAGACATGCAAGTCCAATGAAACAAAATATAAACATTCTGCCAAATGTAAGCTTTAACCGATACACTTTATTTAGCAAAAGAAATCATTTTAACAGTACACACACTACTGGCAATGTTACGTTGTAACCCTGGGCTGGCTGGCAGGGGAAGATGGCGTGAGGTTTTTGGAAGGCAATTTGGCAACATAAATCAAGAGCTGTAAATACCATCACAGGTTTTGTCTTGGCATGATCACCCTGGAAACCGTATGCTGAAGACACAGTTCAGTAGAAGATAAAGCTACATGCAGGTAGGTTTTCCTTGCAGTGTTGTCTATAAATGCCACTCTTGTAAAGCTCCTCGTGACATGCCAGTGGCTTAGAAGAGCACACATGACACTTCCTGCAATACTCTTCAGCCTTATAGTATGAAGACAATTCCGTAAACTGGAAACATGTTTTGCTATAACAACAGATGTTAAAGAATAGAGTGGACAGGGCTACAGAGGCCACTTATTCAAGAAGCATTTATTGAGCACCTACTGTGTACTAGATGCTAAAGCTAAGCACAGGGCTTTGGGAGGGTGAGTGGAGGGGAAAAGTGCAGAACTTCTGGTGTGCAGCCATGTGACTGTGTGTAGGTGTGTGCACATGTGTGTGAGGTGTGATGCTTTGTGATGTGGAGGGTGTGTACAGGGCTGCATGGGAATGTGCAAGGTAAAATTATGGGTGATTTGTTTTCTCTGTTCAGAACTTTATTATAGTTGTTATATTACTTTTAAAAGAAAATTTTTAACTTCCAAGCTCAAGAAATTGAGAAAGGGCATGTGTCTGAGTCATTTAAAAATGTAATCTTCATCCCAAAAGTTGGATATTTAGACAATTGAGAGCAAAGTTTCAGCCACCACCATTTAGAAATGTAACTAGTTAAGCAACAGGACCTACTGTATAGCACAGGGAACTATACTCAATGCTTTGTAATATCCTATAAGGGAAAAATATCTGAAAAAATATATATAACTGAATCGCTTGGCTGTACACCTGAAACTAACACAACATTGTAAATCCACTACACTTCAGTTTTCAAAAAAAATTTTTAAAAAGAAATGTAACTAGTGCTGCTAAGGACCTGAATTTTTAATTTTATTAATTTTAATTAAATTAAAAAACTGAAGCAGTATAAAATATTTCTGGTAAACACTCTGTTATATTCATTACCTATCATTATCATTAATTAAAATGAATTTTACCTGTTTGCCTTTCCTTTTCTATTATGGCTACCAAAAATTATAAAACTCATACATACCTTCCATTATATTTCTACTGGACAGTGCTGTTCTAGATGTTAATCTTTGGCAATTATGTTATACAAAAATATGTTCTAGTTTGGAACTTGTCTTTACACCGTTCATAATATCTTTGGGTAATCAGAATTCTCTACCTCTATCGCTTTTAGGTAGGGAAAGGTTTCTTAAAGATGACTCCCAGGGCTTCCCTGGTGGTGCAGTGGTTGAGAGTCCGCCTGCCGATGCAGGGGATGTATGTCCTTGTTCATACACACCACTGTCTTAATCGCAATCATTTAATACTCCAAACACCTGCCAGGGTAAGTTACCCTGACTGCTCATTCTTCTTCAGGAGGGTCTTTGTTATTCTTGGCCTTTGGATCTTTTGTATAAGATTTAAAATCAACTGTCAAATTTCTTCAAAAAAATAGTGGGGAAACCCCCTGGGAATTTGATAGAAATGGCATTGGATCAATCAATCAATTTGGAAAGAACTGATGTCTATCAAATAATAAGGCTTCCATACATGCAGATGTACGTCCTTCCATTTATTTAGATATTTTTAATACCTCTTGACACATTTTTATAGTTTCTGACTTTGTCTTGATCTATTTGGCTTGTTCTATTCCAAGATACCTTAATTTTTGTTGCTGCCGTAAATGATAACCTCTTAATGCATTTTCTAACTGTTCATTGTTGATATGTAGAAATGCAATTAATATATACATATATTGCTTTTTTTTTTTTTTTTTTGCGGTACACGGGCCTCTCACTGTTGTGGCCTCTCCCATTGAGGGGCACAGGCTCGGGACGCACAGGCTCAGTGGCCATGGCTCACGGGCCCAGCTGCTCCGCGGCATGTGGTATCTGCCCAGACCGGGGCACGAACCCGCGTCTCCTGAATCAGCAGGCGGACTCTCAACCGCTGTGCCACCAGGGAAGCCCCATATGCATATATCGCTTTTATATCTAGTTTATTATTCTGCTCAGGCTGCCATAACAATACCACAGATTGGATGGCTTAAACAACAGAAATTTATTTTTTCACAGTTCTGGAGACTGAAGTCTGAGATCAAGGTGCTGCCAGAGACAGTCTCTGGTGAAGCCTCTTTCCTTGGATTGTAGACAGTTGCCTTCTTGCCATGTCCTCAAATTACCTTTCTTTTGGACACACATGGAGAAAAATCCCTGCTGCCTTTTTCTCTTCTTAGAAGTACACTAGATTAGGACCCCACCCTTATGATCTCATTTAACCTTAATTATCTCCTTAAATGATCTGTCTCCAAATATAGTCACATTGGGGGTTAGGGCTTCAACATGTAAATCGCGGGGTGGGGAGCACAATTCAGTCTATGACATCTAGTAAACTCGTAAAATCCCCTTATTAGGTCTGATAAATTTTCCATAGATTCTTTTAGATTTAGGACAAGAATATCATCTATGAATAAGGACACTTCTGTTTCCACTATTTACATCCTTTATTTCTTTTCTTATTTTCTGTTTTGACTAGGACCTCCAGCCAAGTGTTAAGTAGAAGGAATGATAGAAATTTTTGTCTTATTCTTGATTTTAAAGGGAAAGATTTTAACATTTCGCTCTTGAGCAGGATATTTGGTAGAGGTTTTTGGCAGATACTTTTTGCCAACTTAAGGAAATTCCCTTCATAGCTGCTAAGAGTTTCTACCATAAATTGAATTTAATCAAATGCTTTTTCTGGAAATATTGAGGTAATCCAATGGTTTGTCTCCTTCAAGCTGTTAACATGGTGAATTTTCCTAATATACTTTCTAATGTTAATTCAGCCTTGCCTATCTGGATGACATTTAATTTCATCATAATTTGTTTTCTTTTTTTCAACATTTCTGGATCCAGTTCACCAATATTTTGTTTAGGATATTTGCATTTCTGTTCATGAATGATATTGACCTGTAACTTTCCAAAACTTAGCAGCTTAAAACAATAAACATTTATTATCTCACAGTTTCTGTGGGTCAGGAATCTGAGCATGGCCGTAGCTTCAGTCTTATCTGATGGCTCAAGTGAGGAAGATATGCTTCCAAAGAGATCTTAGTGAATTGGATCCAGAAATGTATCTGATCACAAGGAGGAAAAGATCATGATCAATGGCTACTCCTTCTCTCCACGGAGTGAGCTCACCAACAGCCAGTTCCCCCATTCCTCTCCCTCCCCTGCTCTCAGCCACAAAGCAGGGATCCTGGGTTTTAGTATCCCAACAGCATTCACTAGCTATGTGACTTTGGGAAAATCATTTAAACTCACTCTCTTTTCTGGGTGGAAAATACCTTGGTCTTTTGAAGAAGCACTTGAATGTGACAGATCAGCCTCAGATCAGGTCTGAAAAGAAAGGGCAGAAGAAAGGGATAACGAAATGACTCTGCATTAAGGAAACGGGCTGGGGGTTTTGTCCCTGAGAAGTAGAGGAAAGACAAGGGCTCTTATCAACAAGAATAACTAGTATTTAATTTTAAGCTCTTTATTATATAAGCAAATCTGACTCAATAAAGTCTGACACCCTCAAAGGCCTAAGGACTCTGTGTGTGTGTGTGTGTGTGTGTGTGTGTGTGTGTGTATAAACCAAGGAAAGGAGATGAGGCCCACAAGGGAGCCAGGTGCACATACAGAAGAGAGACAATCTCTGAACTGGGTCTACTCAGTCAAGACAGCAGCTCCGAGCTTGAAGGCAATATGGAAGCATAGCCATCTGGAGCCCCCAGAAACCTTAAAGGGGGACCGAGTCCACACAGAACATGGAAAGAAATCTTGAGTCCACCTTTGAGTCCATTCTTTGAGTCCAAAGAATCTTGAGTGGTTCTTTACAGGCATGGAGTCCCAGTTGTCATGGCGACTGGAGGGCCCTGACAGTGCTTCCCTGAAGAAGGTGGCTTCCTGGTGGCTCTTACAGCTTGTCCCCTGTTCAACAGCCTTTCTGCAGTGAAAAGGGAGACATGTGTCTCTCCGTATGTGCAAAGATGTGTTCTTCTCCCTGAGAAATAGGACTTGGGACCATAAAAGTTTGGGGGAAGAAAGCACAGGGTCTGGAGGATGAAGAGGCCTCCTGGTCATCAGGGGGAAACTGGGTTCCCGACAGCTCCACACAGCCTGCTTCTGGAGTCTTCTCTCCTCTCTTTTGGCTTTGGAGATCTGAGCAGTCCTGGAGCCCCGCCTCTCCCTTCCTCTGGACAAAGGTGGCCTGGGCTGGCACATCGAGTGGGACAGGGACCTCAAGTTAAGGCCCCTATGCGCAGTCCTGGAGATCCTAAGCTGCTGTCTACAGGGGAGCAGCTGCTCCATGGTTGGAAGCCTCAGCCCGGGCTCCCCGAGAAGGGCTGATGCAATCACAGTGGTTGGGAACATTCTTGGAACATCTCTGTTCCATCAGAGTCCTCAATTATGGCTGCTGGGGCTTCGTCTGAAGCTGTTCCAGGAGATGGCCTGCTCGGTAATTGCCCCGTTTTATCTCAGGATGCAGATCTGGAAGCTGATCTTCCAGACTTAGGAAGTTACAACCAACGCAATGCTTTTTCCATTTGCATAAAGCAAATCTGAAACATACACATACATACATTTTGTCTTGAACTTGTGAAGATGTACAAACCCCAGCAACTCCAAGAGGACTAAACTCCTGACCGTTTTATGAAACCAGGTTGTGCATCCCAGACCATCTGGGGCGGCGGCGGACCTGTTTCAGTGTTCTCGCAATTTCATGGGAATGTCTTTCGTGGATCATGTTGGGTTTTCCCTGCTCCAGCCACACACATTAGTGGATAGTGGACATCCCTGGGGGACAGCCAAACTGTGCCCAAACCATGCCACCACTATTCCACAGAGTCCTGTGAGCTGGCTTGGCATGTTCACAGGGTCCCCCTCCAGCCTAGAACCTTGATATTTTGATACTCCACAACCTTGAAAGATTCACAGATGCGAACACACGGTGCCTGGAAGCATTGTCATGCAGCCCAGCACTTCCCAATCCTATTCCAAAATTGTGGTTCATAGGAAGCTGACTAGTGGACTTCAAAACAAAACGAAATGAAAGTGTTTATGAAATGCTGGGTTAAATTTTTTAAGAGTTCTTAACCTTTTTCTGCAGGACTTCTCAGAGCCTTTAGTATGCCAAGGTGCCTTGTGAATTTCTAAGAGGGGGATACAGTATGTAGCATTTCCCAAACTAAAGACCACAGAGCCCTTTTGTGGCAGGTGCAGTGGGCAATTCCTGTTTTTGCTTTCCCAGCATCCCTTCCCTCTTTCAGCAACAGATTCTTCTTGTTTCCATGGTGGTTTGAAGGGGCTGAATCTGAACCTCTGCCATTTCCCTCATCACAAAAGTAAACAGGTGATTCAGGGCTGGTCTAAAAGAGTCCTCCTTGGAAACTCTCTGCTGGCTCTATTTGTGAAGAAGTCCTTTTTTTGTCGGAGTTACTGACCTGATAGGATCAACTATCAGTGGGACTTAAAGCTAAGAGGCACAAAATGGTCAGGGTCTTTGGATCCAGCCATGCTTGAAGCCATCTCTTCCTCAGACTCAGTATTGGGTTTTGTCCCAAGGAGCAGGAAAAGCCCTAGCTGGTACAGAGAATAAGCTAAGGGACAATATTGGTACACACCAGAGAATGCCTGTGTTGGTCAGGATGCTTCCAGCTACAAGGAACAGTCGCCGCCCCTCCCCCTCAAAATGGCTTCACCAATACAGAACATAGATTTTTCTTATCCAACCAGAAGCCCCTGTAGGGTGGCCCCTGGTTTGGTGAATACAGATGCTCAATGTTGCATCAAATAACTGGTTCCTTCGCAGTTTCCATCCAGGATGGGGTCCCTTTAAGAAGTGTCACTTGGGCTTCCCTGGTGGCGCAGTGGTTGGGGGGTCCGCCTGCCGATGCAGGGGACGCGGGTTCGTGCCCCGGTCCGGGAGGATCCCACATGCCGCGGAGCGGCTGGGCCCGTGAGCCATGGCCGCTGAGCCTGCGCGTCCGGCTCCGCAGCGGGAGAGGCCACAACAGTGAGAGGCCCGCGTACCGCAAAAAAAAAAAAAGTGTCACTTATACTGGTGCCTTCACATTTCCAAGCCTCAGTTTCCTCATTTTTCAGGCTAAAACCTTGGAGTTATCCTTGATTTCTACCTCTTTCCCCTTCTCATCTGCATCCAACCCTTCAGCAAATGCTTGGAAATAGCTGTCTAAACTGTCTTCTTCCCACAACTGGGGTCCAAACCACCCTCATCTCTACCCTGGAATTTTTTTTAACAGCTTTATTGAAATGTAATTTACATACATTTCATCATTAAAGTGTATCATTCAGTTTAGTGTACAAACATCACCACAATCTAATTTTAGAACATTTCCATCACTCAAAAAAGAAACTCCCTACCTGTTAGCAGTATCCAGCACCCCCATCCACCACCACCAGCTCCAGGTAACCACTAACTGTCTTCTGTCTCTATAGAGTTGCCCATTCTGGATATTTCATATAAATGGCATCATACAATATGAGGTCTTTTGTGACTGGCTTCATTCACTTAGCATAGTGTTTCCAAGGTTCATCCATGTTGTAGCATGTGTCAACACTTCATTCCTTTTTATTGCATAATAATATAAATAATAATATAAATAGACCACATTTTGTTTATTCATTCATCAGTCGATGGACATTTAGGTTGTTTCCACTTTTTGACTTAAAGGAATAAAGCTGCTATGAACATTCACATATAGGTTTTTTTGTGGACGTATGTTTTTACTTCTCTTGCGTATATACCTACGAGTAGAATTGCTGGGTTGCACAGTAACTCTGTTTAACCATTTGAGGAACTACCAGATTGTTTTTCAAAGCAGCTACACCATTTTACAATCTTCCTAACAATGTATGAGTGTTTCATTCTAACGAGTGTGAGGCAGTATCTTCACTATAGCTTTGATTTGTATTTCCCTGAGGATTAATGATCTTGAGCATATTTTCATGTGCTTATTATTTCATGTGCATTATTTCATGTGCTATTGTCTATTTGTATATCTTCTTTTTCTGCACTTACTGAGATTTTCATGTAGGTTTTTGTCCTTTATTCCATTGATATAACAATTGATTTTGGATGTTGAACCAACCTTGCATTCCTAAGATAAATCTCACATGGTCACAGTATATAATCCTTTTTATACACTGCTAGATTTGGTTAGCTATTATTTTGCTGAGGATTTTCCATCCATATTTATGAGTTATTAATCTATAGTTTTCCTGTAATATCTGTGTTTAGTTTGGTATCAGGCTAATAGTACCCTCACAGAATGAGTTGGGAAGTGTTCCCTCCTCTTCTTTTCTGGAAGACTTTGTGAAGATTTGTTATCAACTCTTCTTTAAGTGTTTGGTGGAATTCACCATGGATCCTGAGTTTTTCTTTGTGAGAAGTTTTTAAATTAGTAATTCAATCTCATTACCTATTATAGCTCTCTTCAGGTTTCCTATTTCTTCATGACTCAGTTTTGATAGACTGTTTCCTGGAATCTGTCCATTTCACCTAAGTTATCTAGTTTGTTGCATAGTTATTCATAGTATTTCACTGTAATCCTTTTTATTGCTGTAAAGTTGGTTGTGGTGTCCTTCTTTCATTCCTGATTTTAGAAATTCAAGCCCTTTTTCTTTTTCTTTTCTTTTTTGGTCAATCGAGCAAAATATTTGTCAATTTTGTTGATCATTTCGAAGACCCAAGTTTTGACTGCATTGATGTTTTTCTATTATTGTTCTATTCTTTATTTCATTTATTTCCTTTCTAATATTTATTATTTTCTTCCTTCTTCTTGTTTTAGGTTTAGTTTGCTCTTCTTTATCCAGCATCATAAGTAGGAAGATTAGGTTATTGATTTAAGATCTTTCTTTTTAAAATATAGACACTTTCACCTATAAATTTCCATCTAAACATGACTTTAGCTGCATTCCTATGTTTCAGTATGTTGTATCTTCAATTTCATTAGTCTCAAGGTATTTTCTAATTTCCCTTGTGATATATTCTTTGACCCATTGGTTATTTAGGAATATGTTGTTTAATTTCCACATATTTATGAATTCCTCTAATTTCCTTCTATTATTGATTCTAATGTCATTCCACTGTGGTTGGAGAACATATTTTGTATTATTCCAACCATTTAAAAATTTATCAAAGCTTGTTTTATGACCTAGCATATGGTCTATTCTAGGGGAATATTCCATGTGCAGTGAGAAGAATGTGCATTCTGCTACTGTTGGTTTTTATGGATGTTTGTTAGATCTAGTTGGTTTATAGTGTTGTTCAAGCCTTCTAATTTCTTGTTGGTCTTCTGCTAGTGGAAATTTAACCTTATGAGCAAGCTGGTGACTGGGGTCCCAGTAATCTTGTCCTGCTTGTAGCCTCAAATGGGAGCAAGAGGGAGAGGGATCGATCCTATATTCTTCACTCCACTCACCCAGAGTAGAGCTTTTGTCATGCTAAGCTGGGAGTGGAAAGGAGGGGGTGGATTGTACATCCATTGTCACAGATTTAATAGCTTTTATTGAATAAATGTCTCTTTATTTGCTGTATGCCCTTAGTGTAATTTCCAGAGATTTTAATTGTTGTGTTTTTATGATTTTCACTAGTTATCATTATTTCACTAGGGAGGGGATTTGCAGAGCTTCTCACACTGCCATTCAGGAAGTCATTTCCTCTTCCATGAATTTTTGCAACAACCTGGTAACTGGGCTCCCCATTTGCACCCTTATTCCCCTACACCCATTCTCTACCAGCAGTCAGATTGATTCTCAAAAAGCATAAATCAGGTCATGTCACTCCCTTACTTATCACTTTCCAAAGACTTCCCATCAATTTTAGAGTATCAGTGGCCTCTTTATTCCACAATATTCCAGCTACTGTCTATCCCTCTAACCTCACAATGCATCACTCCTCTCCTCATTCTGACCATATGAGCTTTCTTTCTGATCTCAGAATATGCCAGACTGTTTCCCACCTCAGGGCTTTGCACTTGTTCTTCCTTCTGCCAAGAACACTTTTCCCTCCAACTGTCACATCACTGGCTGTTACCTGTTATTCAGGTCTCAGCTAAGATGTCACCTCCCCAAAGAGGTGACCGTCCATTCTATCAAAGTTGCTCTCCCTCCACCCAGAGCTGCATGTCACTTCTCTTCATCATATTGTCCTGGTCCATTTTCTCCATGGCTCCCCCCACTCCCTGAACTTATCTCGTTCGTGTATCTTTTCACTTTCTCATTATCAGTTTTCCACCAGTAGAGAATCCGAAGCCCTGCCATCCTATTTCCCACTTTTTCTCCAGTACTTGAAACAGTGCCGAACACGTTGGAGGGGCTTGGCAACCAGCCAAATTCAGCACAGGACTTTATACTCCTTTTAGGTAGTTTGATAAGCGTGACAGTTAATTTTACACATCAACTTGGCTAAGCTATGGTGCCCAATTGTTTATTCAAACATCAGTTTTGATGTTGCCGTGAAGGTACTTTTTAGATGTGATTAATCCTTAAACAAGTAGACTTTGGGTAAAGATGAACTTTTAAATCAGTAGACTTTGAGGATAGCAGATTACCCTCCATAATGTTGGTGGGCATCATCCAATCAGTTGAAGACATTAAGTACAAAGACAGGTTTCCTGAGGAGGAGGAATTCTGCCTCTAGACTCCCTTTGGACTCGAGAATGGCAATATTAACTCCTGCTGGGATTCCCACCTTGCTGTCCTGACTTGCAGATTTCAGACTATCAATCCCCACCATCACATGAGCCAATTTCTTAACATAAGTCTCTCAACAGAGAGATAGGAAGAGAGAGAGAAATACACACACATATGTACATATATACACACATACATCTTGTTGGTCTGTTTCTCTGGAGAACTCAGACTAATATGATAAGAGTCGGTCCTACTTTAGGAGAAGGACTGAGATTCCTCAAAGGCAGGAACAACAACATACCACACTTTCCATTTCTCCATGTCTCCCCAGCACCCAGTGTGACACCAAGCGTACAAGAGCTCCTCCATGAGGCCTTGATGACTTGACTAATAAATCAACAAACATCTCTGGATCTTCTTGCATATGGGCCCTTCGCAGCTGTGCAAGAAAGGGAAAAAGAAAACCTATCTGTGCCCCAGGTTTCCAATCTGTTTCCTTTAAAACCAATGAAGTTTATATTATACGGGAGCCTCTTAAAGGCAGCAGGCTTTAGCCCATTGAAATTGAGTCTGTAAATGCAAAACATTAAAAAAATAACGAATTGGTATTTGATATTCCTATATTTCAATATTCCTTTGATATTCCAATATGAAATTGAAACTGCTGGGGTTTTATGCATTCTTTGTCTTTCCTTTGATTTGGCAAACTCATTGCTTTGAATATGTTTGCTTTAATCACTGGACCATGGAGCAGGAGGGTTGTGCATCTTGTTTGGGGAGGGGCTGGAGCGGGGGTGGTGCAGCCATCTGGGCCCAGAAAATGACTGCCTTCTGCGATTCACTGCATCTTCCCGCTGGAACGCGGCTGGTGGGGATTGCCAGGCCCGTGGGGAGGGGCGGACTTCCCTGGCCTTGCTCCAAGGGGGACACTTGAACCTCTCTACCTTACAGTTCAAAGGCAGAAAAGCAGAAAGAGCAGCTGTGGCAGGGTCCCTGGCAGGTGTCAGGACTGGGGACAAGATCCTGGGACATCTGATTGGCCACAAGTGTGCCAAGTGCCCGCTGCCAAGGTTCTGTGCAGGGGAGTCGGGGGCGAGGAGGGGTGGAAATATGGGGGAATCTCTCCTCATTAATCAGGCAGTCTTCTCCTAAAGAGAAGACCTGACTTTGACGATCACAGGGTGGTGACGGTAACAGTGTTGATGATGTAACAGGGGAATGATATAGCTACAATGGCCCATGCTTATTAAGCCTTAACTACATGCCAGGGATGGTGCTAAGCTCTTGAGGTGGACTGCCTCATTTTACCCTCAAAATAACGGTCTCCATTTGCATTCCCTAAAAGCAGACCCCGAGACCAGGACTCGGGTGCGGTTGTTTATTTGGAGGCTGTCCCAGGAAGAGTAAGTAAGGGATGGAGAAGCCGAGCAGGGCAGGAAATGTGTGCTAATGCATTAGTCTCCTCTACAGGCACTGGGGCTCCACCTGGTTGGGGACCCTCTCGGGGATTATGGAACACACCTCAGAACTGTCCCATTGGACGACGTGGAGGCTGGTGCATTTATCCACGGACCCCCCACTCCCATTGGTGGAGGGTTTCTCCGAGGGCGAGAACTTCCCTGCGATTCTTGAGTTGCAGTAGTCAGCTGGGGACAACCCTCATGGTGACCTGGAGCCAGACAATGCCCACAGGCAAGGCAGCAGGGCAACCCAGCCTCTTGACAAGGAGAGCTACCCTCCAGCCAGAAACAGTCCGCCACCACTAAGGTGAACTTGGAGATGGGCCGAGGAGATACAGGATCTGGCATCAACAAAATCTGCTACAGCACTTTTTGGGTAAGTATTTTTATGAACCTCATTTGCCACAGATGAAACTGAGGTTTAGAGAAGAGACCAACTCTTGTCCAGGTTTGTCTGCCTAGAAAAAGTACATGAGCCTCAGCAA
This sequence comes from Delphinapterus leucas, assembly GCF_059928025.1. NCBI lineage: Eukaryota > Metazoa > Chordata > Mammalia > Artiodactyla > Monodontidae > Delphinapterus > Delphinapterus leucas. Next base: position 171,931,334 of record NC_143130.1, read on the forward strand.
ATATTTACTCACCACCTACTGTGTGTCTGATAGGCTCTGAAGGCTGGGAAACAGATATGATGAAGACAGTCCGTGTCCCCAAGGATGTTGTGCAGGACGTAAGCAAGCAAACCCCGGCCCTGAGTGACACATGCCACCCGAAGGCAAGTACAGAAGTAACATGGGAGAAGGGAGGCTCCTACTTGGCAGGTGGGAGCTGGAAACGCCCCCTGGAAGACGTGACAGCTGTTATGGGGGCGGATTTTGCTGTATATAGTTTATTTATATGTCAAACCATCCCGTTTGTTGAAGAACAATTGAGAAATATCTATAAGCAAAACAAAGCTGGGAGACTTGTGCATGGGCCTGGCTGAGGTCCCGGCACCCTCCCCGCCCTGGGCCTTGGTAACCCCACCCGCCTTCTGCGCAGAGGAACCGAGGATGGCCGGGGCCCTCACCAACCTGACAGCCAGGCTGCCCCCTTTCTAAGCGCTGGTTACTCTTCAGAGGGACCCCAAGCAGCCTGACGGGCTGGCATTAGGGGAGCTGGTATGGAGTTGCCCTGAAGGGGGACAAACGAAGGAAGAGTAAGGACTCCGAGAGCGGAGCCCAGATATCCAGGGCTGGCTCCACCGTGTAACCAGCCACGTGCCCCAACTTACTTCCCACCGAGACTGACCACCCAGCGGATCCACTCTGCAGGAGAGAGCCCCAAGGCCGGGTGCCGTCTAAGTCCCCATCGTACACTTGGGATGTCTTTGGGTGCAAAGGATAGAACCCAACCCAAACTGATTTGGGCCAAAAGAGGGTTGATGGGTACCGATAGGAGAGTTGAGGGGTGGCTCCGGTACAGGGCACAGGCTCCCTGGGAGCCCCAGGGTGTCAGAGGAACACGTCCCTCGGGCTGGACTCTGCATCCCCCGTGTGGGTTCACTCCATGCAGCTCTGGATCCTCAGTCCACCAGCGCAGCCAAGGGGACGTCCTCCTTCCGGAAGGTTCCGGCCAAGGGCTCCCATTGACCGAGCTGGGTCATGTGCCAGAAGGAGGCTGGCCTCTGCTTTGCCTGACCTGGCTCACTGTCTGGGGTCCATGGTGGGCTCAGCCCCAACTGAACCGTGTGTACTGAGACCGGAGAGAGGCAGGTCCCCAAAGAAACAGGCTGCTGACGCCAGGACGACCGACGTGTGCGGGGTAGAGGAGGGAAGTGGGCTCACAGGCAAAATGGTGATGCTTCCAGGAGGGGACACCCACCCTCACTCTTCCGTGGGGAGGAAAAGAGTGAGAGGTGTCCTTGGGGAGGGGTGTGTGTGTGTGTGTGTGTGTGTGTGTGTGTGTGTGTTTGAAAGGACATGTGTGGGCGTAGTATGGGGTGGGAGTGAGTACTGGGGCATGGGGGGGGGACGAGGGAGGGGGAGGGGTCTGAGGGTGGCTGCAGGTGCCCACGGTGGGAGGAGTCTGGCCAGCCGGGAGGACACGCAACGGGGTCCTGCCACTCCCCCGCCTTTCCCTGAAGCTTCCAGATGGCCCCGAGGATGCAGAGCCGCAAGTGGACACAACAGGCCACCCACATGCCTCCCCGCTAGCCAGACAAGATGGGCCACGCTGCCCAAGGCTACATCTAGGAAATGTCTGCACCATGGCTGGCCAAGAGGCTTGAAGACAGAGCTGCAGTCCTGTTTGGCCCTGGGCCACCCTGTGGCCCTGTGTCCTCATCTCCAGGACAGCACGCCCAGGAGGGGACTGGGCCATCACACATCCCATCCCAGAAGAGGGGCCCCAAAAGCAGGCGGCACAGCTCTAGATCTCAGGCTCCCAACCCAGGTCCAGCCCAGGACCCCTGGTCAGTCAGCTCCGCCACTTTCCTACGCCCAGACCCCTCACTTTTTCCACTGACGGTTTCAGCCTCTGCTGGAAAGACCAGCTCCAGCCTAAATCCACCCCTGAGCTGGATACTTACCCTTTGCTTCTCTTTAAACAGCACCAACCATGCCCTCGGGCTCCCCAGGTGTTTACAGGACAGAAGAAAAACCAAACAAACATTCTGGAAAAGGAATGTGGCCCAGGCTGGAGCAGGAGTCCCCAAGCCTTGGGTCTCCCAGATAGTTTGGGCAAGGGTAGGGGGAGCGTTTGTGCTCCCGGGAGGGGTACTGTGTGCCTGGGTGTGGGTCAGGATATGTGGCAGTACGTGGAGGGGTGGGGAATGCCAGGTCGGTGGTCTCAGGACCATGCCACGCCCTCTCGCCTCCTGACTTAGCACTCATAGACCTGGGCCTTGACCTGAAGGGTGAGAGTGACACAGAGGGCATGGAAGCAAACACTGTTAGTGAACTTATCGTGCCTGGCTCAACACCAAAAAGGATTTGGAGCAGCATGAAAAGATGCATAACATGTAATATAAAAATGCTGTGAAGAAAGCAGCCAAAGGGAACCAGAACAGGAGGAACAAGACGAAGCCCAGAGTCAGATCAGGAAACAAAGATGAAACTGAGGTCCCGGGCACTTGGGCTGTGGTGGCCTGCAAGTTGGAATTGCACCTTCCAAAGAGCAAAGTTCTCTACAAGTCCTGTCACCAAGAGCCACAATATTTAAAACAGATGGGAGTGGGGCTGCTCTGAGTGGGGGAGGGGAGAACTCAGGAGCCCAAGCTCCACCCCCTCCGCTCCCGCTGCCCCTCACAGCTGCCCTGAGCCGCCCCCCCAGACCCCCAGGCTCCAGCTCCCACCATCTGGAAACCTCTACACTGGTTGGTTCTGTCTCCTGTGCGCTCACAGCAAACCCCTGGGGCTGGAGCAACCCAAGCTCTGCCTGGGACTAAAGGAAGAGAGAAATGTCCTCCTTGGGTCCTCACGGGACATGCTGCCATGAGCCGATCATAGCACCCTGACAACATAGAAGTGGGTTCTAGGTCTACTTCCCTGTCCTGTGAGGCCCCTGCCGTGCCAGGCACCTCCCCGTCCCTTGAGATGGGCCCTGTCCTCCCCCCATCAAAGAGGAGCACATAAAGTGTGACAGCCCGGGACTCAGACCCATGCCTGGCACTGCCACCTCTCTGAGGGCTGTCCTTGGGAAAAGAGAGAGGCTGGTCCAGTGTGTCCTCAAACCCCAGAACTGAGACCAAGAGGGCCAGCCTCACGGCCATCCATGTTCACAGTCAGGACCACCCACAGCCGGGTGCCCAACACCACTGACCCAGAGCAGCACAGGGGACCAGAGGCCACAGGGTCAGGGGCTCCCACCCACCCCGAAGCCCTGTGCACCCAGAGCCCAGGGGGTTTCTCCCTCCAGCGTCCCTTCACCTCCCCTTCTACCCCACACATGTGGACACCCAAACGGGAGCTCGTGCCCTTGCTGACCTGGACGCTGACCTCTCTCTGAGGTCATCTGGACCCCGCACTGTTCGTTAAAGCACAACCATGACTCTCCACCACCAGGGGACAGGGTGCAAGGGAGTTAGTTTCCTCTGACTGGTCGCCTGGCAACGGGCATCTCTTTTATGCCCTCTCTGCGGCGCACATGTCATTGATGGGAATTCCTCTCCTTTAACAGTTTGCGCTGTCAGAGGGCAAAATCTGGTGAGTAGCAAATGTCTCTGAGTTCATCAGTGATAACCCCCAGGAGATCACGCTGAGGAAGTTATCTGCTACCAAATAATAAAATATCTGTGTCTACTTTCAGAAGCTTTGGATGGCAAAGAGAGGCCGCCAGGGGACTCCGAAAACCTTCAGACAGGATCTGTCTGGCTCGTCCAGCCTAATTCATAGCGACTTAATACATCATGGGGAAGGGGTGGCGGGGCCAGGAAGCCTAGCACAGCCAGATTTCCTCGATATAAAATACCATCAACTGAAAGATTTACCAACCGTTCAGCAAGGGGCTGGGGGGTGAGTAGCCACACAGATGCAAGATGTACCCTGACTTCAAAAACGCTGCAAAGTAGGAGGAAAGAGAAAGATCATATCCATTTCAAATGAAGGAAATATGGTAGATTGCTGCCCCTTTAGACCCGCAGTCTTTGTTTCCAGCCCCTTTCCCTGGGTCATGCTTTTTAGAGGTCCAGTAGCCAACGTGCAGTATGAATCACACACTCTAAAAATTAAAGAGAGAATGTTGCAGGCCCAACACATCAAAGGGTCCCAGGCAGTCCAATCCGTCCCCTCAGCCCGCTGTACTGCCACCCCCATGCCTCACAGCCACCCAGCACTGTCCATGTGTCCCCAGACAAGGAGACTCTCAAGAAAATTCAAGGAAAGGGAAGAAATGAACAAGCCTTTATGGAGCACCTGCCCCGGGTCAGGCACTTACTGGATGCTGGCGTGTCCAGGCTAAATGAGACCCAATTCCTGCCCTCAAAGAGAGGAGATGAGAAGATGTTAATAACACACTGAGTGCCTGCTGCATCAGCCACTGTGCTTGGTACCGTGCACAGAGCCTCCCATTTGGTCCTTGCAACAGCTCCTACAGATAATGATTATACCCATTTTACTGCTGAGAAAATAAAGGCTGGGTGAAGCTAAGTGACTTCAAGCACTGGTCGCCAATAGAAGGCATAGCCAGAACCTGGACTGAGCCACTGTCCCCAGAGCTTGTCTGCGTTCTTTCTACCACCTCAAGTAGCCTTTTCTCCATAGCCTCAAGCCCAGAGCGGCACGGCTTAGCCCACAATAGTGTCAGGCCCTGGGGTGCCTCCACACGCGGATCACGTCTCTTCCACCTCCTGACTCTCAGCCTCTCCAAGCTGTCCACCTGTCTTGACTTCCACTGCCAAAGACTTAGACCAGACCCCCATGGTCATGGTCCCAGGAGGCCACCGTTACCTCCCAAAGAGTCTCCTGGCTTCCCTTCTCACTGCCGTGGTCCAGTATCCACACCCCAGCAAGCACGGTCTTTGTAAGACACAAACCATACAACGTTTCTCTTCTGTTTAAATGCTCTGAAGCCTTCCCCTTGCCCTGGAGACAAAATGCTCCGCCTATGAGGACTCACACGATCCAGCCCAACCTGACCTCCGCCCCCTGGATCATGCTTCAGCACTTCTGGGTTCCTTCTTCCAAAATGTGCACTTCTTTCCAGCCTTTGAGTCTTCGCACATGCTGTTCCTGGGCCTGGAATGCCATTCCCCTCCATGAACCGACACCTCTTCATCTTGCTGGGAAAAGACTGAGGCATCCACGCTAGCCGAAGTTATCTTCTCTCCCAGATCCTGGCTCTTTTCCTTAAAGGCCTTATCACAAGGTATAACTATTTATTTTCCTGTTTATTTGTTAAATATCGCCTCCTTCACTGAGCCATAAGTTCACTGGCCTCTGGAATTGGGTCTCTTCTTCACCATTGAGTTGCCACAACGCATAGAGTCGGTGCCAAATAAATGCGCTGATTGAATGTGCGAATTAGTGAATCGGAAGAGTGTTGCCAATCACCATGGTATGTCCTCTGCTGACCGGCACGAGGCTTGGCCATTCCTTGTCATTGTGTCTCAGGCAGCTACCACCAACTGGGCAGACTCGACAGTTCCGATGAGCTTCGGATGAAACAATCCATGGTACGTCCACCCCGTGGAATATGCCTCGGTCATAAAAAAGGAACCAGCTTGAATGGATCTCAAGGGCATTGTGCTAAGTGAAAAACCAGTCTCGAAAGGTTACATACCATATGGCTCCCTGATATGACATCCTCGAGGTGAGCAAATCATAGAGATGCAGAAAAGATAAGAGGTACTGAGGGGCCCGGCACGGAGAAGGTGGGTGTCACTAACCCAGGGAAGCAGGAGAGAGTTCCTTGAGGCACACGATCTAGATCTTGATCTTGGTGGTGGTTACGTGAATCTACAAATGGGATAAAATGCCATAGAATGATACACAAAGACACACAAAAAATAAAACCACGTGGACACATGTAAAAACTGGGGAAATCCAAGCAAAGCTTAGAGTCCTGGTCCCTGCAATGTGCCGAATGATGTGCTGGTTTTGATAATACGCGTGAGTTGTCACCACTGGCAGAAGCTGGGAGAAGGGTACACAGGACCTCTTGGGACTATTTTTGCAACTTCTTGTGGGTCTGTAATTATTTCAAAATAAAGAGTAAAAAAATAATTAAAATTAAAAAAGATAGAATTGATGTGTGACCCCAGACTCAGACTCTCCATACCCACCTTTCTCCCCCTTCCTTCCTTGGGACACCAGGTGACACCTGCCCCAGGTGGTTGCCTCCCAGCCAGGAACTTGCAGACAACCCAGAGCCATGCACCAGGCTCCCACAGGAGGAAGGGACTGGACCCCTCAGACCCACCCCCCGGTGTGGTTGGATAACATGTACGTAAGTCGGGCACCCTACACGGTCTCATTTTTGCACTAGATTCTGAGGGAGGATCCCATATGTTTCTGGTGTGATATGAGGTCCAGTAAGAGAACATGTTCCTCTGATTATCTGTTGCTCACACCCGAAGCCCTGCCTCTACGTCTCAGAAGCAGCATCTGGGGAAATGGCCACATGCAAACCCCACACTGGAAACCTTCCCTGTAGACCCCTCCCTGACAATCTAGGAATGAGGAGTCTTTAGCTGAACCGCTTTGTCCCAAAGAGGCCAAAGCTTTTATCTATCAACTGTGTCACAGGCCACAGGCAGAAAATCTGCTGTTTTTTGTTGAGGGTGAACCCTTGCCTGTGCTGGCTGCGTTAGATCCATAAGAGGGATGCACACGGAGGCCTGCTTGGGTTTGTGGCTCAGAGATGGCGGGTCTGGTTTGAGTTTGGTCCAGGTTCTAGTGGGGAAAACTGAAAAAGTAAAAGTAAGTTCCCAGCTTGTGGCCACACAGAGAGCAGGGGCTGCGTCTACACTGACACGGGGCTGTGGGCACAGTGTTGCCTTAACCCTTGGCTAGACTGAGCACTGATACCTACACAGGCAAAGTGCGGGCAGGGACGGGGGTCTCCGGCGTGAAGCGAGTGACTGAGCTGGCCTGGAGTAGGAGAATGCACACTGGATAAGGACTCCATGGGGTCCTAGCCCCGGCTCTGCCCCCGATTCACCATGTTACCCTCCATAAGCCCCTTCCCCACCCTGGGCCTCAGTTTCACCATCTTCAAAGTGCCCTGACTTCTGAGGTCTTCTTCAGAGCTAAACATCTACCTGCCTCAGGGTTTCTCAATCTTCGCACTAAGGACATTTTGAGCCAGAACATTCTTTGTTGGGGGATGGGGGGAGAAATAGTGAGCCCTGGAGGATGTTTTAACAGGATCCCTGGCTTCTGCCCACTAGATCCCAAGAAATATGCCCCTCTCCCCTTACAGTGTGATGACCAAAAATGTCTCCAGACATTGTCAAATGTCCCCTGGGGGTAAAATCGTCCCTGATGGAGAACCACTGCCCTAGACTCACGGACACTCAAATCAAGGAGGATTGGAGAGTCCAGACCTGCCTGAGGGCGGAGCCTGTATACCTCCTCCATCGGGCCGTCTTCCTTCCATCTCGGCTCCGACATCCTCTGCTCTGGGCGTTCTGGAGCAAAGTCCTTCCCTCCAGGACAACACTCCCCAGTGAAAAGGGCTCTTTGAATTGAACTGTAGTGTCCATCACTGTTTAGGACCATCCGGAAGTGGCCCGTGCCAATCCCTTGTGTCCCAGGCCACTGTCTATTTGAAGAGAACCATAATTTCCCTTCTCTTGTCCAATGCCACACTTGGGAGAGGGCAGGCACATGCTGGTGGAAGGACTGATGTAGAGGGGAAGAGGTGACCCCCACTGGGCTCCGGGAAGGTGAGCCCGCCCCACTGCTCCAGAGCCTGACCACCAGCAATGGCACCTGCCTAATGTGATGGATCTGCTCCCTCACTGCTGGGTTAACGACCGACCTTGGAGGGTCACTAATAGCCTCCCTAGGTACAGTGTCCTTACCTGCCCTGCCCTCTACATGGGTCGATGTGAAGCCCTAGAAGCGAGTATAAACCAAAAACACTGTAGAAATGGGTGTGATTCTTTCAGGGCTTTCCTCTTTCCCCACAGACATTTTAGTGCATCTAAAATGCCCTGATCTGGGACAAGAAATAGTCACAAACTACCCAGGACGGATGACCCAAGAAATCCTTTATGTCAGCAGGAACAAAGCCTTATTAGAGAGGCTCTCCTTGAACACTCCCAGCCTGAACTCTATCCTCTCGCCCTGCTCCATCTTTCTCCTTGGCACTCACTGTCCCCTGGCAGGGAGTACACATCACATTTCTGTATCTCATTCCCCCCTTCAATGCCAGCTCCATGAGGTGGGGTCTTTGTCTTGTTCACGGCCGTCTCCCCAGTACCTGGAGTAGATGTGCAATACACTCTTTTTTTCGGTATTTATTTTCTTTATTCCCATCATGAGAATTAGTTTGTGTTTCCCTTGGTGAATTTTATTTTATTTTTTTAAAAAAATTTATTGGATTATAGTTGATTTAAAATGTTGTGTTAGTTTCTGCTGTACAGCAAAGTGAATCAGTTATACCCACTCTTTTTTAGATTCTTTTCCCGTATAGGTCATTACAGAGTATTGAGTAGAGTTCCCTGTGCTCTACAGTAGGTCCTTATTAGTTATCTATTTTATATATAATAGTGTGTATATGTCAATCCCAACCTCCCAGTTTATCCCTCCCCCCACTTCCCCCCTGGTAACCATAAGTTTGTTTTCTACGTCTGTGACTGTATTTTTGTTTTGTAAATAAGTTCATTTGTACCAGTTTTTTTAGAGTCCACATATAAGCGGTATCCTATGATATTTGTCTTTCTCTGACTTACTTCACTCAGTATGACAATCTCTAGGTCCATCCATGTTGCTGCAAATGGCATTATTTCATTCTTTTTTATGGCTGAGTAGTATTTCATTGTATATATGTACCACTCTTGTTACATGAATGCAGAGACACTGAGTGAGCTTTCATTGGGGAAATGGCCAGTGGAAGCCAGCCAAGTGAAGATGGAAGACCTAGCCTGAGCTGCCAATGAGCTGGGGTGGTGAGGCTTGGGGTGAATAGGGTGACATTTAGAACGTTGGTGCTGGGGGCTTGAGACACACAGGGACAGAAGAAGAAAACATAGAATGCTAGGCTTGACAGCAAACTTAGAGGCTCCAGCAGCCACCGTTACGCACACGGGATTATATATGTGTCAACTACTATGGCAACATACATTAGTACATGAATCAATATATAAATACAACTTTGAAAAGCATTTAATTTATTTTAACATATGTGAGTGTATGTAAACAAACCAGATGATATTAATTATAGTAGAAATGGCTCAGCAAATCATTCTAACAATTACTCAATGGACGGTTGATTCTTTTTAATGTTTTTATTGAAGTATAGTTGATTTACAATATTAATTTCTGCTGTACAACAAAGTGACTCAGTTGTACATATATATACATTCTTTTTTAAATATTCCTTTCCATTATGGTTTATTAGGAATGGACGGTTGATTTTTAACAATTGTTGAGCGATCCTTTGACCGGGCTGTTACTAACTAAATGACAGCCCTGTCCAAGGCATGGTTTGACATGGGGAACCTCCTGTCAAACTAAGGCCCTGACTAGGCCTGACTAGGGCCTTAGTCAGCCCTGGCTGCAATCATGAAATACCCCTGACTGGGTGGCTTAAATGACAGATATTTATTTCACACAGCTGCATGTCCAAGGTGCTGGTAGATTTGGTTCCTGGTGAGGCCTCTCTTCCTGGCTTGGGTGTCCGTGTACATTGTGTGTTCACAGGAGCTCTCTGTGTGTGAGGAGAGAGTGAGCTCTGGTGACTCTTCTTAAAAGGGCACTAATCCCATCATGCGGGCTCCACCCTCATGAGCACATCTAAACCTAATCACCCCTCAAAAGCCCCACCTCCTAACACCATCACATTGGGAATTAGGGCTTCAATATACCAATTTGGTGGGGGGACACAAACAGTCAGTTTATAGCACCCACAAACTCTCCCAGGGGCCTGCCATCGAGAAACATTAGGACCCTGGTGCCAAGCAGGTGGACAGTAGCACCATCTGTGTGACCGGACCACACACCCACCTGGACACCTGACCCCACGTGACCCCACCATGTCCCTGACCTCATCCCCATCACTGTCCCCTCACCCCACCCCTGCCTGCACCTGTCCCTTGACCTTTGCCTCCGCTGGTTCCCCTGCCAGGGGTCCTCTTCTCCCAAGTACATACATGTACTTTTACGTGGAAAACTAGGTGGGTTTTCACTCCAAGGTTAACTTCCCAGTTAAACCTGCCTTGGCCAACCTTCCTAATGCTTTAGCATCCCCACTGATGACAGCCCCTCTGCCTCGTTTTCTCCCTGCATGGGGTCCCAGCTGGCCTTCCATGCTTTGTGAGTTGGAAAGGAAGGAGCAGAGGGTGAGGCCCTCCTTTGGGGAGCCAAGTGGACGCCATAAAGTGGCCTACGGCCGCCACAAGAAGGCTGCTCTCCAAGGACTACCAGGTCCTCCCTAACGAAAATAGAACAGGATTTTAAAGGAAAGGGGAGGCCAAAGGAAAGGAACTTTCCCAAGGGCCCAGTGCCTTCTGTCTATTATCTCTTTCATTCCTCCCAAGAACCTATGAGACAGGTGTTTTCGCTCCCACATTCCAGAGGTGAAATCCCAGGCTCAGAGGGTTGAAGCTCAAAGTCACAGAATCATTAAGCAGAGTCAGGACCAACCCCAGGTCAGCCCAGCTCTGAAGCCCGGGTCCTCTCTCTGCACAGCCTCTGCATCTGTGAAGCAACCATCACAAAAGACAGAAACCAAGCCCTTTCGGCAAGGAAGCCTTCTTCTATTCATGTCCAGCCCGGGGAACCAAAAGGCCTGGATCTCAGAGTCTTCAGAGGGACGTTGGCGGCAAAGACCTGACACTTTGGAGGCACAAGCTTGCGTCCTCCCACCGAAAGGAACCCAGACCCTGTGCCCTGCTCTGTGTTCCTGCCCATCAAAGCTGTCTGCTCCCATCAGGACAGGGCCCCTGACGTACAAAACCCAGGCCCTGCCTCGGGCTGGTTTCAGGTTTCTACAACACAGTAAATCGGCATGTTTTTATTTCTCCATCTGTAAACATCTCTCCGTCTAATACAGTAACTGCTGTTTATACAGAGCTATAAAAACAGAGGTCAGAGCACAATAAGATTATAGTCTTACTTCAATACATCCAGCCCATAATAAAATAAAATCTTACAAACCGTCCAGAAGACCCGTCGAGGCATTCTTTAAGAATTACTGTCTGTCGTATGTAAGGATTCTAGCTGGGCATAATATTTTCCACAGCTGTCAGGACCTATTTAAAAGGCAAGATCCTTTTGCTGGCATTTGACTTGGACTCTGTTTATACCATGTGGAGGATTGTTAATTCTGCAACATCTGACTCAGGGGTGTTCTATTACACTGAGGCCACCGCCAAGGGGACGACGCATGATGTGGTGTGAGGTCGCGCGGCAGGACCGCGGCCCCGCTCTCGCCAGGCTCCCCCTTGCTGACAAGGTGCACCTGGGGGGATGGGACCCAGCAGCGGGGAAATGAGACGGTCTGCTTTCCAGGCAGCGTGGGCTGGTGGCTAGAGGAGATGTGGGGCGGGATAGGCAAGACGCAGTCCAGTCACATGCCGGTGACAAACCTTGGGTGAGGTCATTTGCCACTTGGAGGGTCAGTTTCCCAGTTCGTAAGTGGGGAACAAGACTGTACCTTACAAAGGGTTATGGGCTGAATTGTGTCCGCCCCAAATTCATATATGGAAGTCCTAACCCCCAGTGCTTCCAAATGTGACTGTGCTCAGAGATAGGGCCTTTAAAGAGGTGGCTGAGTTAAAATGAGGCCATATGGATGGGCCCTAAGCCAGTGTGACAGGTGTCTGAGAAGAAGAGGACGTAGGCACACATAGCAGAAAGGCCAGGTGAGGGCACAGGAAGAAGACAGCCATCTACAAGCCAACAAGAGAGGCCTCAGAGGAAACCAATCTAGGCGTGTGTTTCCTACTGCTGCTGTAATAACAAATGAGCACAAACATAGTGATTTAAAACAATACGCATTTATTCTCTTACAATTCTGGAAGTCAGAAGTCCAAGATGGGTCTTACAGGGTTCAAAGTGAGGTGTAAGCACGGATGGTTCGTGCTGGAGACTGTAGAGAGAATCCATTGTCTTGCCTCTTCCAGCTTCTAGGGGCCACCCACATTCCTTGGCTTGTGTCCCCTTCCCCACCCCCACCCCACCCCCCCACCCCCGTCTTCAAAGCCCAGAGTGGGGCAAGTTCTAACCTCACCCTCCCTCTGACTCTGCTTCCTTACGCCAGCGCGCCTGGCTTTCCACTGACTCTGCTTGCATCTTTGCCCCGCACAGTTTCTCTCCCACTAAGCAGCCCAAGTGACGCTTATGATATGTATTTGGATCCTGACACTGCACTCTCCAGGGCTTCACCTCCTGGGAGCTGAGCCGGCCTGGGGCGGCCCAACAGCCCCTCAGGCTCCAGCTCCCGATGCCTCTGGCCGCCTCTCCTGCCAGCCGCCCCTTGCTAATGCCGCTCCCCTCACGCTGGCCTCCTGCTTCTTTCTGGATCGTGCCAAGCAAGTTCCACCTCAGGGCCCACGCCCTCTGCACATGTCACCCAGAGACTCTCACTGCCTGTGGGCGTTTGCAGAAACGCCCCTTTATCAGAGAGCTCCTCCCTGACCCTACTACCTAAATAACACCCCAATCCCCCCAGCTCCCATCCCCTGGCAAATCTCTCCATCCTCCCCTGGCCGCGTGCTTCTGCAAAGCACTGATCACAGCCTGTCGCACATTCATTTGCTGACTGTCTTCCCCACGAGGGCGTAAGCTCTGTGGGAACAGGACGTATCCTGGCTACATCCCCACAGCTGGCCGGCCCAGGAGGCCAGGTACACACAGTCAGGGTTGAATAGACACCTTTGGGTGATCTGTGGTTGACATTGAAACATGAGGAAAATCATTAAGTGGTTCTTGAACCAGAGAATGTCTGAGCTGGAAGGCCCGTCAGGATCGCCCTGTCCTGCCTTGCCCCACCTCGCCCACCCAGAAATCCCCTCAGCGCTGTGTACGGCAGGTGGCCCACCTGGCCTCAGGTTGAAGAGCTGAATTTCCCCAACTATCCCTGGATTCCCTCAGTGGCAAGGACAACATAGTCATCTTTTGCATGTCAGGATTCCAATAAAGAGCTTGATATAGATTGGGCTCTCGGTGTACGTTTGAAGGACAGATAGGTGGATAGTTGGGTAGATGGAAAGGTAGATGAATGCAAGAAAGATAGTTTGGTGAATGGGTAGATGGATGTGTTAGATGGTTGGATGGATAGATGGGTGTGATGCAGAATATAGATGGGACCCAGGCTGAGAAGCAGAAATTTGTCCCCTGTGGACAGATCCTCCAAGATGAAGGGGAGGAGAAGCTGAGCCCTGCCCAGATAAAAGATAGAGACCATGTATTTCTCATTCTCGAGGTCAAGGAGACCTTCCTGACTATATGTGAACAGAAAGGCTCCTTGGACGTCAAAAACGGAGTGATGTCAACCTACCCGTAGACCTCTTCTCTGGAATCCATCTTGGCTAAGAGATGCGTGCACACACACGGAAGGACCCTGAGATAAACCAAATACAGACTCAGAACCAGACAAAGCAAGATGATTGGCCAAAGGAAATCTGGAAGAAATGTCCCACATAAGTGATTACAACTACCACGAGGGCGCGACTCTCTCCCTGAGCCCACCAGTGTGTCTATCTATACGTACTCTTCTTCCTCCTAATAAACACTTGGTTTCACTACTTCCGTTTCTTTGTGGAAATTCACTTTCTGCAAAGCTGACAGGCCAAGGGTATTGTCACTGGCCACCGGTCTAGTGGCTAGGATTCAGCACCCTCACTGCTGCAGCCTGACTTCAGTCTCTGACTGGAGAACCGAAATCCTGCTTCAAGCCACTGCAGGCCAAGGCCACCTGGGATCAGGTGGATGGATAAATGGTTGGTTAGATGGATGAATGGATAGACGGATGGATGGGTGGATGGAAGGATAGGTGGGTAGATACATGGATGCATGGACGGAAGGATGGATGTTTAGATGGATTGATGCATGGATAGGTAGCTGGGTAGATGGACGGAAGGATGAATGATGGATGGATTGATGCATGGATACATGGAGGGATAGGTGGGTTGATGGATGGATGGATGGATGGATAAAAAGATGGATGCTTGGATAGATGGATGCATGGATGGATAGGTGAGTGGATAGATGGAAGGATGGATGGATGGATGGTTGGATGGATGGATGGATGGGTAGAATGATGGCTGCTTGGGTGGATTGATGAATGCATGGATGGAGAGGTGGGTGGATGGATGGCAGGTTAGAGGTAACAGGCATGGTTGAATAAATGAATGAAAATCAGTGATGTAGAGCTCATCACCTCTGCGGCAACCCTTGTCCACTGGAGAGAAGTGATGGACACAAAGCCCTTCCCTGAGTTGCACTGGAGCCCATTTTCCTGTGTGCCACACTGCTGTTGTTCCAAGAGCTGTGTTCTTTTCATCTTCAATGGATTTTTGGGCAGAAAAAGAGAGTGGCAAAGTTTGTTATCCCTCGTCTGCCCCCAGCTAACACCTCTGGTAGAGCACCACCTACTGGGCTGTGGCCCGTTAGGTGCATTTCCCCCATGCACCATGGGCTCTCAAGGTCCAGCACAAAACTCAGGACATCATGCTGCAGTCACATAGGACAGCAAGATCCCACCCCACACCTGCCCTGCTCGTTCACCCTGTGGTGACTCCATTCTGAAGGAAGTGTCCCCCAAGAGCCATAGGGAGCCATGAGAAGATGCAGCTTGTGAGCCTATAAAAGGAAGGCAAGGGGCTTCCCTGGTGGCGCAGTGGTTGAGAGTCCGCCTGCCGATGCAGGGGACGCGGGTTCGTGCCCCGGTCCGGGAAGATCCCACATGCCGCGGAGCGGCTAGGTCCGTGAGCCATGGCCGCTGAGCCTGGGCGTCCGGAGCCTTTGCTCCGCAACGGGAGAGGCCACAACAGTGAGAGGCCCGCGTGCCGCAAAAAAAAAAAAAAAAAGGAAGGCAAGGTCAAATACTTCACATCTGCCCATTCCAGGAGATAAGCAAGAATCACTGGTGTGATTTTTTTACAAATATATAGTAAATACCAGACCCACATTCTCACCTACTTAACCTTCAGAACAAACCAGTGAGGTAGCATCACTGCTCCATCCTGTAGACTGGGGAAATGGATGCTGAGTTTAAACTGGTCTGCCCAAGGCCACACAGCTAGTGCAAGGTGGAGAAGGACCCGAACCCTACTCTTCTGCCAACTCTGTCTCCACAGCTCCACACTGTTGGGAGGGAGGGGCGGGTCACTGGCAGGCACCTGTAGAAGGAGCTGCAGGCAGGACAAGGCGGGCCTTTGTGGGGTCCCGATTTCTGCTCTGTTCCTCTGGAGACCTTTGAATATTCCAGACACGGAGATTCCCAAAGGCCACCTGTTACACAGGGAGACCAGCACAGATGGGGAAACTGAGGCATATAGCAGGAAAATGCCTTGGCTGTGGTCACAGAGCAAAAACGTGGCAGAGGTGGGCCCAATCTCGGGCGTTTTACCCTCTCCCTGCCCAGACACCACCCATTTTCCTGCTCTGGAACCTATTTCACCCCTCACAGCTCCCTGGCTTGACCCCCTTCCTGGGCCATGCAGTATGCCAAGAAGCCTCCATCTGAGTCCATTTCAGGTTGCCGAGTCCTAGACTGTTACTCCTATGGTGACTTCCACTCCCGAGAAGATGTCTTAGTCAGGGTTTTTCAGATAAACAGAACCGATAAGATATCGATATATAAATATGTATATATATGTGAATTAACTTGCACAGTTATGGAGACTGGAAAGCCCAACATCTGCAGGGTGGGCTGGCAGGCTGGAGAGCCAAAGAGGGTGTCGATGCTGCAGCTCAGGTCCAATGGCGCTCTGCTGCAGAATTCCCTCTTGCTGGGGGAGGTCAGTCTTTTGTTCTAGGCAGGCCTCCACATTAGGGAGGGCAATCTGCTTTACTCAAAGTTCACCAATTTAAACGTTAATCTCATCCCAAAACACCCTCACAGAAACATCTAGAATAACGTTTGGTCATGTATGTGGACACCGTGGCCCAGCCCAGCTGACACATAGAGTAACCGTCACAGAAGGTGGAATCACCCCTGCAGCAAGCAGCTGACCCTCACACAACCCAGCAGCTCGAGCTAAGGGGCCACCCGCAGCGCCACTCCTCACCGGCTGTGGGACCCTGGAGAAGTCATCTCGTGTGTCCACTGAAGATGGGAGTAAGAGTCCTGTACCTTGAGGCCGGGGCGGATTGCATGTGACAGTGTTGGTAAGAGCTCGGCAGGTGGCCAGCACACAGGGATGTCGAGGAGACGCTGTTTCTCTGCAGCAGCTGCATGGCCCCATTGGCTGCTGTGCCAAGGGCCTGCCCGCCACCGTCCACTCCCCTACTACTCTTCCGCTGGCCTCTTTGCGTCTGACACCTGCCCTTTGCTGAGCCTTTAGCTTGACCCCCTGCCCGCCTCCTTGGGGGCGGATCCGTCACTGCTGACCTTCTCCACTAAATTCTGGATGCTTCAGCCACTAGCTTCTGATTCAGCCAAGCCCTTTGGACCCCTCCCTGGCGTCTATGCATGTGGCCACCGACACAGCCCACCCTGGAGCTGATCCCCGTTCCCCCGTCACACACATACACACCCAACACATACACACGTGTGACACATACACAGAGGCACCTAAACACACACATGCGCACACGACCCAGCACACATACACATATGCACACACAGTCCAGAATTGGGCAGCTCTCCTCTCCTGATTTCTAAAAGAAAGCGTTTGGAGTATGAAATCCCCTTTCATCTCCAGGTTGACATGCGAGCCAGTCACATCCAGCCCTCTTAGAGGGCTGTCATTCTGAACTAAATGGTTCTAAATATTATACAGTTTTGTTCAAAAGCTGTTTACAGAGACCTCCTCTGTGCCTGGGCCAGCGCGGCATTCTGGGTGTATAGACCCAACAGTGAGAACGTGGGACGTAATCTTCTCAGTGTCATGATGTTACTTTCAGGGGTGATGTGGTCGAGGAGCAGACGGACGCTCAGCACAGAAAAGGGGCTGACGGCCAAGGCGCTTTCCTTCATCCCACGGTGACTGAGCCCCTACCCATGTCCTGGGGGCTTGACTGACCCCTCTGAAATTTCCCACCTGAGCATGTCATGGTCCCAGCCATGAGCTGCCCCTTGGACGGGTCCCATGGGCTGTCCTGCCCCCAGTGTTGCAGGAGCCCCAGCTCCAGGCATGGTCCGTGACCGCCTCCCTCCTCTGCCCTGGGAATGCTTCTCTGCAGAGCCGGAGGTGGGGCTCGATCGCTCAGAGAGCGGCAGGACCCTAACCCCACGTCATCTATGACCAAGCATCATGAGCGGCAAATCTGTACCAGGCCCAGAGACGCTGAGATGGATCACTGTGGCCCTGTCCCCAGGGAGGAGGATGGTAAACAAATCCCCTTGGATTATAGGAGCTGACCTTCAAGGCCACTCTGGCTCTATTAGTCCTATACACAGGCAATGTTCTACATTCTTTCTAGACTGGCAGCAAGCTGTAGCTTATGAAACTTTTACAGGTAACTTCATCTTAGAAAACTGCTAGAAACCATAGCGACACAAAAAATGTTGATAGAAGAACTCAGGGTTTGTCCCAGACATGAATTAGGGCCTCAGATGGGCACCAACAGTGTGTAAGAACCCAGCCTCTGAAGTCAGACAGACCTGGCTTCTAATCCTGGCTCTGCTCCTAGCAGGCTGTGTGACCTTAGGGAAGTCACTCGACCTCTCTGGGCCCCATTTCCTTCACCTGCAAAATGAAACTGATGGCAATCACACTGATCACAGAAAGAGAGGTGAGGGTGAAAACATCACACAGGTACTTACTGGCAAACTGCCAGACAAATAATAAGTGCTTCTTACATGTTTGTTATTATTATTATTGAAATGTGTTCCTGGACATATTTCACATATGAAACTCCATCCACCGCAGCCAGCCAGCCACAGGGCCGAGCAGCACACGGCAGCATTTCGCCTACAAAAACATTTTGGTGCAATTTTCTGACCCGCAAATATATTTTTACAGTGAAAACGCACGTCTGGCTTGGACTGCTTAGTCTCACCGGCTTGCGTAGCTTCTCAGGAAAATAAACAAAAGTGAATTTGCGGGCACCAGGGGATGGACTCAAGTCAAACAAACGTGGCCCCGGACAGCCCCCAGCGTGGCCCCTGCCTGACCCGGCCGAGCAGAGGAAATCTCAGACCAGGTCGCCCGACGCGGTCTCCTGAGAGGCCACAGGACGCAGAGCCTCACAGTCTGATGGCGGCTGGGACCCCAGACCAGAGCCCACCTCTGGCTTCTCAGAGGAGGTGACAAAGCCCAGAGCAGGAAGGGGACCTGCCCAAGATCACACAACAAGATTGAGTCTGCTCTTTTCTTCATTTGTTTGGAGATTTGATATGACTTATTGAAGACACAGTGATTTTTTAAATTAATTAATCAATTAATTTTTAATTGAAGTACAGCTGATTTATAAGTGTACAGCAAAGTGATTCAGTTATACATATATTTATATTCTTTTTCAGATTTTTTTCCTTTTAAGGTTATTACAAGATATTGACTATAGTTCCCTGTGCTATACAGTAGGTCCTTTTTGTTTATCTATTTTATATATAATCATATGTATCTGTTAATCCCCTACTCCCAATTTATCTCTCCCCACCCTTTTCCCCTTTGGTTAACCACAAGTTTGTTTTCTATGTCTGTGAGTCTGTTTCTGTTTTGTAAATAAGTTCATTGGTACTGTTTTTTTAGATTCCACATATAAGTGATATCACATGGTGTTTGTCTTTCTCTGTCTGACTTACTTCACTTAGTATGATAATCTCTACGTCCATCCACGTTGCTGCAAATGGCACGGTTTCATTCTTTTTTATGGCTCAGTAGTATTCCATTGTATATATATGTACCACATCTTCTTTATCCATTCATCTGTTGATGGGCATTTAGGTTGCTTCCATGCCTTAGCTATTGTGAATAACGCTGCTATGAACACAGAGGTGCATGTATCTTTTCGAATTAGAGTTTTCCGCACACCAGTTTTTTAAGGAGGCCATTCAGATCACTGTAGGGAAGGAAATGCAGTTTGGGGAGACGGCCTGATGTCCCCAAGGTCATCATGTCCAGGGTCCAAGCTTCCTTCCTTCTCTCTGCTCTTGGGAAGCCGCTGCCTTGCCCTGGATGACTGTTTCCCAATCAACCTACTTTGTCCAGAAAGACGGTGGGAAGGTAAGGAATAAGCACAAGTTTGGACAGAAAACAGTTTCCAGCATCACAGTTTATTAAATGTGTGACCACAGACATGCTAGTAAATGCCTCTACATTCCACCTTTGTCCTTTGTAAGATGCCAGGGACAGAGAAACAAGCAGTGACAGCTCTGTACAGTGGAATACTACACAGCAACGAAAAAGAACAAACTGCGCCCCCCACCCCGCAACACACACACACCCCCGACGTGCTGAATCTCCCAGACGTGGGTGGAGTGAAGGAGGCCAGGCAGAGAAGCCTGCTCCATTTTGTGAAACTCAAGAACAGACAAAACTCTGGGGGTGATAGGGGCCAGAACAGTGGTTGCCTCTGGGGTGGGGCAGGGGCTGAGAGGGCGCCCACGGGGGGAGGGCCTGAAATACCCCACATCTGGGTCTGGGTGCTGGTTCCCTGGCTGCTACATGTGTAACAATGCACCCAGCTCTACCCTGAAGTTTCCTGCACTTTAGTATTTGTAAACCAGGCCTCGACACAAACAATTAAAACAAAATGACAACGACAGAAGTGGCTGCTGTGCAGAGGTCGGCGGCACTGCCGACACGCTGTGGGGTATTTCATTCATTGCCTTGATCACTACTACCTCAAAATCGCACGTTTTTCTCCTGCGTAGATTCCTTCGTGACTCAACTGTTCATTCATCCACTCAGTGACCCTTGGGCTCCACGAGGGAATTTGGTGCAAGGCACCGCGCGATCGGGCTGGCACCTCAGCCAAACCACTCTGGCGCCAGTGGAGAGGGATTGCTGGAGGGGCCAGAGGGGAGGCTGCAGTGCTGACGGTGCCGGGCAGGGGATGCAGGAGACAGGCACACCTGGCCTCTGCCCTCCTGGCATACGCCAGTCTCCAGCAGGTGCACACGGCACTGCAATCAGCACCGTGACAAGTGCTGCAGGGGAAAAGCAGGGACGCAGGACGCGAAGGTCAGGAAGGCCTGGCCTTGTCTGGGGTACAGGAAGGCCTCCCGGAGGAGGTGGCATCTCAAGGATGAGATAGCAATTGACCAGAGGAAAAGGGGAGTGGGGGAAGGTACCCAGGTGGAGGCAACTGCATGGACAAATGCCCTGCACGGATAAGGGGTGCGCAGGGAGCTCTGGCGGATGAGAGGGCTGTGGTGCCTGCCAGCGGGGAGTGTGGGCAGAGCAGCACGAGATGAGGCGGGGCCAGCTCAGGCCAGGCCTTCAGGCCGCGGCGAGGATTTGGGTCCTTCTTTGAAGATGGGCCAAGGGGCTGGGGCTCTGAGAATTAAGCAGGAGCCTGACTTGGTGGAAACTAGAGTTTTTAGCATCATTCTGCCCGCCAGGTGGACAGTGGCTTAGAGGAGGTAGGTCTGCACAGGACAGGAGAACTTTAGGGGCTCTACGAGTCATCCAGGCAAGAAGGAGAGACTGACCACGGAGATGGAGAGAGAACAGACCTCCTTTACAATCCCCAGGGGTTGGTGACCAGGCTGGGTGGAGGGTCAAGAGAAGGAAGGATTCCGGGTGATGCCCAGGTTTCTGCTTGGAGCACCTGGGTGGAAGCAGTGGAGGAAGACAAGTTTGGAGCCCATGAAGACCAGAATGTTCTCCTCCCGACATCAGCCCTTGCAGACCCCAGTTTAGATCGGCCACCCCAATTCCTGTGGAAAACCCAACTGAGCTAGAGGCACTGGAGAAGCAAGTCCATCCATCCTGCTACCCTCCCCGTCCCAGGCCCGGAGCTTCTGCAACACCACATGCCTGCAAGTCACCAGACATCTTGGTAAAATGCAGGTTCTTGTTCGGTAGGTCTGGGATGAGCCCGAGGACCTGAGGTCAAAACAGCCACTGCTCTTGGTCGGCGACCACACCCAGTAGCGAGGCGTTTGCAAACTCTACCTGGGCTGAGTGGCAGGCCGGCCGGCCCCCGCCTGGGCCGACCAGGAGCACAGTTGCTGCCAAACAGTTTTCCTCTTGCCTGTCCCCACCCTCAGAGACAGCCGTTCCTCCTCTCTCCCTCCCAACCCCATCCTTGGCTGTCCCCGGGAGTCCCAGTAGGTTGGCAGTGACATGCTCAGGACCACGTCCTCTTGGCCACTAGGTGTGTGCTAATTTCCTGCTCACCTGCTCCAGGAGCCCGGGGCCGCCACAGGAGCGCAACCAGGTCCTGCTGCAGGGAAGCTGAGCTGCGGGGCCCGAGGAGCGTCCAGGTAGACACGGCCGAGTGGTACTAAGGTAGGTGTGCGTGGCGGGTGTGAGCCATGAAGGGACCCTAGCACAGGCCTGGAGGTGGACGTGTGAGTGTGTCCCAGGGCGGCCGTAACAAAGAACCCACACACTGGGAGGCTTAAAGCAGAAGAAGCGTATTCTCTCTCAGTTCTGGAGGCAGGAAGTTCAACATCGAGGTGTCGGCAGTGCCGTGCTTTCTCTGAGGGCTCTTGGGAAGAATCCTTCCTTGCTTTCTGCATCTTCTGGTGGCTCCTGGCAATCCGTGGTGGTCCTCGGCTTGTGACAGCCCAACGCTAATCCTCGTGCCTGTCTTCACATGGTCTCCTCCTCTCTGCGTCTCTGTGTTTTGGCCTGACCTTCTCATCAGAACACCAGGCATGGGACTCCGGGCCCATCCTACTCCGGCATGACCTTGTTCTAACTCAATGACATTTGCATAGATTCTATTTCCAAATAGGGTCACATTATCGCGTATCTGACGTTAGGACTTCAACACATTTTTGAAGGGACACATTCAACCCACATCAGTGGGAGGACCCCAGAGAGTGTGTCAAGCCAGGCAGGAGCCAGGGGCCTCCCTGAGACGCCCAGCCAGGCGGCCCCAAGCAGCAGGCACGTCCCTAAAGTGTGCGGACCGGCTAGAAGTCTGCTCTCTCCGCAGCCCCTCAGGGCCGCCGGGCAGTGAGGTCCTGGCCTGTCAACTCTGCTCCGTTGGCTGTAAACTGTTTGTAAGGTTTTAAATAAACAGCCACAGTCCCGAAGTCTGGTGGCTCGCCACTTCTCAGGGATCTGGCAGCTGTCAGCAAACTCCACAGTCCCAGAGCCTGAAAACTAACCAATGGGCAGAGCCACCCACAGAGGCCAGTGAGGGGTGCCCGCGGGGGCCGCCCAAACCGAGCACCTCCCACGGCCCTGCCGGGGCCAAACCAGCAGTGGGGATGCCACCAAGGAGACCGGGGACAGCGGGTTCCTCTCCAGTTCAGACGCTGCCTGCAGGGTGGCAACTCGGCACCCCCTTGCCCCGCCGGCCTCGGTTTCTCGGGCTGCACAGGGAGGTCCCGTTCAGCCCACATGGGGGTACCAGAAAAAGGCTCCATCCCTCGGGCGGCTGGTCCTTCTCCATGACAGAAGTCGGGGGGCCTCGGAAACATGGATGCCCGTTTACCCTTGTAGCCCCGGGGCTGGTGGCATGTCTCAACCAGGGTCACTCGCTGGTGGGCCCTGGGCAAAATTCAGCCCCCAGATGGGGTTATTTGGGCTACGAAATGGTGGATTTTAAGCATTTTTAGATAGTGGCCAATATTTTAAAGTGAGGAAATTTCATATAGAAATCTGGATTTCACGCTTTTCATAAAATATCCCATCTGGCCGAGTGGAGCCAGCATCACCTCCCAAAAGGCCACAAGCATCCGCCCTTGTGCTGGGGTTTCCTTCCAGCAAGTTGAAAAGACGGTGGTTCTCGTGCCCTGTGCCTGCATCAAATGGGAAAGGAAGACATCAGTTAAAAAGGCAATGTTTCCTCCTGGGTGTATATCCAGAAAAGAGGAAAGCTCTAATTAGAAAAGATACATGCACCCCAATGTTCATAGCAGCACTATTTACAATAGCCAAGACATGGAAGCAGCCTAAGTGTCCATCAACAGAGGAATGGATAAAGGAGATGTGGTACATATATGCAATGGAATATTACTCAGCCATACAAAAATGAATGAAATAATGCCATGTGCAGCAACATGGACGGACCTGGAGATCACCATACGTGAAATAAGTCAGACAAAGAAAGACAAGTATCATATGATATCGCTTATATGTGGAATCGAAAAAAAATGTTACAAATGAACTTATTTACAAAACAGAAACAGACTCACAGACATCGAAAACAAACTTATAGTTACCAAAGGGAAAGGGGGACTAGGGATAAATTGGGAGTATGGGATTAACAGATACACACTACTATATATAAAGTAAACAACAAGGACCTACTGTATAGTACAGGGAACTATATTCAATATCGTGTAATAACATATAACAGAAAAGAATCAAAAAAAGGATACAGGTACATACATATATATGTATAACCGAATCACTTTGCTGTACACCTGAAACTAACACAATATCGTAAATCAACTATACTTCAATTAAAAAAAAAAAGAAAGGCAGTGTTTCAAAAAGAGTAGTGGGATGGGAGGGACGGCCTGCAGAGCTTCTGGGCTCGTAGGACTCCTTTACAACAGCCGCGGGTGCGCCCCGCATCCACGTGGAGACTTCCTGGATTACAGCCCACCAGCGCTTTCCCCGGCAATGCGCTTCCCAGACGGTTCCACCAAGGGCACCAGCCAAAGTGGCTGTTTGCCTAGAGGTTGCAACGTGGGCTCTGACTCTGTAGGAGCTGGACTACCAGCTCCACTCTCACGGGCTGTGAGGCCTCGGGCAAGCGTGTGACCTAAACCTCAGTATCTTCATCTGTAAATAGTACCTCTGCAGGGAAACGAGAGCAAGGGAAGACGACGCACGGAAAATGGGAGCCGGCTAATCGGCGGCTACTTTTATTGCTGTTGCGGTGTTTTTCTTGCTCTTGCTGTTGGTAGGCATCCCAGGTCTTAGTTTCATTCTCCCAGAAGCCGACTCTGAGGTCAGGAGGCAGATGGTTGGTGGGAAGGAAGGATCCCAAGACACACCACGGTGGGGGGTGGCGAGAGGAGACAGGGAGGCCAAGGCAGCCAAGAAGGGGTGCATGATTAAGCCCTGTATCACTGTGGGCAACTGCCCCCCAATCCTGCTGGGGCCTCCGGGACCAATGCCTCAGTGTCCACACTTCCCTCCACCACCCGCGTGAGCCTGGGAGCTGTGGTATTGATACACCCATGCCCGCTGCTCATAGGTTGAGCCTACCCCCAGAGACTGCTCGTCTCCTGGCCTGCACGGGGCTGGGTGGTGTGGGCTTCTGCAGCCAGAGAAATGCCGGTGCCAACATTTGGGAGTTGGGTGGTCAGACCCGAAGGACTAAAGGTGAGGAGATCTGGGCAGGACACCAACCGTATCGACTAGAGCTCTTGTTACTCTTTTACGTGGATGCAAGATTTGTATTCAATTCCATAATAGGTCCGTGTTTATTTTAATATAAAAGTATTTAGAAAAATGTATATATTGGGCCCCAAGAATTGAGCAAATCTGGCATTATTAAAAAGTGCTTCATTTTACCCTGCAACTCTTTGGACTCCCTGGCACACTGATAAACACACACACACACACACACACACACACCCACACCAAGATATCCATGACCCAGTTTGTGAAAATAGGACCAATCTCACCTCGTGTGAACCTCACACCAATCTTGTGCATTAGGCATATTTTATCCCCACAGATGAGGAAATGGAGACCGAGGGCTTGCGGTGACTGACTTGCTTACACCTCAGCTAGAAAGTAGGTGAAAACCTCTGGAAGGTGGCCCTGCAGCTGCAAGACCATCTGTCACACAGGCTACAGAGGGGGGCTGCCGAGACAGGTGCCCCAGCTAGGCTCAGAAAGAGGACCACCAGCAAGAGCTCTAACAGAAGAAGTGGCGGGACCAGGGCTCGCTGGACGGGGGGAGGGGAGGAGGAGGGAGGGAAGGAGTCTGACTCCCAGGCTTCCAATTTGGAGCTCTGGATGGACAGACGTGCCCTCAGTTAAGACAGGAAGCACAGGAGGAGTGGCTTTGGAGGGACTGAGACGACGACGACGGTGCTTCATGAGCTGACGCTGAGGGCCATCCGAGGGGAGATTCCAGCAGATGGACGGATAGATGGGTCTGGAAGTGGGAAGACTGGTGGGACTGGGGATTCAGACCTGGGAAGCCCTTGCCACTGACAGTAATTATGACCATGAGGGTAGAAGACATCACCCAGTGAGGAGGAAAGGGCAGGGGAGAGCAGACCCCGGGGCAGAGGAGCTCCCACATTCAAGGTCAGGCAGAGGATAAGCCAGTATGATGACTAAGGGTGGTCACAGTGGCCAAGGGACAACCTGGATCACAAAGGACAAGGTGGTCGAGGGTAGAATGTTAGGGTCCCCAGAGCCTCCCTGGGGCTGGCACACAGTCTTGCTCTAAGATGACTTTTTTTTTTTTTATTGAATGAAAAATTCTTTAAATCCTGTAGTGCTTTACAATTTTCAAGAGTTTCACACACATGGTTTCATATAATCCCATAATTACCCTTTTCTCCCCCTACCCGTCTTGCCCCTCCCCCTTCCCTCTCCCCACTGACAACCACTAGTTTGTTCTCTGTATCTGTGAGTCTGCTTCTTTTTTGTTTTATTCACTAGTTTGTTGTATTTTTTAGATTCCCCATATAAGTGATATCATACAGTATTTGTCTTTCCCTGTAAGACGACTTTTTTGATTGAAAAAGTGCGCGAATGAATTGCATTTCCTTAGTGCTTTGCAGCTTGCAAAGTTCCGCCATAGCTCTGGGCCCATTTGACCCTTAGAGGGGGGCAAGCAAGACTGACCCCGGGCCTCCAAAAACTTCCTCAGTTGGTGGCGAACTGAACTTACAGGTGCTTCATGGGGTAATTTCTCCTGCCTTCAGCGGGGCAGGACACTTGGGCCCTTCCCTGGCTCCCCAAAGCTCTGTCTGGCCCTGAGGGCACCTGATTGGTGGCCCGGGCTTAAGCGCTTTCCCAGAGCCCCCGTCCACCCCATCTCACGCCCCTAAACCCTGGGCTGGGTACTTGCACTGAGTGGGGCTGTTTGGTGTGTGAGAGCTGATTGGTTTTTGACAAATCCAGCTTGGCCTCTTTTTAGCACCTACTCATCCCCCAGGGGCGGGAAACCTGATATTTTAATGATTTACTCCAGACCCTTGGGGGCCTGGGGCGGTGACGGCGGCGGCGTGAAGCCAAATTCCCTGCGGGGGCAGGCCTGGTAGATGTAATTAGCAGGCAGGACTCTCTGGGTTGGGAAATCAGGTGCTGTCAGCGCACAGTAGGCTGTGCGGTTGTTAACCCACTTCCATTCCAGCCGGAGCAACTCTTCATCTCCCAGAAGCACAGGGAAGGCCTGCCCAGTCCCGGAAGGAGAGAGGCTTTCAGGAGAGGGGGATCTTTTGCGTCACGACTGCACAAACGTTTCCTCTGTTTCTGTTTGTTTGGCCCCCACTTGCCTGTTTTCCCCCAACCCTTTTTCTTTCTTCCCTAAAATATTTTCATACATTTTGCTGATCCTTTCTTTGGATAACAGAATCTCAGAGGAAAAAAGAGGCAGAAGTTCAACCTCTTTGTTTTATACATGGAGAAACTGAAGCCCAGTGAGGATAAAGGACTTACCCAAGGTCCTACAGCGAGTTAATACGATCATTATCATCGCCACTACCACCATCACCATGGTCGCTACCATCGGCCTCACCATCGCCAGCATCACCATCACCGTCACTATCACCATCACCACCATTTATTTGTTTAAACCCAACATTGTTTCAAAAAGGATTTAGGGCACCTTAGCCACCATGATCTTGGGTCTACAGACTCCTTCTTGGGCGTCCTCCTTCCCCCATCTCATCCCCCCCTCTCTTTCTGCAGGTCTTACACTGCCTCTTCCTCCCCCACACCAGGAGATGCCTTCTGTCTGTCATCTAGGAACTTCCCTCCAGTTCTCCTACCCCCTTTCCAGTTATTTCCCATGTATGACCTTCTTTTCAAATCCCCTCTGTCTCTACTTCTTCCTTTTGCTTTGGGGATGCTAAAATAGAAGGATCCTGGAGAAGAAACATGTAAAACACAGAGGATGGGGGCTGGAGTGGAAATGAAGAAAGTAGCATGTGGTATAAAGTGAAAGGGTCCCAGGCAAGCTGCTGCTTCAGCTCCACGGCCAGGTAGGTGGGGACACAGACGAGCCACTTCCCATCTCTGCGCCTCAATCTCCTCATTCAGAAAATGGTCTGAGGAGAAGGAAGGAAGGACTTTGCTGGAAGATCTGAAAGCCCCATGCAGTTTTCACATTGCACGATTCCAAGAGCATGAGAAGGAGGGAGGAGGGAGGGGGGCCCCTAGTCTGGGCGTTCCTTGAAGAGGGCAGAGGAAACTGTCATCACAGCCCCCAGCCTCTAAAATCTGGGCTGCATCTCCACACCCCACTGGGGGATTAGGGTTTCAGCTCCCAGCTCTCCTGACAGGCCCTTCCTTTCTCTGGATGCCTCTCACTGGAGCCTCCTTATGTGGGGCCCAGCGGGCTCACTCATGGAGGCATCAGTGCCCTGATCTCTGCAGGAACAGCCACCCCGGCAGGGTCACCCTCCAGGCTGTGCCCTCCTGGGCCAGCTCCTGAGTGCAGAAATCTCCAGCCTGTATGCTTCCTGCCTCCACCCTCCCCACGTCCTCTTCCCTACACTCCACCCTCCCAGCCTTTGCTCTTTGCAGCCTGACACTTCAAAATGCAGGGTCCAACTTCAGCTGGATTTGGCCAGAAAATATGCATCCATCACAGCTGCGTCTTTGGAAGGAGAATGAAATTCACAA
Organism: Delphinapterus leucas; assembly: GCF_059928025.1. Classification (NCBI taxonomy): domain Eukaryota; kingdom Metazoa; phylum Chordata; class Mammalia; order Artiodactyla; family Monodontidae; genus Delphinapterus; species Delphinapterus leucas. The sequence goes on from NC_143130.1 coordinate 171,959,407, forward strand.
ACTGTCCTCCAGGAGCCTCCCAGCCGGGAGGAAGGCGGCTCCACTCTCCTCCCCAGAGTGATGAGCGAAGGGACAGATGACTTCAATCTGCCTGGGGGGCCCCCTTGAGCCCAGGGCAAGGGGCCCAGCCAAGGCCTGAGTTATGCCCGGCAGAGCAAGTCTGACAGGCCGGCCGGGCCGCCTTCCCCGAGGCGGCCTAATGAGGCGCTTCCAGTGAACGGCTGCAAGGAGAGGAGGCCAAAGCGCTGAGGATATCGGGGGACCAGCTCAGTCCTGGAACAACGGACCTGGCCATGCCTCGTTGCAGCAATCCATCCCCAGCTCAGCCTGGCAGCTCTAGTCTTCTCGGATGTTCACGGCTCCCAAGGGCTGCGCCCTTTCGGAAAAAAGAATGCAAGGTGGCCCCAAAATAAATGGAGGTGCAGCCAAGAGCAGCGCCCTTCCCCTCGCTTGGGGATGATGGAAAGGGATGCATTGTCGTCTTCCAGACACAGATGAGACTTCAGTAAGGATAGGCACACTTACTGCACATGCACTGTGCCAGGCCCTGTGCTGGGCACTAGAACTTCTGCTACGGTGTGGTCACGGTCACTCTCGTGTGGTGAGGTCAGACAGCTGCTAAGAAGAACAATCTGGGTTCGAACCCAGCCCTGCCTGAGTCCAAAGCTGTGCTTCTCCCTGTTATGTCATGTCGACTCCATCTCCGACCATTCGCTCCAAACAACCTACTCATCACAGCGACGCAAAAACCGAAGTCGGGGGTTAAGTGGCTTCCACAGATCACCCAGCAAATGTATGGGGCCTAGTCCTGTGTGGCCCACGTGAAGGCGGGTGGATGGCGAGGAGGTGAAGGAGGAAGGCTGCAGCCAGGCAACGGCGGTGATGGGCCAGCTGAGGAGTGAGCCAGGAGGCCAGGGGGCGGGGTAGGTGGTGACGGCGCCGGACGAAGAGAGAGGAGGCGGAAGACGTTTGAGGAGGGCTGGACATGATCTGAGCTGCCAAAAATTCTGCCAGCTGCACGGGACAGGGATGGCAGGAGAGGAAGAATGAAGACGGGGCCGCGGCTTAGGAGCCATGAGGAGGGTCCGGTGGGCCCGAGGGGAGGGCAGAGCCTGGACATAGAGGGATGCTGAGGACAGGAGCAGGGCAAGGTGGCCTGATGTTTCTGGAGATGGAGAAAAGCAGGGCCATCAACCCAGCAAAGAAAAGCAGAGGAAAAATGGGTCATCTGGGCACAGGCTGGGTTTGGGGAAAGCTGGGGAGGTGCTGGGAAAATCAACCTGGGGCTTAAAGTCAGGGCTGGAATGTGGTTTTAGGAGCCACTCTGCACATTCAACATTCATTCCTTCATTCATTAAATATGCATTGAAAAACCTCCTGTTTCAGGCTCGGGACTAGACAATGAGGGAGACAAAGATGACTTTGCAATGGTCCTTGTGCTGCAGGAGCTCAGACTCCCCCATCCCCGCAGCAGGGGTGACAGCTCAGAGTCCTCACCTTCTCCTTCCTCTGAGACAAGACCCAGGATGCCCTCATCTCAACAACCCCCAGCTCGGTCCATCCCCCTCTCCATCACCCCATAGCCATAACCCCCATATCCTTAGCCCATCTCCATCATCGCCTTCTCCATCACTCCCATCTCCACCTATCCCCGTCTCTATTCACCTTCCATCTCCATCACCCCCACCTTCATCTGCCCCCCAACCTCCATCACCCCCTTCTCCATCCATCCCCATCTCCATCACCCCCATCTCTCACCACCCTCATCTCCATCCATCTCCTATCTAGACTCCCCCCTCCTATCTAGACTCCCCCATCTCCATCTACCCCTTTCCCCATCCATCCTCTTTTCCATTCACCTCCATCTCCCTCATCCCCATCTCCATCCATCCTCCATCTCTACCCATTCCCATCTCCATCCACCTCCATCTTCCCCCATCACCCTGTCTCCACCTATCTCCCATCTCCACCACCCCTGTCTCTATTCCTCCCCCATCGCCATCCACTTCCGTCTCCATCACCTGCATCTCCCTGGTCCAGGTACGGGTTTCGTTTCACTGCATCTATCTCTGGTTGCCTCTGTGCATCACCTCCCCAACTGGACTGGCGTCATCTCTGTGGCAGGAGCCACCCCCCCCCCCACACACAGGGCCCATCGCACAGTAGAAGCACAGCAACCAAATAAGATAACCTTGATTACTACGCTTCTTCGTTACCTAATAAAGTTCCCCACTGACAAATAATCATTGAACTGTTCCAAGTTTTGTTTTTTTTAAAAGCAATGTAACTTCCCAAATTTGTGGCTGAAGATAGCTCTTTGGGATCAGCTCCCCCATTTTGTTTTCACATTCATTCAGCCACAGACGTGGCCACCCTGAGTACAGATACAGAAATGAATCTGCCCCCAAGTGGCTCCCAGGGGGATCCAGGAATGCAAAGAGTAAGACTGATAACATGTGATAGGTGTGTGAGGCAGGCATACCCAAGGAATGGTTCTGCCAAGAGGAGGAATCCAGGAAGACTTCCTGGTGGTGGTGGTGGTGGTGGTGGTGTGGGGTGTGTGTGTGTGTGTGTGTGTGTGTGTGTGTGGTGGGGTTCCTTGAGAGCTGGGTAGGGCCAGCCAGGTGGAGAGAGAAAGTTGTTCTGCAGAGCAGAAGCCAGGAAGTTGAGGCCATGACTGTGGCGTGTGTGTGGAGGCTGAAGAGTATGGATTTGCTTGTTTGGGGGTGGGGGTGGGGGGATTGGGGCATCTGCCAATCTGTTCATAACATATGGACCAAGCTAGGCTATTAGCCTTATTGGATTCTGGAGTTTCCTAATCACATTGTCATTCCAAATCAGTTCTTCTGGGCAACATTCCCAGCCCTTAAACCGTCTGGCACGGATGCCCAATTGACTTCCGGAGTCTGAGCTTCCTGGAAAGCCCGCTCCTACCACTGCTCCAGGGTCCTGCCAGCATCCATGTCCCCTCCCAGGTGCCCCCGATTCCGCCTCCACCCACCTTCCCCACAATCCATCACTCCCTTCTAAATCTGGGACCCCTTTGGTACCTCCCTTGGGGTGCAAACTGCGTTCTGGCTGGTTAGTTGGATGTTCAACTACTTCCTTTTACCCCTTTGTAGGAGGCAGCACAGCATAGTGGATGCGAGTGCAGGCTCTGGAGTCAGAACGCTCCAGTGGGAGGGCAAGGGAGGAGCTGGAAAGCTTCCTGGAGGAGGTGACCAAACTATGTCTTGAAGGCTGAATAGGAGTTTGCAAGATGAAGAAGGAGGGAGGAGGGAAGAAAGTTCAGGCAGAGAAAGCTCCAAAAGCAAAGGGTAGAGGTATGAGAATATTTGGCATATTCAGATCCTGGTAAGAAGTTGGGTGAGGCGAAGTATAGGATGTTTGGCTGACTAGGACATGGAGTTCCTGGGGGCTGGATCAGATGAACTGCCCACAGAGTATCTAAGAAGGCAGCCACATCCGAGGCCCCCAGCAGATGCTGGCCGTGCAGCCACCTGGATGACACGATACCTTTAGTTGTCTCGACCCTCCAAAAAACCAAGTCATCTCCTGAAGAGTTTTCTAACTGACCCTACCAGTGAGGAGCATTCTGGCCGTACCCCGCTTAGCCCTCCTTCTCCCCTCCTTTCCCAGCGCTCCAAGTCTGCGATCCTATCAGTCATCTTTTCTTTTTTTTTTCATTCATTCACTCAGTGATCATTATCCTCCACCCTTCCGATGCTTCAGACAGGCCGTCCATTTAATTTTGTAAAACTAAACAGCATGCTGAGTTCTTTCAGGACGCACTCGGAGTGTGATATGTTCTGGGGAATGTTTTCCCGAGCAGTGAAAAATTTAATTTTTTACCCCAGCATCAAGATGTGTCAAACATAATTTATGCCTGGACATAATTCATCCCTAAAGATAAATATTGAAACCCAAGAGAGGAGAGACGGCTGCAGAATTTCCCGGGGCGGGGGGGTAGGAAAGGGGGTCTCCCTTCCCGATCCCACCACTGAAGGGGTGAAAAAAGTGTAAACTAAACGCAAGCAAGTAGCTAACTCCAGGTCTGGTCCCAGTCTCCTTCTACAACTGCTGCAGACTTTTTTTTTTTTTTTTACAAGCCTCTTTTGTGTCTGTTGAACTGTTGCTCTGTCTTGCATAAAATCTCTTGCCATAGAAGTCTTCAATTAAAGTCATCTGCTGGTCTTTGTCAGCTGAGCTTGATGCTGTCAAATCAGGCAGAGCTCCTTAAGCCAATACAAGTCATTAAGGAGGAGGTGAATCAGAGATCCGACATGGCGGACAGGAGCCATCCATAATCAATTGATATCTTCCTCTGCTGGAGGCGGGGTCTCGGTGAGCCCCCTCCCTCCCCATTCGCCTCATCCACCGGGGCCTCTACCCCTGGATCTAATTAGGCTGAGGCTCAGCAGGTCCGAGGCTGTGCTGAAAGGCCATCAGTAGGCGAGCCCATAAATAACTCGCCGGTGCCCTGCCTATTGTAATTGTCAGGCTGCAATTTACAGTAATCCTCGGATGCAAAAGCCGACATCGCCACAGCTGATTGGAAATTCATACACCCATTTGAAAGAGAAAAACACAAGATGCATGGGTTAAAAGGCCAAAGCATGCAAGTGTGTGTGTTGAGTGACAGACATTTTAGTACTAGCCTGGGACCATATTTTAAAAGGTCACTGAAAACTCTTGGCTTGGGCCCTCTGACAAACAATGAACGTTCCATATATTTATTTGCCATCTCTTTGTTTTTACAGCACGCAGAATAAATGAGTTAAATGACGTTGTGCGGGCCTGCATATTGTCAGCACAGGTTATAAGTCATTATTAAACTCCATCAAATCAAACCAACCCCGGTCAAGGCAATGAGACTAAAAGTTATTTGCATTCCTTCTGTCATAAAAAATCATATCCCCTTACTCAAGACTTTCGTTTCTTTATTAAATGCAGCCACAAGAGTATTTCAGGTCTGGCAATATAAGCTCAGGGAAAACCTTTTCAGTATAACTCAGTGTAACTGCTTAGACCCGATTCCACTAAAAAGTCCCAGTTGAGCGTATCTGGGCACTCAATCAAGACATACATATTACTTTTAAATAAGATTAGCCTTTATATTTTGCTGCTTAAGTTAAAACTTTTCATGTCATTCTCTACTTTCATGTAAACTCCAACATAATTCTGTTTTAGCAAAATACTTCAAACAAATTAAAAACCTCAAGTCGAGCGTGTCCTTAACAAAAACTTTCTTAATGGTATCACGGTGTGTTTGCTGACACTAAAACACTTTTAAATAAGATGGATTTTCCCTCCATTTCCCTGCATCTGTAATTACTGCTGTGCAGAGCCAGGCTGCAATGGCAAAAGCAGTTATCTGTACTGCAAGTATTATTTGACCAGTAACTTAACCAGTGACCCGCAGCAACTGTGTAAAAATTCGTCTGTCCCTATCTGTCTCCAATTGGGTTCTACATTAGCTGTGAAATGGAAAGTGATGGACGGGGACTATTTGGCGGAGGGCTACCAGGAAGCCAGAGGGTAGGTAGGTAGGTGGGCAGGAGGGGCAAATGCGTCCCACCGAATGGCCCTCATGTGGCAAATCACAGGGTTGTTGATCATGGTGTCTTTCTGAACCTGGGGAATGGCTGGGAGGAGATTAGGGAGTCAAAGTAAACGACTGGACACTGCAACCACTCCCAATCCAGAAAAGATGTCAGTGGTCGTTATTAAAAGTGTGAGGATTTGGAAAAGCAAGTGTTTTGAAAAATGAACCACAGGCAACTTCAGTGCCCATTCAGGTCACCGATCACATGAAGGGGACTGAAGATGTGTCCATGGTGTCTTCAGTTTTACACCCACTCAGTGTATTCAGTGGTACCTGCAGCCCCCAAGCAGGTAACACTCCCCACATCTTATACGTCCACTCAGGCACCTCTACCTGCCCGTGGCATGCAGCACACTGCCTGGGCACCGCACCAGGGGCTGCCCAGTTTACCCCCTGATTTCCTACACATTATCTCATTGAGGCTGCCAATGTCCCTCCAAGACAGGTAGGAATTACTCCCCATTTGACAGTACATCAGAAGGAAAGCTAAAGGGGTGAAGAGACTTGTGTAGGGTCACATGTGTGGTGTGGCAGGCAGAATTCTAAGGTGCCCCCAGGATTCCCACCCCTCGGCATACACACCTTCTATAACGCCTTTGTCTTGAGCGTGGGCGAGACCTGGGAATACGATGGGACGTCGCTGTCATGGTCAGGTCATGTGACGTGGCAAAGGTGCAAGGATTTTGCAGATGTAATTGAGGTCCTTAATCAGTTGACTGAGTCAGCTGATGTTATCCTAGGTGGGTCCGAGCCTTCCCCGAAAAGGAGGGCTGACGACGTGGGAGCGAAGTTCTCCTGCTGGCCTTGAAGCAGCAAGCTGCCAGGAGCTCTGCATCTGCAAGAAAATGAATTTTGCCAACAGCCATGTGAGCCTGGAAGCACCCCGAGCCCAGATAAGACCTCAGCCCAGCCAACACCTTGATTGCAGCCTCACGAGACCTGAGCGGAGGACCCAGCTAAGCTGGTGCCCAGACTCCTGACCCACAGAACCTGATAACGAATGCATGTTTTTAAAAAACAATTAATTAATTAGGTTGAGCTGGGTCTTGGTTGCTGCGGGCAGGCTCCTTAGTTGTGGCTCACGGGCTCCTCAGTTGAGGCATGTGTGTGGGATCTAGTTCCCTGACCAGGGATCGAACCTGGGCCCCCTGCATGGGGAGCGTGGAGTCTTACCCACTGCGCCACCAGGGAAGTCCCGAATGCATGTTGTTTTGACCCATCAAATGCATGGTTATTTGTAGCAGTAGAAAACAAACATGCATGACTAGTAATGAACTCAGGGCCTCCTGCCCACCAACCTGGTAGACTTGCCCCGACATCTACGCTGTGGCCGTATTTCCACCCCAGATGTGTACTCCTTTCTCATATTTACAGTCTACACATCAAATATAAACTTACTTTTAAGTTGCTCTTATTCAGCCATTTTCTTATCCTAAAATATACTCTGGAGTATACTAGAATCCACTTCTTGATTTGACTATTACTGTGAATATTACCAAAGAGCTTTCTTATAATTCAAAAAAAAACCCAAAAAACTACAATACCTTCTCTTTTTTCATTTCAAAGGCCCGCAAACAGCAGCCTTCTTGACACCAATACGAAATTTGCTTGTTAAAGCCCATAAAAATTAGTACCTTATGAGTAAAATCATACCTTTAAAAACATCTGACTAAATATTTCATAAATGCAACACACACCAAATTCCTACAGTAGATTCACTGGATTTACAACCATCAAACTATATTAAACTTACAATATCAAGATTTATCACCTATTAAATGGAGCCTCATTTTAGTAATATCTCACATTTGATCCCACAGGACCTCAAATACCTTTGACCCTTCACCAGGGCACTGTGCTGTAATTCACAACGAGGTAATCAAAACTCTCATTGTAATGCTGCCGCTGCCACCTTTGGGAATTAGCTCACCTATCAAGGCAAGGGAGCCAGATCTGGGAGAGAAGGCAGCTGCTTTACAAAGTGCAAAAATGGTACCAAGATCCAGCCCTCGGGGGAAAATCCCACAGAGAACCGCAGATGCAGAGTCAGAGGGTCCGAGCAGGCTTCTGGGCCAATGGTTGTCAAACATGAGTTTTGGCAGTAGGGCCCTTTCTTTCCACACAATGTCCTAAGAAAGCTCAATGAATAGAACAGAGCCAACTGGAATGGCTGTGGCCGAGGAAGGAAGCAGGGGCCTCGTCAGCGTTCCACAGCACACCGGGGAGACCCTGCTTCTGCTCCTGTGGCCCCTCACCTTGGTTACACATTAGGATCATCTGGGCAACTTTCTTTTAAATGCAGGTGCCCGGGCCTCACCCCAGACATTCTGATTTCGGTGTGATACTAACTCAGAATCACTGGTTTGGCTGAACTCCCCCCACCCCCAACCACCACCACCACCACCACCTTACCTCTGAGGAACCTGAGACCGTGAGATTTGCTAAAAGAAGTACAGGTTTAAAGCTCCCACCCAGAAAAATATAGCCTGCTCTCAGAATGTCTGCAGGGATGTAATTAGCCACATCGACATTATAAATCTGGGTTAAAATGTGCGAGTTAATTTTGAAGACTTATAGTGATCACTCCCTTTAAATAATTCCTCAAAAACATTCAGGGCTTTATGAAATGGCCATATAACATGACCCACGTCTCAGGAGCCTCCCTGGATCCATCATGCCAAAGAATTACGTGGTCTATTAAAGAGCCTGCAAATATCCACGGTGCCACGGACCAACAGCTCCCACAGGGAGACATTCTGTGAGAACTTCTACTCATCCCTCAAAACCCAGCTCGAGCATTGCCCCTTCCTTCCATAAAGGTTCCATTAATCCTCCAGCTTTGTTCCACTTTGCCCTGGTCAGTGCTTCATCGGAGAGGACACGGGATTGAAGTTATCTGGTTATACACAAGTGCCCCCACCATAAGTTGAGCCCTGAATGCAGCATCTTGTGTTTTACTCATTTTCAAGGACATCAGCAGCATCTCTGCATATCTTCGCTCATCTGCAAACTGGTGGTCGAACCTCCTCGCGTATGAACCACAGGGACAGCGCTCAGAACAGTAAGCACTCGATAAGTGTTATCTATCATTGTAATCCAACCCTGGCCGCACCACTCCACATGCCGCTCGCTTACACTACCTTGTTTCACTGTCTTCCAGGCAATTATTCTCCAAAACTATCAGATTTCTTTCGGATCTGTCTTCCCTCCCACCCCCACCCGACCAGAATGTGAGAGACCTGACTGACTGAATCCCATTGACTTCGGGGGCCCGGACAGGGCTTGACTGTCGTGGATGGTGAAGCGACACTCACGGATGATTGCATAGCTGATGACTCGAGCGAAAGAACAAGAACATGGTCTTGGCTTCCAGGAATTCATGATCTCGACCAGCCATGACTCAGACATCTATTACTTCTGCATTCACAAGTGCAAGTTTTGTGGCTTTATCAGCTGTTGGATCCCTTACTGTAGAGAGAGGAGGCAGAGGCCTTGGGAGGCTAATGACTTGGCCACAGTGCAGGCTCCCGAGCACCAGCTGACGGCTCCTTTCAGCATCCTTGGTACAGGAGGGTTAAAGCTGGATCACCCTGGGGGCGTGTCTGGGACTCAGGAATTCCCGATGCCTAGAAATGCTCAGACCACTAGCTGACAGTACCTCCCCTTTGTCAACAGAATTGGTTTTAGTGAGCTTTAGTTCTGGAAAGCTCTGATTTTCTATTTATAAACACAGCCTCAAGCTGGAATTCTGGCTTGTTAAGGACTGATTCAGCCCTTTATTCCAAAATAGGTAAATATAAGTAAAAATAACTAACCACCAAACAAAACCCAAAGTGGCCTTACGGCTCTTAAGAGAACTTAAAGCTCAAACACACGTTCCCATAAAATCAACTTGTGTCCCACTGTGTCTGCCCACATTTGAGCCTGGGCTTGGGAGCGGGGGGGAGGGGGGGGAACACCGAGAGCATGACACCCCCTGTCGTGGGAGAGCACGGCTGGCCGTCGCCTTGCTTGTCCTCACATAACAGCGCGTGGGCTGCGGCTGTACCCATTTAACAGGCCGGCCCACTGGGACGTCACAGCAAAACCAGAACAAAGTTCAAAGCTGTGACTCTACTGGGCTACCGGCCTTCTCAAGAACTACTAACTCATTTAGGTCAGCTTCCGGCCGAACACACATCGGTATGCTTGTTACAGCCCACCTCATTCCCAAGATCTGGGGCAACGACGGCAGAGATGCTGTAACAGGATAGGATGGAGACTTAGGGGGATGAGGGCAAAGGGAAATGAGAAACTAACACAAACACAGGGTTCTATTCCCAGAAAGCAACCACCCGTTGGTTTGGCCGTGGGATGTGACAGCCTGTGATGAGGACGAGGTCTTCGTGCCCCTCACAGCTCTGTCCTCAGTACCTGGAAGAGTGCCGCACACAGACGGTGCCCACAAATGTTTCAGTGAACAGGTGACCCGTAGGCCTGCTGCAAATCTGGCTCTGAGCTGCCGAGTAGTCAAAGCAAAAAGGGGAAAAAAGATCAGTTACAAGATCAGTGTCCATTCAAACCAGATCTTCAGGAAAAGCACAGGCTCTTCCAGACATTTCTCGACTGGGTTTTCAGCTCTGCATGAACCAACTGTGTCCGATGGACCAGAAGACCCACTCTTCACCCCAGACTATGACACAATAGTCAGGAGGACCCAGGTCCCTCTCCCCTCGGTGAAGACATTGTGCAAAGCAGGGATTCTCCCCACTCTCTTCTCTGCTGCCTCCACCCTCAACCCTCTCTTGACCCTGCCCTTGTCTCTTGAAGGATCATTAGTACCTGCAGACAGAGGGCACACGGCACTGGGCTGAGATCAGCACATACTGAGGTTCTCCTGTGGTCCAGTGGCATCTGGGACCCAGGACACACGGTGGTGGTTAGGACATGGTCCTTTCATTCTGGAGGCTCGCAGACGTGTGGAGAGGCGGGGCAGTGGTGCGAGATGTACTATGAGAAGGGTATGGGCTGGGTATGGGAAGATGTCCCAGGGGGCCAGGGGCCCAGCTCTGTCTGCGAGGAAGGGTCGCACTGGATGAATAAAAAAGGTGGGGAGAGGGCCAGGAGAGCTTTAGGCAGAGTCAGCAGCACACAGAAAGGCCTCCCTGAAAGCTGCAGACTTGGGATGGTACGGGAGACAGCATCCATCATCCTGAGATGACGAAGGGGCAGCCCTCAGCAGGAGGCAAATGTCCTGAAGTGTGTCCTGCTCTAGGGCTGTCAGGGACCAACCCCTGCACAAGCAAAACTCGCTTTAACAGAAAACACACCCAACAGGAGCATGACTTCGTGACTGCCAATTGCAAGTCACGTGTAGCCAGGACAACAGGGCTTGGACTCACCTATGCCTGGGGAGCCAAAGTGACACAGTGAATAACCCCTTAGGGCCCCTTCCAGTTCATCAGCCGCGAGGGCCGCTTGTCACCTTCATGTGCGACCTTGGGCCCACTGGCTGACCGAGCACAGGCTGCTGGGTTCCTGGGCACTGGCAGAGACATGGTTCCCCAAACGCCCGCATGCTTGGCAGGGCATGTCTTCAAGCGTGTTGCTCAGGATGCTGGTACCTAAGATCGACTGTGAAGGGGTCTGTGGTCTAGTAAGTTTGGGAAATGCAGCCCTCTCTCAGGCCCAAGGCACTTCAGCATAATAAAGGACCTGGGAAGCCCCGCAAAGAATCCTGTTCAACTATGTTTAACCCATAAATGCCCAAACTTAGCGAACCATGGAACCTTTTTTTTTTGCCATATCACATCTATGAACATCCCTGGAATCTACCCAAGTCTCCATCTCAAAGGCAGATTCAGGCACTGATCGGAAAGTGGGGGTGGGTAGGGAGTGTTACGAATGAGAGGCAATGTTCAGAACAAAAAACCCAGGCAACACTCAGCACTAGTAAGAGGCGCATCAAAAATTATTCCCTAAAAATGTTAGAAAAACATTTCAAGACACCAATAGCACTCGGGCGCTGCTTCATCACCTGGTAACTTCCTAGTTACAGATTCGAGGTTGTGCACACACCAACCACCACACCCGGTCCCACAACCACAGAAAACTGGGAGGAGGTCACCAAGATCAGGGAACATCCCCTTCACTTTGCACGGCATAAACGCCATCATGGGCCACACTTCTGCTGCAAGGCTGTGTGTGTGTGTGTGTGTGTGTGCGCGCGCGCGCGTGCGCGCATGCACGCGTGTGTGTACGCGTGCGCGCGAAGAACACACACTTTGGACTGCAGCCCAACTTCACTCACTCATTTTGGTCCTGTTATAATGGCACCTTGCAGCGTAACGGGAGTGGCTTTACTGAGGTAAAAGGGCTTTCCTTTCTTTTCAAAATACAGTGAATGCAAAAGCAGGAGGGAAAAAAGCAGAGAGGTTAAAATAAACGCTTATTTCTTGTTGGACCAGGAAGAGTGTTATTTAAAACGGGGAACCAATGGCTTCTCTTACCAAGACTACTGGCCTCATGCACAGCCCTTAAACAGCCGCTGGGCACATCCCTAGTTTTTCAGACTAATGTGAGTTGGGTAACAGTAATGGCAGGTTTTAACGCGGGCTCTCTAACAAAGACCGTGAATCTTCTCCTCAGGAGCTACTAGGGTTACATACAAAACAAAGAAACAAATCCCACAATTGCCGCCCATGTTCGTTATGAGTCACCATCTGGTTTTCTTCCCAACGTGAAAAATCTATGACACACACACACATACATTCACATGTTTTAATTTCACCTTTATCTTAAAGGAGCCCCATAAATTAGGGAATTGTTGAATGATGGTTAAACACTCCTTTTGATTTAGGCAGATGGGTGTTCAAGGGCCAGCCCTGACTTGCTGTGACCTCAGGCAAGTTACTTCCCTTCTCTATGCATTTTTCCCATCTGTAAAATGGGGATTATAGTAACAATGAGCGTTCGTTATGGGCTTAGGATGTGTGGGGCCCTGAGCCCAGCGTTTTACACGAACCCTCACTGAAGCCAAATGACTCTCCCTCATTGTAAAGGCAAGGACGTGGGGCTAAGGGTGGCTTAACAACTTGCCTGAAGTTGCACAGTGCCGGAAGCCAGACACTGTGACCCCAGTTCTCAGTGTGACGCGCTATGCTCTACTTCCCTCCAAAGGCTACCATTTCTGTAATCGTGGTGAGGAGTAAATGGCATAAAATGTGTAAAACATTGAGGACAGATCAGGCACCTCGTACCTGTTCAATAAATCTTAGTTATTATAGGTCCGAGAGCCCTCATTTGAAATCCTTGAGGCCAACGTGTCTTGCAATTCAGAATTCTTCAAGACAGAATTTTCAAGGGAGTAAAAAGGCAACCCAGAGAATGGAAAAATGTATTTGTAAATCACAAACCTGATAAAGGTTTAATATCCAAAATATATAAAGAACTCCTAAAAACTCAACAACAAAAAACAACCCAATTCAAAAATGGGCAAAGGACTTGAAGAGTTATTTCTACAAAGACGTACACATGGCCAATGAGCACAAAACTACAGTAAGATACCAGCTCACACCCACTGGGAGAGCTATTATCAAAAACAAAAATAAAGAGCTGGTGAGGATGTGAAGAGAAACTGGGATCCTTGTGCACTGGTGTGGCGAGAATGTAAAATGGTGCAACGCTGTGAAAACAGTACGGAAGCTTCTCAAAAAATCAAACAGAGAATTTACCGTGTGATCTAGCAATTCCATTCCTGGATACATACGCTAAAGAAATAAAAGCAGGGATTCAAACAGGTAAATGTACACCAACGTTCACGGCAGCACTATTCACAACAGCCAAAAAGTGGAAGCGTGAAAGCAACCCAACGCCCATCGGCAAATGAACGGATAAACAAAATGTGGTCTATATATTATATATACAACGGAATGTTACTCGGCCCTAGAGAGGAAGGAAATTCTGACACCTGTTACAACACGGCTGGACCCTAACAAACAAGCCAGACGCCAAGGGACAAATACTGTCTGATTCCACTCATCTGTAAGTAGCTAAAATAGTCAAATTCAGAGACAGAAAGCAGAATGGTGGATACCAGGACTGGGGGACGGAGCAGATGGGAGTTAGTGTTTAACGGGGACAGGGTTCCAGTTTGGGATGCAGAAAAGTTCTGGAACGAGGTGGTGGTGATGGTTGCAGAACAATGTGAATGTACTTAATGTCATTAAACTCTACAGTTAAAAATGGCTCTGTGGTGAGTTTTACGTATAATTTACCACAAAAAGAAAAAAGAGAAATAAAAAAGATCTACGAGTTGTTCCCACACTGCCTTGCACACAGGTCGGGAACGCTCCTGGCCGCGCGTCTACCGTGACGGCACTCCCTGGCCCCTGGTGTCTCTGCGGGGATCACAACTCAGTCCACGCCTAAGCGGGCTGCACCCAGCACCCACCATTCCATCCAATACCTACATTATACACTTACGGATCCACAAAAAGAAAAAAGCTCACTTCCATCTGGATTCTTTTCATGCACATCACAACCTGCAAGCTGATGTGCCTGGCCTGGCCCGGCTGTGTTCCCTGTTCCAGCCACAGGAAGGGAGGGCGAGGCGGCGGGAAAGGGCTGTGGCTCTCAGGCTTGGCCTGAACCATGCAGTGAATTCTGGGCAGCAACACCAACGAACGCAAGTACGTAGAACTCAACCAAATTCCTCAGGATTAAAATACGTATACTTTTTCCTCCTTCAGTTTCGAGAAGTCAGAGTGAGGGGAAAGGAAGAGATTAATTTAAACTCTTATAAAGGAAAACTGAATTTTTTTTCTCATTCTAAGAAACTTATACTTACCATCTTGTTCCTACGGCAAAGGCATTCCTTTTAGTGCTTGGTTTACTGAGTTACAGAAAGGTTAGGTCAAAAGCTTGAAATAACGGAATTCTTTCTTAACCAATACTATATTGGAAGTGGGTCCTAAAAACCTGGAAGCCGAACATTCTGTCCACTTGACTTCAGAATAACCAAATTCCCTTAAGGAATGTGTCAAATGTGTCACAGATAATCCAGGACCTGGAAAACATCAGTCAATGTGGCAGAATTTCAGGCAAACACACTGGTATTATTTAAATCAGAAAAAGAACAAGGCAGTTGTTAGGAGATAACTCCACCAGTAGACGGGAAGCATAGCTTGGTAAACAACGTTTTACCATATTAAAGTATGCGTTTTCAGATGACCATGGAAGTAAAACACTTTAAAAGACATTTCTGCTACAACTATTTAAACTTGACCTGAATCAAAACAAGAAAAGAAAAAGACAAAAGGACACAAAGTGAACCGACCATAACTTTATTGGAGATCTACTTGGCTACAATTATTACAAAAAAAAAAAAAAAAACGACTAAAGGTAATTGTGACCCGTAAGGTGCAGACGCGGATTTCTGCAGCATGACCGCCGTATGAATGAGTCACGTCGTGTTCCTTAGACACAGCTGCAGCGTGTGACGGTAAATACTTTTTTGTCAATCAAATTATATATGTGTTAGTTTTACTTGATTTTAGTCATTTTCCTTCACTCTATTTACAGCAGAAAAGCCAGAAATTTCACTTCCTGTTCACCTTTGCGTTTTTGCCATCTAACCTGCTGCTGCAGTGAATTCTGAGTGCATCTATAAAATTTAAATTGTGGGTGATGTCCAAATAAAAATGGACTAGAGAAAAAAAGCAATTAACGATTAAAATATATTTACAAGTTAGCTTCAAAAGATCATTTTCACTGCTAGTGGAAAATACAATAGTCTCAATGCAAATTCCCTAGATATTGCTACTGGCGAATCCAACAACTTTTAAAATCATTTCAATATTCTTGGTCTTAAACATATCTTAAAAACTTCTCATGTACAATATAAAATAAAGAAATTTATTTGGAAATAATTAAGTTCCTGAAAAGTAATCAGTGGTTGAAAAAATATACCTATTTAAATGTCATTAAAATAACCATATAGGTAATAAACAAGACACGAGTTTCAATTCCGCAGCTAACACAAACTGGTTCGGGGCACTAAAAGAACTTCAGATGCAGCTGAAATGAAGACATCAAGGTCTCCGTTTGGTGGCTTAAATTTTGTGTAAAAGGATTAGACACCCTAACAGAGGAAGACAGAAAGTTTTAAATCAACTGGGCCTTAAGACTGAACTGTGGTAGGTCTGGGTCTCGATTAGTCTCTGCACTCTGCAGTTACACAGGCTGATGTCAGGTAATGACTAAAAGAGCCGACTGCTGGGTGAATAATTGTATTTGTGAACTGAACCAACAGAACCAAAGCAGCCTCCAGTCTCTTACTATTCGGGCAGGGCAATTTGAATCTTTCTGAGGGCAAGCTATTATTAAGAGAGGAAAAATATTAGTATTTCAAAAGATAATTACAGGAGTGTTAGAGGTCATTCTAAATTTAATCACTTCACATAATGTAAAAGAGAAAAGAAAAAAAAAAGTAACAAACATCTTTAAAACATAATTAAGAGTTCAGTTAACAAATCTTCGTCATACTTTCACAAACAGTAAAAATGCCACAGACAAAAATGACCTATGTAAGTTGTGCAAGTATATGACACATTGCAGGCATTGTAATTATCTTTTTCAAATTCGGTAAATCAGAACAGCAGCGAGGCCAAACCACATTTTTTCCTCTCAGTTAAGCATATTTTCCTTGAAATGAGGTAAAGCATGGTACCAAGTGCAATGCTTATCTGTGCTACATGAACAGAACAGAGGGGAAAAAAGCTATCACAAAACGCAGCATAGTCAGGACTGCTGAAAGTGTATTATAAAAAAAAAAAAAAATCAAAAAACATTTACAATGAAGGTTCATGCCAACTAACCTCCACACAATCACCGTAAGGAATTTCTGCAGTTGCTTTTCAAAACGCGCCTGCCCAGTCCTTCCCGCACGTGCTGGCCGCACAGCCACACCAGGGGGGTTTCCAAATCACACTCGGTCTCACGTGGCAATCACAGGAACAAAAGGATGACAGACAAGGTGGTAAAGTGGAGCAACAAGAGTGATTTTTTTCCCTTAATTAATGGATGGGAAACATTTCAATAAACGAAACTAGGGGAAAGTTTACAGCATTAAAAATCAGCAGCACAAAAGCGTTCATAACCATTTCATACGTCTAACTCATAGTTTTTATTTTTTAACGTAGTAACCAGGGGATCACAGATTGCTTCCAAGCGTGAGTCACAATTAAAATCAGCTATTGTCCTCCAACCAAAAAAATAAAAAAAGCAATAGCTGAAGTTTGCTGTTGATAAAAACATTTTGAATGGCAGCAGGAAATTTGAACCCCTGAGACTGTGTGACCTAATCTCATCCAAGTCTGAACTTTTTAGTATTAACAAAAAATACTCGTCTTAAGGTTACAAAATATATTGAGGCATTTTTCTCCCCACGGGAACTGTAACTGTGAAACAATCTGATTTTGGTGCCAGGAGGCCAGTGAATCCCTTAACACTGGGATTAGTGCATTAGACACAACGCAAGGCCCTAAGCTCCCGGCATCAGGTAGTTTATAAATTATCAAGAGATTTGTGATACAACTTTATCACGAATCACCCTCAAAAGTGAAATTCACATCCAGCCTTACTTGTTAATTGTATACATTTACAGTTACATAATCCAACAATTGCTTGGTTTTAAATTGCCAGGAGATCTTACATGGAGGTTCCTTAAAAAAAAAAAACAAATAGAAATCTAAGGTTCCAAATCAGAATTAAATATTTTAAAAACATGTCCACCCAAACTGATTTGCTCTCAAGCTCATTTAATAATTTAGATCTCAACTGAAGTTTAAGATTGGAGACAACAAATCACACTGGAGAAGCTTAACGTCCCCTTCACTCAGGTCTCCTTAGAAAGCAGAGCTGACAGTTTTCTGTGTGCACACGCACAGAGGTGTTTCTCTGGGGGTAGGTGGTGCAGATAAAGCAAGAAGTACAGTATTCGACTGCAATTTAAAACATAAATGCAGCATTGCATGAGGCATCACGTTCACAATGATGTGCTGGAAATTATTTAGACACCTCTGCTCAGCTTCTTGAATTTCAAGCATAATTAATGGGGCAAATTGCAGCAAAACTCTACTGGTATGCTGGTGGGAGTGCAAGACTGACCCACAGCTTTTAAAAAGGTAAATTAAGAGGTATTATAGTTACAGTGCAAAAAAAAAAAAAAAAAATTAAAATTTCAAGCATAATACATAAACATAGCACCAAACAGGGGAAAAAATGCATGCAAAAGAACTGAGGTATTTAAATGAAGAGTGCCTACAAGTCTAATTAAAGAAACTTAGGCAAATGCCTAAAAATGCCTTTTTTTCTTCCTTTTCCAAAGATGGAAACAATGAGCTAGTTTATCTAAATTAATGGCCTAAATCACAGATGTATCAAAATTACGGCAGTTTATCGCAAACGTTAAACTTTCGTGGCATTGACAGCGCAGCTTTGGTAGGTGAAATACGCATGCAACACTCCGAAAAGTACAGTAAGAAATGTATGTGAGAAGACTAAGGGTAAGGTGCTCTGTTTTGCTTCTTTAAATAAGTAACCAATCCATTATAAAATCTGCAGCATATTTTAGGTGTGATATGTCTAAAGTTTATTTTGTTAGAGCAATAGCCTACAGGGCAAAATTATTTGCCACAAACAATTTCCATCAGCGGAACTACCTAGCAGGAGGTTTTCAGTAAAATTGGGTATTTAGCCAACGATTATTTTTATGATGGTATTTTAAAAACTCCACAGACTACCTATTCTGGTTTTGAAAATGTCTTCAGTACACATATGACAGAAATTCTCATATAATCCCGTCATAAGTTAGGTTACAACTATACTAGTGAGTTGTAAGTATCACGCTGTCTCAAGGTCTAATGCATAATAACACAATGAAGGGAATGTAAAACAGTTTGTTCCAAAAAGATCAGAAATGAAAGAATATCCGTGAGGGTTTTACTCTTAAGGCAAGAACCTCTTCTATGCAAGACAACATGGCATGAGAAAACTAAAATGTGATTTGCCAACATGCCAGCCAATGCTAATTAAAAATCTGTCCCTTACTATTAAGTGCAACAGCGACCAGGAAACATCATCTTACACGCTATAATGTGGAAAGGAAAGACAACACTGGCACACTTCTCTCGCAAACTGCATCGCTCTACTCAGCTTATCAACTATGCAGGACTGGCACTGCCACACACACCGTCGGGTGTCAAGAGCTCTCAACAGAACCCTGGGGGCTATTCCAGGTTTAAGCTCCTTGGCCTCCGAACTCTAAGCAAAGCTGACAGAATTAAACTAAAACGAAACAAAACAAAACAAAAACTCTCAATAATTTCTTTGAACACTTGCTAAATGTCATCAGTAAAGCACTCTTGTGATTTAAACAAAGCAGAAGTGAGGAAAGAAGACAAGATTGTGTTTGCGCAAAAAACTAAAACTACAGTTAGTTCCAAAATTTTTATACATGTGTTAAATGTTTTATTCTGTAACCTATCTTGTTATCAAACAAACTTTAAATTCTGCCTTCAATTCGTTCCACTATCAGTTTTAAATCATCCTTTTCAACTTAAATATTTTCCACCTTAATTCTGCTTTCTTTTGTTTTTTGTTTTTTGTTTTTAATTTTAAAAAGGGGTTTCAGCTGTTGGGAACCTGAGGTTGATTAGCTTTGAGGCTTCGTAGGGCTCTTCTTGCCGCTGCAGATTTGGCAATCCTGTAACTTCGGCCAACACCTTTGAATTTCCCCTTTCCTACTACTTCCACGGTGACTCTGACCTTGCCATCATAAGTTCTCTCAGCCGGGCTGTAACAAAGCCAAACAGCTTGAATTAGAAGTCAGAAGTATTTATTATTATAGTCAGTCAGCACCAAGTATGTACTCTCAGGCTGAGAGCCCCCGATACAAGCTGACACCACACGAAGGAAACATGCGTTATGGCCGCTGCATACTGCCAACAGACAGGGCTGCAGCTCCTTCCCTCACTCAGCGTTACTTTACAAAACAAAAAGAAGTCAATCGGGCTACAAACAGCAACTGCATAAGAGCGTGTCCCAGGGTAAACATTTTTCAAAATCATTCGTGTATGGCATCTTCGAGAACTCTTCCCCCTTGTTTTTCAGTTAACTTAACTGTTTTCCACGCCTATTTCTGCTTACCTAAATTTGGCGGTTTCTGGTTCCATTTCAAGCAATTCTCGCACAGGGGAACGGGGCACATTTGCAGAAAATTTTTCTGTAATCAAAATGAAAGAATAATGTGATCAGTACCCTTGAAGTTGTTTTTAACTGTGACTCCGCCTCTCTCGAAGGGGAGCAACTGTACCTATCAGCGGCCGCATCATGGGGTAGTACACCTGCCAAACCGTCTCCAGCGACATCCCGCTGTCCATGTAAATGGCACCAGCAAGCGACTCGAAAATGTCCCCCATGGCCTTTGGAACTTCAATATCCTCTTCCTTCTCTTCATCCTCCTCAGATCTCCTAAGCTATTACAGGGAGAAAAGTGAGTCGTAAGCAAAAAGGCCGCTTTGAGAGGCAGTCTACAGAGATGTGTTTCTTTTCTTGGATATGACTCTTACTATATCTTTAACAAGGGTAACAACATCAAACATTTATGACATGCCAATTACACCGTTAACAGGTTCTTCACAAACGTTACCTTACCTTAAAAAAAAAAAAAAGAAAAAGAAAAAAAGCCCTTCCCTATTTAGTATTCTATAGTCAACAAAGGAAAGAAGATTACTTCCAAATAAAAACAAAAACAACCCTAACACGAACTGGAAATAGGCAATAAATTGATGGAAAGAAGTTTCATATTTCACTCATAATCACAGAACTGCACACTGAAACAGGGCTAGCCCCTGGCGGCTTGGCAAGGAGCAGGCAGAACACTCGTCGGTGCAGCGCGAGCAAGGGTGTACACTGTCCTGGGGAGTGTAAACTGCCACTTTTTTGACAGGGGAATTCTATTTGGAAGATATTTTCCTCCAAGCTCCCCTTTTATTAAACCACTTAATAAATGTTCACTATGACAGAGAACCTGACACACAGTAGGTACTCAGATTAATAGAATAAAAACTCACATATGTATCAAACGCCTTTCAAAAGTTCATAATTCTTTGATGTGGCAATTCCGTCTCTAGGAATTCATCTTAAGGAGGTAACTGGATATTTAAGTATATTTACCGCATCCACGTTTATTACAAACCCTAACAAAAAATACCTTAACCACCCAGTCGCAAAGGATTGTTTAAACGCATTACATTATAGCCATATACTCACGAGCGTGCAGCTACTGAAAGTTGTAATCCCAATTATTAATGATCGGGGAAAGTCATCCACAATATATTAAGTGAAAAGAATAGGGTATGGTACACTGTGCATGCTATAACTTCATTTTATATCGTACATAACTTTATGTCTATGTACATTAGCAATAAAACATCACAAAATGTTAATTTCGGTTATCTGTATTTTCTAAAATACACACACATTACTTGTGAAAGAGAAATAAAAAGAAGAGGGGATAGTAATTTCTAAATGGATGGTTTAGCCACACAAAGTTCTATATAACAGATGCTGACTACCGGAAAACATAAGATACTTACTGTTGTAGACGGGAATTTTTAAACTTATCAAGTTTAATTCTCTCCTTTTACAAATGAGGAAACTGGGGCCCAGAGAGGTGGAGAGACTTTCTTAAGATCAAACAGTAAGTCAGAGAAGCCAGACCATGACATTCCCAATCAGTTTTTGTAACTTCTATACATATGTTTATATAAATGAAGGGAAGGAAAAGAATGAACAAAAACTAACAAAGCCAGTATGTCCAACTGTCATCAAAAGAGAACTTTGGGTTTAGCTAATTCCTCAACTTCTAAGCTTAAATATTTCTACAGAATGAGACTAGAAATAATATTGACTATATCTGAGATGGTTCTAATTCCTGGTCTCACCGCTAGCTGTGCTCCAACTCAGACCCTTAATCTTGGAAGAGTGTGCAAGGGTGAAAGGGGAGAGGAAGGGCACTGCCTACTGATTCCCCTTCAGCACATCCTCCATCCCGTTCAACATGCTTGACCCTTCTGCCCCGTGGCTACACCTCAAAACCCAGGCTCTTCATTTCTCTCACAGGAGGCCAAGGAAATGCACTACTCCCTAACGACGGTTTGTGCGATTAAAAAACAGGAAGGTACAAATTAAAGAAAGAGTAATTAAAATGGCTACCAGAGTTACGAATGGATTCCATGACTTACAAGAAATCTACAGAAAGAAGAACAAAGGAATCAGAATGAGGAGAAGAAGAAATGCAAGTGCTCTCCTGGGTAGCCAGGTACGTGGATGGATGTTAGTGAAGGATTAGAGGAGATTGGAAAGATCTCAGCAAAATCCTTTCCTACAAAATTTCAAAATAGTTCACAAACACATCAGAATTAGCTCCATCACCAAAGAACCTTTGGCTGAACTTACAGTAGAAACCTCTCAAATTCCAGTCCCTGAAAATTCACAAGTTTGGTTTTTAAATGAGATTTTCCCATTTCAAGTAGAAGCAGAATATACATTTGTGATGCTTACCTGAGATACTAGCAAATACTCCTGTCCTATTTTAAACAGAAAGAAAGACAGAACCAACCACGCCGAGCTCTCACTGAGGTTAAAGCTTCTCTGGGGGCAGGGGGAGGGCTGCACCTCTCTGGCGTGCCTAAACGCCTGGAGCCCGAATCAAGGACTGGGGGTGGTGAAGCAGCTGAAAGCCCCCTGGCTCCCTCTCCTCGCCAGAACGACCACAGTATGAGTGGTCAAGTTGAAAAGGCCTCCCTGAAGACTGAGACCCATTCACTTCTCCCTGGAAAACGCAGAGCGTGCTGGGGACCACAACCCCGGCCTTCGGCTGGCTCTCTAGACAGCTCTGTCGAGAACCCTAGTCGGAAGGCTTATTTTAAACACTGACTTCAACATATCTTAAAATGGCACTAACCTCAGAATCCATCCCTTGCATTTCATTCTTCTCGAGCTGAAACTGCACAAAATCATCGATGACGTGGAAGAGCTCAGGAGAAACTGCTTTAAAGTACTTGTGGTAGTCATACTTCACAGCCAACGATGCAAAGATGGTGTTGTTGACCAGAGCCGAGCGCAGGTCAGTCAGGACCCCTGGGGAGTGCTGCCGTGGGTCTTCATAAAGGTGCTTGGTTATGAGGTAGTCCAAAATTGCATCTCCCAGGAATTCTAAGCGCTGGTAACAATCTGAGGGAAGATCCAAAGTGAAGCCCTGAGCTCCGGCAAAAACGTTTACACAATTTTCAAATAATAACTCAGATAAAGAACTGATCCCCCAGACACACTGAAAAGACTTTTTTATTGGGATTCATTTTCATATATATTCTTCAGTGACAAAATTATTTGACATCATACGGAAGCCTCTGGAAATTAAGTTCTAATGACAAATTAAGCATATCTCTTACACAGAAATTGGGGTCATAAAATTTTTAAGTGGCCAAAAGACTAACGCTCGTTAAGAAAAGAGCATTTCCCAAGCGACATCATCATCACCCAACCCTTTTCCTCCGGCGCTGTGCTGGCCAGGCAGGTGCTGGGGCACCATTCTAAAGGCTCCACCGCACATCGTCACCTAGCAACGAACGCCAGACCCCGCACATAGTCCTGCCCCACACTCTGCTGTCACCCCTGCACACTGTCCGCTCACTCTGGAAAGTGCGGGAGTGATGCCACGCCTCGCCACTCCTGGGTTACATTTGCTACACGAGATGACAGTTAGTACAAGACAGTTTTCTTCTCAACTTGAATGAAAAATGTCGAATTTGACACAAACCAAGAGGCTGAGAAAGGAGAGTCGTGGAGGCGAGCAAAGACCTTAAGCAGAAATGATCGATGGCAAAATGTGAGAGGTTATCGACGCTGATCAACACCTCTAGCATCTCACAGTGATTAAAAAGAAGCTGTTCAGGTGGGATGAACTGGGAGATTGGGACTGACACATATACACTATTGATACTGCTATAAATGTAGATAACTAGTGAGAACACACTGCATAGCACAGGGAACTCTACTTAATGCACTGTGGTGACCTAAACGGGAAGGAAGTCCAAAAGAGAGGGGAGATACACACATTTGTGTGTGTGTGTGTGTGTGTGTGTGTATAGCTGATTCATTTTGCTGTACAGTAGAAAGTAATACAGCATCGTAAAGCAATAAAAATTAAAAAAAAAAAAAAGAAGTCGTTCAACCGTGGACGCTGAGGCGGGAACAGAGATAGTGAGCTGCCCCCGCACAGCCGATGAGCTCAGAAGCAGGGCCGGAGGCAGACTAGAACCCGGGGCTCCTGCCAGTACAGCGCGGTAGAAAAGGAGGCCTCGTTTCTTCTCCACAAAGAAAAACAGGTTTTAGTTTCACCAGCCTTTCTAGTCCAGAGTCAGATAATTTTTCACTTTTGGTTTTACATTTTTCTGATCATCTTAACCTACACTGTTTTTCTTATACAAACTTTATACTCGGCTTTGGTTTTCTGAATTCAAGCGCTTATTACTCTGACACAGAAAAAAAATACAGACTTTAGCTGTTTCGAAACCTGACGCCGATTTTGGTTTTAGGCGCCTATTCTCCCCCTTCTAATCGAATGGATTGGGAGCCTATTAAATAAAGGAGGAAAAAAAACACGGAGCACAGCGCAAAGCAGAAGGTGACAGCAGAGTCAGAGCAATGAAACCTTCCTGTGAAAGAGTTTCTTTTAATCGGTTCATCTTTAGATTTTACAAGACCTTAAAGGGAGGGGGCTTTTTGTTCAGGAAGAACAATAAAAAGATGTGGAAAGACATCCAGAATACACGAATAAATTATTCAAGAACCAAAAGCAGCAGTGACCGGGCATCAGAAGGACAAGGGCGGGGGAGCATAAAATGGCAAAAACACACCGAAATACTAAGGCCCGAACCTGTCTAATTATGCTGCATATCAAATGACAGAGACACGAGGAGCTAAGATAGCTCTGCTCCCAGCTGTCAAAGGTAAGGAACAGTGCATGCTCCCAAAAAGAAAGGCTTCTTTCACTTTCTTGTGCTTCCTCCCCCCACCGTGCACACTAAACTCTAATGTACATGCATAGGTTATTCTTTTTACATTATTCTACAGAACAACTCCATTAACACAAGGTCTCATTTTCAGAGCAGTGAGCTCTGGTCTGGGGGCTCCTTACCAGTGATAGTGTTGTAGTGGTAGGAGGCGTGTGTAAAAGCCTGTAGTAGGTAAGCCTTATTCTTGAATCTGTAGTTGATTTTCTTTTCGAAATTTTCAAACCCCGAGATAAGGTGACTCAGTGTCCTATCTGCATCTGGGTGATCAAACATGCACCTCGGTGGGATCTCCAAACACCCATACTCCACGTCTTTCAACACAGAGGAGCGGGGGCCAGCTCCAGAGGCGGCAGCGCGGCTCCCTGAAAGGTTCTTTTGTTGGCTGGTGAAATTCTCCCTGGTCGGGCACATGGCCTTTTCCCGATCAGTCCTCTTAATTACCGGGAGCACCTTCAGCCCCAGCGAACAGAGGAAAAGCTGAGCAGCCCTCTCGCCACAGCTGGTTAAATAGCAGCCCAGCAGGGCTTCCACACAGTCGGCTATGCTTTTGTCAGCAATGCACTGCTCGGTGTGCAGGTCGTAAGAAATGGACTGTTTCCCTGTGTCAACACCACAGTTTTCTTCTGATGGATTCCAGAACCCCACCACAAAGTCATCCTCTTCAACAGCTTTGCTAGGATCCAGATAGCACATTGCATCCCAAGAGCTATAGTCAAAATCCTCAAAATCTGATGAAAATGGTATACTACCTAAGGAGGATTTTTTGGGCATTTTCCATTCATAGGCGGAATCAGTGGCTGAAAAAGCAGAAAGCGAGATTTTCTTGACAAAAGCTCCGGATCCCATCAGCATGCTATCTATGAACTTGATGTGCTCCTGGTCGTACTCCAGGAAGTCCTCCTCGTCGTCGGCGTCCTCCTTCGGAGCCCCCCACGTCAGGCCCCCCCCCTCCTCCTCCTCTTCGAAGTCATCGTCCAGCTTGCCATTAGCCAACATGCAGTCTTTTGTCTGCAAGAGGGAGAATGGGGAAGGAGGGGAGACATAGCTGCTGTTTTTAAAAGGGCTTGAGACTCAATAAAAGCAAGGGTTATGGATAATTTCAAATGACAACCACAAATACTAAAAGGCAACTTTCAAATCATGGCCATTTGTTTTCAATTAACATAAAATAAGTTATTTAATCATATAAACAAAGTAAAACACGTTCTTTGAATGTTCATTTTCTGAGTTATAAAATGACCTTTATCCAGTATGAAGCTTTAAGTCAAGGATTTTATACATGGATATAAAGTTTAAAATTAAGCTCCACAAGGCAAAACTTCAGCTAAGAATTCTAACTGTAGCAGGAGACACAAGGAAAGCTCTCATATGCTGATCACAGAGAGCTTCAAGTTGGCTGACAAAGTTTTAAAATGTTTTTTAAAAGATTTTCCAATTAATAAAATTAAATTCCAGATGTAGAAAAAGCATTATCTTTGCAATTAAATAAGAGAATAATATGTAAACAGATAAAATTATTTTCTTTATAACATTAAAAATGTACAGTGGGGTTTCATAATAAAGTTTTGGTCCCTATTTCCACTTCAAAGCTCATTCGCTACAATGTAAAACTAAACTACTTTGCTTGGAAACTAAAAGTGATCACTGTGAACTAAGCTATGAATTTGAGAAATTATGCTTTTCCCTTTCGGTGAGCTAGAGTAATCAGGGTAACAGATTATAGCATAACTGACAAAAACAGAAGACAATTTAGACTAACATGAAACACAACAATCCAATTTCTGTCAGAAGATCTTTGCTAATTCCAATTTCTTTGCCAAAAGCTTATTTGTGAATGACAACCTTAATAATGGGCCAGGATTCAGTAATGATGTAACTTTTTTGCAATGCTAGAAAGATACCAAATTTCTGTTGTTCAATAAAAAAAATAAATAAATAAACAAGACTTTACTTGGGGGGGAAAGGCGGGAGGGAGTGCTTCAGTGAGGGTGTGCTTCAATTTCAATAGTGACAACTTTGCAGAGTATTCTGATAAAAAGGTTTTCAAACTTTGTCAACCATTTTTTTAAATGCTGCAAATATTCTCATTTTAAGCCAGACTCAAAAGAGATGCAAACAGTGCATTTGTCTGAAAAGAAATAAGTGCAATGAGCCAAGCCATCCATATACCTACAACTATCTGTCTGCATATTTTAATTAAAAAGTTTACAAATTTTTTTCAAGAATAAGGAAGAAAACCAAAAAAAAAAAAAACCTAAAACGGTGGACACCTCTAGGGACTATTACCTAATAAAAATTACACTTTCCCAAGGTAACGTGAGATGTTTTTGACTAGCTGGTCCTTAGGAAAAAAAAGGCCAAATTGCAACTAAAAAAAAAAAAATAAAGACTAAATAATATTTTTAATTTTAAAAAATCCTTATATATCTTTAGTAAGATGCTATCATAACCAGACACTGGCAAAACTCACAACAAAGGCTGGGTTTTATCAACAAATAAGCTGTGTGATCTTGGGCAAAGTTCATTAATGCCTTTGGGTTTTGGGTTTTTTTTATCTGCAAAATAGTGGGAGTCTACCTCACTAAATGGTTTCCAAGAGCATTTCAAGCTCTCAAAAAATAAAAACGAAAAAAAACAAACACAAACAAACAAAAAGAAGCAAAACCACCAGCATGAAACTCCTTTTACAGTTCAAGTTCACTTTCCACCTGCGTTATTCCCACCTTCGGCGTCTGTGTGCAAAGCTTTCACTTAAACCTATCTGCTGAGGAGCGAGGCAGGTAGAACAGGAATGGATCCAGCATATGCTTTCCAATATCATATAATGGTCCATTTCAAGAAGTAGAAATTAGTAAATGAAAGTATAAACGGTATTTAATGTATTCTAAGAACCAAAGTGCCAGGTCATTTGAAATGTTAAGGAAAATAACTTTATGTTGTATCTTAAAATAAAAAAATTTTTTTAAATTAAAAGGACATGCTAACATCACCTCTATGCTAATTTTTTTTTTTTTATTTAAAGAACCAATGATACTATGAAACAGGATTTATAAGGCAGGATATGTGTTACTGGAATGTTTTGCAAAGAAATGCAATATTTCCTCTAAAGTGCTCAAAATCTTACACATCTTCCTCTAAGGTTCTGTTTCTAAATTAATAACATATATAATTTTTCTAACCCAACTTGCATTAAAATATTCTCTTAATGCTTTTCCAGATAAGTTCAATTTCTGTAGTAAGTCGAATACTGCACGAGTTAAAAATATACTCAATGAATAAGTAAAAATCAAAACAGAGTCACAGAGCATGCTACCTGGAAATGAAGTAACAACGAGCCAGTTTATCATTAGTGCAAAATAAATGCCTGAAAAATGAAACTGCCCGCGAGATGGCCTCCCAGCCAACCACACTGGACAGGCTGCTTCCACAGCTCTCCGGCTCGCAAGGCCCTCCGAGGTGCCCTCTGGTGGCCTTCGAGACAGGACAAAATGAAGCAGCTGCAGCTAACGTTTGGAGACTTAAAGTCACTGGCAAGATTTTAAACTATTTCCAGAAAACTACCTTTATGTATTTTTTTTTAAGGTCACAAGAGGAGAAATAGTCCTGAAAAAGCCCTGAGCTGCAAAAGCAAGATTTTACTGAAATTACTGCACATACAGATTGGAGATCATAGGTCACTGAAAAGTCATTTCACTGAACAGAGCTAAGGATCTACAATAAATCGTAATATGTAATATTAAAGTGAAATGTTACAGAGCTTTGCTTTTTTTTTTTTTGGAGTCACAGCATCAGATACTCTTTTGCCTTTGGAAAAGGAAGATCACAGAAATTGTTCTCCATCAAAATTACAACACTGTTCTAAATTCATGAAAAGACATCTGTTTAAAGGAATTAATTCAATATATTGAATTTCTACTCTACTATAAACACACCAGGGAAAAGAAACAAAAAATTAATAGAACAAGACTCTGCCCCTCACCAGAAAATAAATCCATCCAGTTACCAAAAACTTACTATTTCATCTTTTTCCCATTTCTCTGTGTTACTTTTGTCTTGATTTACTACATAACCAGGAGGAAGCCAATTCACAGGGGGATCAAATATTGACACCACCATGCGGCTGGGCAGCCCCTTCTTTTTTCCAAGCCGATACAGATTACAGTTGCTGACCTTTAGCAGAAAAAATTTATAAGATACTTATCCATAAACAGTCACTGCTGAAATTCATATAAGGCATTAACATAATTTTTTAGCTAAATATTCTTCATATTCCATAACTGGTCATCAATTATTCAGACTGTATAGTTTCTCTACCTCTTCATGATAGGAAATATTAAATTCTCATGTAATCTGATGATATAAAATTCAAACTGTTAATTGGGACTATCAAAATAGAAAAGAATGCAATTCCACGTAAGTCCAAGATGTCACAATAGTCTCAATGAAATAAAAGGAGGAAATACCATAAACTCTAGCTATAAAGTGAAAATTGGCACTGAACTGAGCTAAAATAATTTTATGTTCCTAGAACCTAAGCTATAAATATGATTTCGACTGCAATGCTTTCTCAAGTATTATTCCTTAGTTTTGGATGGCATTTCAAGATATTTTGTTCAACCATTTTAAAATAGAGCAAAAGGCAATAAAGAAAAGCTCCATGTTTACTGTCATCAATAAAACAGCTTTACTGTCTACCCTCTAGTCTGTTTCTCCTAAGGCCTCCATCTCCTCCTTAATTCACTCAAATCCATGTTTCCATCTCATTTTTACTTGGAAACCAAGGTCTAGAACAGTCAATCTCATTTTCATTTTCTAAAAACTGGGTTCCTTTTTATTTAAGTACTTCATGAGCCCTTTTTCCACGTAACTCAATACCCCTGAACAAGCACCCACGTCGGAGAGGCGCTGGCGGGCAGCGAGGCAGAGGAGCGGTCCCTGGAGCCCGCAGGCTGGGCCGGGAGCCCCCCCATGACGCTCACTCTGGGCCGAAGCCCTTTCCCACGCCGCCTGCACGGCTTAAGTACACGCTGGTTTCCCTTTCCACACCATGGGAACACAGCATCACAGATGCCAACAAGAGGGTAAAGTACGACAGGGGCGTGAAAGGGACAGAAATCACATTCAAAGTCAGCAGAAATGGTCCGCCGGGTGGAAAAGGAAGAAGAGCTCAGTAAGGGCCCACGTGAGGCACAAGGTGGGGCAGGCAGAGCTCAGCCCGCAGAAACGGGGCGAGCAGCGGGGAAGGAACGACAGCAGGTGTGTGCGCAGGTCCCGCGAAGGACAGCCAGTGGCGGCAGCCCGGCCAGGACCCTTGGGGGCGGGGGGCACCCTGAAAGGGCCTTCACCACCATGCTGCGGGAGCGACAGTGATTTCTGCAGCATGTAAGGAGTCAGAGCTTTCTGAGAAGACGATGGATGAACTTTCAAAAAGGAAAATAATTCCCTTCTTACCTAAGAGTGTGCCGTTACTTTGTGCTCATCCTCAGCCTCTGATACTTTCTTCCTGCAGCCGCCCCTGGGAAATCTCGTGTGTTCTCAATTATCACTCGTACGAAGTCTGTTTCCCCAGACTGCACCTAAGTCCTAAATTCTTAATTACCTGAACATTCCCCTTCCTAGTCCATGAGGTCTAAAAACTCTAGCCCCAACTCTTACTCCTATACTTCTGTCTTCCTCAGCACCAGCCCCGTCAGCAGCCCCAGCCGCTATGGCCGTTAGTTCTGCGCCACCCTCTCTACCGGGAGGCAGCAGAGAAGAGTGGGTGAGGCTATGGGCTCTGGCCTCAGTCACGCTCCCGACCATCCCAGACTAGCTGGATGACCTGCACGAGCCAATGAAACTCCCTGGGCAAGAGTTTTCTCAACTGCAAAATGGGGACATGTCATCTACCGCTGAGGGGCACGCTGAGAAGACTGGAAAGGGCAGGTGTGTAGAACACTCAGTGCAGTGCCTAGTGTTACAGACAACTTCAGAGGGAGGTCAGTGTAGTGGTCAAGAGCAAGGTCTCTAAAGCCAGACTGTCTAGGCCGTGCCACGTACGTGCCATGTTAACTTGAACAAGGTAATCTCTCCTGCCTCAGTATCCTCAGCTATAAAATGGGGATGATTGAAATATACACAATTACAAAAAAAATAAAATAAATAGAAGTATACAGAATTAAATCAGGTAATTAATATATGTAAGGTGACGAGGGTAGTGTCTGGCTAGAGTAAGTACTCGTAGGTGTCGGCTAAGAATCTCATCGCCTCTGAAATCTCACTCCCCTCAGTGCTTTCCTTGCTGCCAGACTCCACATCTGTCTCATTTTCCACTTAAGCTTAGACTTCTTCAAAGGCCCAAATGATCACTCAGCTTGGTTAGGTTTTGCTTTTCAACTCATGCCGCATTCTGCTTCCAGCCTGACCATTTAAAACTACCGCTTTATTAATATTAATAGTCCCTTACACAAGAAGTACCCTCAACATGCACCTCATTCAAAACAGTGCCGACTCTTTAGCCTGGCACTGAAGATCCTCCATAATACAGCTTCAGCCCACCCGCCTTTTTAAGTCTTTTCTCGGATCTTTCCACGCTTTTCCCCCAGTTTATTCACCGAGTCCTGACACGCTCTGCCGTATGTTCCCTGTTTACACACCACAAACGCACCTCTTCTGTTAACGCCTCCCCTGATCACAAGTGATATTCCTTCCTTCTGAGCGCTTAGCAGTTTTGTGTGTTACTTGTCAAGCAGGTGCATGGCGCCTTGTGACATCTCTTTTATCATCATTTAAATATTTATCTTCGTTACTTTTCTTCCCTCAATCTTAATTCCACACTAAATTTAGTGTCACTCCCACGGGGGTACAGAGGAGGCTCCAGCTGCCCTGTCGGGTGTGGCAATCCCTGCGGTAACACTTTCCTCGTCCTCTGAAATTTATCCGATGCTTGAGACCACTCCTATGCACGCTGAATAATATAACTGCTCAAAAATCAAAGGACGCTTTCTTACCTTTTTGCTTCTCATATAGGAAAGGCGGCCCTCGTGAGCATCGGGATAAGTGCAAAAGAGATACGTGGTGATGGCATGCTTTAGAAAGGAGTCGCCAAGCATTTCGAGCCGCTCCAGGTTAAATCCATCACTAGCATTTGAAAGGGTCAAAGCCTGAAGAATAAGTCCAGGGTTTGGGCCAAGCGTTCTCGAGGAGTACCCGGGAGAAGGGCTCTGCTCAGAAGCCGTCCTGTCCGTGAGCGCCTTACCAGTCTCTGTAGTACCAGGCACGGCGGCCATCGTGGGACTTCCATCTGAGGTAGATTTGTTAGCATTTCCATCAAGGTATTTATTACTCAGTAGAGTACATTCATCGCTGGGCTTGGGCTGGTTCTCATAATTGTATAAATTCTGAATGGGATATGAGGTAGTTGGTTGTACAGGTATTTCCTGCTTGTAGTAATTCAGATGGTTTCCTTGGCAAAAGTCTCTGTTAGCTAAATCGTAACTGCCGTTGGCGAGATTTTTATTGTAAGAAAGACCATTAATTGCTGTCAGATCTGTTGAAACTTCGATTTGGAGCTTACCAGGTGACTCGAACAGCGTTCTGCAGTTCACAGGCACGTGGTCGTGACTTTCTAGACAGGAGGTTCTGTTAGCACCTTGGCGCGCAGCGTTTTCAAGGACGACGACTGGGCTGAGCTTACAGGGATTCTCATTTTCAGCTGAAGAGGAGTTAGCGACTGAGATGAAAGACTTGCTGTCAATAGATTTTTTCCACCCGAAGTCTAAGTTGGGGTATCTGCAAAGACATTTTTATAGCTTTTCATCAGATCCTTCAAAAAGGCTAGGCTTAGAGCAAGAGCAATTTGAGTAAAAATTAGATAAATGAAGATCCCTATAAATATACTCCTACCTTACAAGATAAGTAAGTTTCCAAGGCAGAAATCAACACACCTGGAACTCTGCACAGTGTAAACCATCAAGTGGGACATGGGTCTCTGCACGGTGTAGGGCTTAGCTCATGAAGCCTGGGGCCAGCCTACGGGACCTAGAGCCACCGATTGCGAGGGCTGGGACCCAAGGCCAGCCAGGTAACTAGCTGGGTAACCTGGGACAACTTACTTCATGTCTCTGTACCTCAGCTTCCACACCTGGAAGAGGAACTAACACCTCTTGCACCACAGGATCCTAACAATGAAATCATCTGACATGAGCTACAGCATTTAAGCCAGTGTCTGACGCTGTAGTAAGTACTCAATAAATGTAGGCGTGATCACTGCTATTATAAAGTTCCTCATTTCCTGAACCATCTTGGTCTTGCCAACTGGCTAATTTCTTTAGAATGCAGAGTCCTGACAGATGAGAAGAAAATAATGAAGACAAAGACCACACAGAGGCAGTTGCTCTTTCACGTACATTTGATTTTATAAAAAAAGGAAGCGTCTTAAAATGTCAGCAGTGGCAGACAACTGTTTTCATTTTCACTTTAACTGCCACCTCTGAAGGGGGAGTGACTGTTTTCGACCTCAGGCTCTCCTCTCCAGCTGTAACTTCCCAAGAATGTTAGACTCACTGACCCAATGTATAGATTTTCACTTATGAGTCAAGCGATGCGTTTATTTCACGTATTAGATAGGCATCCACGTTTTCTTTCTAATCTTTTAAAAATTATTCTACATACAATTAAAATGTGGACTTAATTCCGCTCCTCTGCCAGCAGGACCTCACGAGCCGAGCTCTTCCTGGCCCACAGCACAGGCGTACCTAAAATCCGCGGGCAGCGACCTCACTCCCACACCAGCGTCGCCGGCTGTCTGCGCTCTTAGCTCCTCTGCGGTCAAAAGGCAGTGAAGGCGATAAAGTATGCTGGGGAGACAAACCGCTTTTCTCCACAGTGATGCTGGAATTGGATGTATAGCACAGAGTTCTGGAACCAGTATCTTTGAGTAAGCAAAAATGTGGATAAATATAAATTGTGGATAGACAAATAGAAAGCAAACACACAAGAGAAGAAAAAATAAAACTTAAGGCCAATTTCACTAATGAAGAAAGACAAAAATCATAAACACTAGCAAAAAATCTTTAAAATATTCTTTAAAATAACCCTTTAAGGAAAATGGGATTTATCCTAGGATTTACATGGATGATTTCATGATATAATTGCTATCAGTGAGTGGACCAAGTATAAAAGCCAAACCTCTCACACTTACCAAAAAGACATTCAAATGGAAGTCAATACATCATATTAATTAAAGCCAAACAAAACCTAAGGGTTGGGCAACTTCCAGAAACCTCACGAATCACTCAATTCACTTGATAAAATAAAATTCAAACTTATCTTTCAAAACATTAAGTTATGCTAGTCACAATTAACTCACTACCTGTTTATTCTGCAGACTTTCCCATTTGGCTTTCCTCTTTTCAGCACTGCTTAGAGGAAGAGCTTTCCCCTTCTGATTCAAATGGCGAGGTGTCAGAAGATTCAGTCTATAGAAATTTCAAAATAATTTGATCAAACAGACAAAAACAAGTACACTCTCACAGTGGTTCTAAAACTTCAGTGTGTCTACAAGTCACCTGAAGAGCTCATTTAAACTGCAGACCGCTGGGCCACACTCTGGGCAACTCTGTGTGCAAAGGGCCTCCTGAGTTCAGAGCCCACATACAGGTGGGCTGTGTGGACTGTGAACCTCCACGTCTGCCTACTGACCTCTGGAAATAATGCCACAAGTAAAATCAAAACGTCATTTCTAGAGCTCCTTTACCTTGAAGATGTGTGGTCCACATCCAGCAGCGGCTGGTTGAGATTGGTCAGGTCAAGGTTATACTTTGTTTTATAGTATTCTGCAAAAGTTTCATATTCAGGGGAAGGAAATTTACTCAGGGGGGTAAGGTCAGTGTACACATCAGCTACATAAAATCGATGAGGCTGATCAAAATTGCGGTACCTAAAAAGGAAAAGCCATCAGTGACCTTCTGGCTTAAATCAACTGTTCTCAAACACAACTGCTTTTAATGTGCCGTTAATGCAAATTATTTGATCTTAAAGAGTTCAAAAAGGTTACAAATAAGTAACATTAAAGAAACTTCAATTCTAAATAATACATTTCAAGTGAATTTAAGACGAGAAGAACTACATTTATATCAAGTAAAAACTGACTCTCCCCCTTCCCCTATTTTACTACTGTCCTTGTTCTAAATATCTATACTTTGATAACACATGAAAGCTAAATGGCACCTTTAAGTATCTCTTAATTTCATCAGTATAAATAGTATAGAAAACTTTCAATATCTAAACAACCGAGTAAATACTGTGTATATTCCTAACGCTAAACATGAAAGACACTTGCCACATAAAATGTATTACTGCGGCATTTATGACATTGATAGGTTGGTGTTAGCTAACATTTAAAATATGGCTTTGAAGTACACAAAGAAAAAAGAAAACAAAAACAAAAACCAAAGACTGAATTGCAGCCAGTACTTTAATTCTTTAAAAAGTGCAATGTTTAATTTTATTGATTAAAAACTCCATCCCCTAAATTTTTACAAAATAAGAAACAAAGCATAGCAATTTACTGTTTTCACTGCACTTAATAACACTATGCATTTTAACAATTCTAATAAACTATTATTTACACCCAAATT
This sequence comes from Delphinapterus leucas, assembly GCF_059928025.1. NCBI lineage: Eukaryota > Metazoa > Chordata > Mammalia > Artiodactyla > Monodontidae > Delphinapterus > Delphinapterus leucas. The sequence continues at coordinate 171,994,752 of NC_143130.1, forward strand.
CTTTAAGACTTTGGGGATTAAAAGGATGGAGGTTCTAAGAGGAAAGACTACCAACATCATTCAGAAGATCTGACCTTCACAAAGTCAAATCCCTTCATCAACAGTGTTTTGGGTTTTGTTTTTGTTTTTTAAGTAAGTTCTCTGAAGAGAACAGGCCCACCATGAAGAGACACCTATATTTTCTACTAGTAACACCAATGCCAAAGTCACAGGTCACTTACATTCCCCATATGAACAAGGGAATCTTCTGAAACGAAGTATCACCACCACTTAGCCTTCCTCTTAAAGTCTTACCTTGGAATGATAACTGCATCTTGGTAATCTTCTAATTTAAAAACAAAGGGAGCTTCTTTTGAATACTTTGTACTGGGAATGCCTATGCGAGCTTCAGATTTCTCGATATCTTCCATGAATTTAAAGTCAATGTCCAAAGTGCTGGAGTCATTAACTTAGGGAAGAAAAAGACCCTTTAGCTTGTTAAAATACAATAATACAGGTAAGATCTTTACTCAAGCTATATATTCATTACATGTGTCTAATTCAGAGTTATCAAAGATATTCCTGTAGTTTACACAATAAGCTCATTGTTAAGCAACAGTTTCATTTTTTAGCTAGTATACAGAAACACTTTAGAGTCTGGGTCCTTCTTACCAACATTAAGAGGTAGAACACAGTATGCTGAGTCAGCGTCTGTGGGTTTAAATTCTAGTGCAGGTTTTTCAAGCCGAAGAATATGTGAGAATATATACTGGTGAAGTCTTGTAATCAACTCAAGCATTTGTAGAGATAACGTGAAACCAGACTTCTTCAACTCAATAGATATGGTAACCTCTCCAGAGCGTGTGTACACAGGAAAGTGCGGAATCTTAACAAAAAGAAAAACAATGCACCCCCAAGGTTAGCAGATGTTTCAGTCCATTACAAACATTTAACTTCAGAAAAGGAATGGTGCTTTGTATCAGGGGAACAGAAGAGATGCCTTAATTTTAAAATATTAAACATTCTGAGGTAACAAAAGACAGTTAAAGTAGCTTTTCCTTTTGTAAAAAAGAACAAGACAGTTCAACATAAACAGTTATTATGAAATGTCTACCTGAGGTATGGGTTTGGCTGTCAGTATTCCAAAGCATCTTGTGGTATCCTCAGGGGGATAAAGCTTCCGCCTTCTAAAGTTGAGTTCATCAGGTAAAGGTGTCGTTAGAACCATTCCTATCACATACAGGTAACAAGGCTGATCGGGCTTGGGGTAGCTATCCCTCAAACATTCTGGAATCTGGGATTGGGAAGAAAAATTAAGCATCAAGTTCAAGTGTATTAACCTCTTTTCCAGATGTTGGCAAGGTAACAAATTTATTCCTGGCTTTACTAAAAGCTGATGAGAGAAAACTGAGAAAATATCCAAGGCAGGAGACCTCCTCATTTCTTAACCTCACTGGAGAGTCGGCACTTCTGGGTCTGCAAAAGTATATAAAACCGTCAAACACTGCAGGGTCTTTCAACACAATACTGTGCATTTGATCTATTCCTTTTGACTAGAGAACAAACTCTTTTCTTTCTTGGGTTTCTTAGTCTTTACTCACTTGTAGAATACCAGAAAATAAAGGTAGCCAAATTTTTAAAATCCCATGTAATCCTGAAACTCAAAGATAGCCTTTATTAACACTGTGATATACTGTATCATCTTCCAGACTTTTTCTGGCATAAATGTACACATTCCAGAATAAATGTATATAAACATATACACATACATATTTTTCACTACAAATGGAATCACAAAAAAAAGACTGTATCATAACCTGATTTTTATCTCCAGTTACTACAATGAGAACATCTTTCAGGGTCAATACAAATCAGTATCATTTTTAATGGCCATCTCATTGAAGGAGTAAACCATGACTTAAACTAAGATTGCTTCTGAACTTTCAATAATCATACAACCTCACCCAATAGTCTTGCAGTTTCTGAGGCTCAATAACATAAGTAATTATGCCCACAGTTAAAAGGTACAGAAATGCTGGCTATGGGATAGTTATAGTTAATAGAATATCAGATAATACAGAATGCACCTATTAATTAAACAGGATGCAAAGCAGTACTATGCTTCTCAAAACACTTATTGGTGATAACATACGATGTCATATGAAACCAGTCCAGTAATCCCTAGGATAAATGTTAGAGCAGGAAAACTGGTTATGAGGAAATAAGCATTTCAGAAAATCGGATAACTTAATTCATGATTTTTGAAAAACTGACATGATTTTGAATCTTGAAAATGCTTAGCTGGGTGCAAACTTTTTAAAAAAGTAAAAACTCAATAAAACTGCAAAAATAAAACAAAAAAAATCACACATTTAGGCCAAGATCAAAGCACACAGCAAATTTTTGCTTCTGTTTGGGGTTTTTATAAGGTAAAAATATTGACAAATATGTTTTAAATAAGTGTTTCAGCCCAGTATGGTTACAGCTAGAACTATGCCACAGATCCAGCTAGACACAATACATTGAAAAAACTAATTTTAACTCCAGTCTAGCCACATCCTAACTCCCGACAAGTAACTGTGCTTGCACCTGCTGGTGTGCCCCTCATCTGGATGGGCACTTGCCTGTTTTATCATACATACCCTCTATGTTTTAGCTCCAAACATAAGGTAAAGCAAGAACCTTGACACAAAAGTGAATGAAACAAAGAACGTCCCTTTAAATGAAATTAACACACTCCGGATAGAATCTGATAGATGAAATTGAGCTATCTGTAATGAGGTGGATAGACCCAGAGTCTGTCATACAGAGTGAAGTAAGTCAGAAAGAGGAAGACAAATACCGTATGCTAACACATATATATGGAATTTAAGAAAAAAAAAATGTCATGAAGAACCTAGGGGTAAGACAGGAATAAAGACACAGACCTACTGGAGAACGGACTTGAGGATACGGGGAGGGGGAAGGGTGAGCTGTGACAAAGCGAGAGAGAGGCATGGACATATATACACTACCAAACGTAAGGTACATAGCTAGTGGGAAGCAGCCGCATAGCACAGGGAGATCAGCTTGGTGCTTTGTGACCGCCTGGAGGGGTGGGATAGGGAGGGTGGGAGGGAGGAAGATGCAAGAGGGAGGAGATATGGGAACATATGTGTATGTATAACTGATTCACTCTGTTATAAAGCAGAAACTAACACACCATTGTAAAGCAATTATACCCCAATAAAGATGTTAAAAAAATAAATAAAAAGCCAATAAGAAAAAAGAATCTGATAGATGAGTCCAGGAATCCTTTTGAGAAGAAAAAAAGAAAAGCAATGTCTGAAATGAGAAAGAGTACACAGTGTCCACATGACAGCGAAGGGGCTGATCTGAGAGAAGCTGTGAACGAGGGAGGGAAACGAGCTGAGATCCAGAGTGGGCTAAATTACAAGGGTTTTGGAAGCCAAGCAAAGGAACCTGGACTTGATATAGCAAGAAATAAAGTCAGAAAGGCTAGATTTTTACTCGGTTCTAACCAATACTAACCGCTTTTGGGTAGCACTGTCTTCGTTTTGTGGAGCCTGGTCTTCCTGGAACACTGGTCTCTTCTTCGTCATGTAAATCAAGCTCTTCTTCGTATTTAACAGTCTCCTTCCCAACTGGCATCAAATGGTCATCCAGTTCGCCTAAGAAATGTAAAGAGAATTAACAAACAATCCTGATTTTGCCTCTCTGACTCATCAGTGAATAATCCAGAACAGCACTATGTTAGGAAGCAACTGGAAAAGTCATGAAAACTAAAGCATCTGTGCTTTTAATAATACGCAAGTTATCAGATGTGATACTTAAAGCAAAGTCTATTTCGACATTTGTATATTCAATATGGTCAGGATTATAAATTCTGTTCTAAGATTAAAAAACAAAAACATGAACAGAAAAATAGCACATGTCATCCATTTACAAATGCCACTGGAAAACGAGTCTTCCCATTAAAAAAAAAAGTTTTAATTTGTACACTAACATAGACTAATTTGAGACCGATACATTAAAACACAAAACACAAATATTCATGATTCAACAGTTACTAGAAGACCTTTAGGTATTTATATACTGAAAAGAGGTCAGGAAACGGGAGCAAATAAATTGTAGCTGTTAAGCTGTGGAAAACAGAGCTCCTCCACCTTACACAGGATCTTCAGTTACACCATACTTACACCTGTCTTCACCGAAGCACACCAAGAGCAACAGGCTCACAGCCCGCATAATCCTTAGGCACCTATGAAGCCCCTGATGTGCTTTTGTTCTACAGTGTTTTTAACTTTATTTTTATTTACACGTGCCTTTCAAACACTCTTACCAATTTTGTGCAGTTTTTCACAGCAAATGAGAGCTACGACTCTTTCAGCCAATCGTATACAGCTCATTGGGGGACCCTGAAAGTAACAAAAAATGTGCCCATTATATATGCAAGAAGCTGTATTATCATTAGTGCATAAAACATATATTAAACCTCTACCCCGAAATCTTTAAAGTTGAAATTTACCAGAACAAAGTTTCATTTTGAAAAACGTCAGCAAGTTTAAAAAAATCCTAATCTCCATAATTTGAAGAACCATCTTTAAAAATCCTGCCCAGGGCTTCCCAGGTGGCACAGTGGTTAAGAATCCACCTGCCAAGGCAGGGGACACAGGTTCGAGCCCTGGGCCAGGAAGATCCCACATGCTGCGGAGCAACTAAGCCCGTGCACCACAACTACTGAGCCTGTGCTCTACAGCCTGCGAGCCACAACTTCCAAGCCCGCACGCCACAACTACTGAAGCCCATGCGCCTAGAGCCCGTGCTCTGCGACAAGAGAAGCCCCCACTCGCGGCAACTAGAGAAAGCCCGTGCACAGCAACGAAGACCCAACACAGCCAAAAATTAATTAATTAATTAATTTAAAAAAAAAAAAGTCTGCTCAGTAAAACCTACATAGTTATAACTAAAATTTTACAATTTTGATGAATTTAAATTTTAGTAAGAATTTCATATCTCAGTATTGAGACAAAGGATAGCAGTTACACAAAGGCTGATTTTCAAGTCAACAACAAAATAACTAGAGCAACCCAGATGCATTTAATGAATTCTGTGTCACTGTAAGTATCTAAGCCACAGATCAATGATTCTGCCGGAAATGTTTACAGTAGTAAGATCTTAAAGGAGACTTCAGAGGTCATCTAATCTAATTCTGGGAGTCTACGAATTATACAGTCTATTGAAGATTGGAACATATAGTCGACTACAAAAGAGATTTACAAATTTACTTTTAAAAGTAGATTTAAAGCCAAATTTACCTGTAACTTGCATAGCCTTAGAGAAGCTGAAAACAAATCTATTAATGACATATTTTAAGGCACAATCATTTCTTTTTCTCAACTTACAACAATGGAGGCTCGAAGAGGTGAGTTAATTGGCAGATAAAGAGTTGAATAAAATGTACCGTCGGGCAACTCTCGGGTTGTGCATTTAGGAGCCAGGTGGGTAAACGGGTCACTCGGTAACCTAGCGCAGTACCTGTGAAGAAAAAGAAATTGTGATGCTGAGCCTACAACCGAGAAACAGCAAAAATTTTTTACTGGTATTCACATTCTAAAGTTTGATTTTTTTATGCCCCTCTTGCCCTCTACTGGATTGGTATTTATATGTGGAGTCTGAGCTTCACTGCTTCAAACTCTCAGTAAGATGGAACAGTACATTTATATCCATAATGGAACATTCTGCAATGATGTTCTTTCTGTATCTGTGCTGTCTGACGGGGAGGCCACCGAGCACGTGCAATGTGGCAAGGGCAGCGAAGGAACTAAATTGAAATTTGAATATAAACAGCCATACGCGTCCAGTGCTACGACTGGACTGTGCAGAAAGTACTGCTCAGAGCCCGTTAAGGGAATAAACTGGCAGTGTTTGGTCCTTAATGACCTTACATTTGCCCACAGCCGCTGGGGTCTATGCAAGGACGGCATCAGAAGCGGGCCCAGTGTTCACACAAAGGAGGGCAGCAGAACAAGACGGCCACCCAGCAGCAGCACAAGGAGAGCACTGCAAGCAGGGCAAGAAGCCAGCCTCGAGGGAGCTGGGGCCCAAGTCAGGAGGGTGCTGGGACAGGAAGCCAACCCAGTGGGGCCCAGGACACACGCAAGGGGGGCAGCGGGATGGGCAGCAACCCTGCAAGGTCAGGACCTGTGCAATGAGGGCACCTAAACGTGGTGGCAGCCCTGCAGGCTGCTACATATAGGGAGACTGAACAGTCAAGTAATTATTTTGAGGACAATGGGAATCAGATTCTTCACTATTAAAAAAGCCAGGAACAAAGATGGAAAAAAGGGAAGCTAGAATAAACCCTCTGGTGTCATGCTAAAACATGGAGTTAACAACAGACAGGCAGTCAGGTACAGAAATAACTACAAACGTGTATTTACATAAATGTTTATATACACGTGTATGTGAATAGGTATAAACATTTTCTAGCTCCATCTACTAAACAGCCTGGTAGCAGTAATACTCCAGAGGCAATGAACACACCTAGTGCACAGATCTTGGTTTCTAAACACAACTCATTCTCCACTAAAAGGAACCAGGACCTTTTGGAGAAATAGCCAATATCTAGGCTGGGGCAGGGAAATTATGAGTCTAGAACATCTTAGTGTGCCATAAAATACAGAAATGTTCAAAGAATAATGGTGACATGTTAAAAAGACATAGAAGCTAGAATGAAGGGGCCCCCACCAGCCAAATTTTACACAATTTTAACAACAAAATAAATGACAGCAAAAGACTATAAATGACTGAATAAAACAGAAGCCCATTAGTTCACATTGGATAAAAAAATAAAAGGAACAAATAAACGGAGAGAAGAGAAGGCTCTTCCTCACAGTAAAACGACAATAAATACCAGAAAGAATAATGCAGTCGGAAAATCACCATTTTGCAGACATCACAGAAATAATCAATTCAGGCAAGAAATATCAATTGAGTACTGACACTGATGGGTGAAACTGGGAAGAGGAATAAATTTCATATAATCTCAAAATATCTCCCCATGAAACAGTCACTAGTTATAAAGGGGGAAAAGGCAACTTTACAGTAGAGAAAGCTGGCAGACCTTACGTAAGTGATCAAAGTCACCACCATAATAAGAGGACAAATAAACACTGAGGGACCCCGTTAGAGAGAATGAAAGGAACGCAGCATCACTTCCATGATACGCTGGCCGAAAACACATAACCTGGGTCTAATCAGGAGAAAATATCAAATAAACCCAAATTGAGAAATGACTGGCCTGTCATCTTCCAAAGTTTCAAGGTCATTAAAGTCAAGGAAAGACTGAAGAATGGTTCCAGGTTGAAGGAGACCAGAGAGATGAGGAAAATGGGTACAACCCACGATCCTGGACTGGACCCTTTCACTCCAAGAACATTCTCGTGAAACTTGAATGGGTCTCTCTGGGTGAAGGGTATATGTGAGTTCTCTGTAGTACTCTTGCAATATTTTAAAGTCTAAAATTGTTTCAAAATAAAAAGTTAAGAAGAAAATCTTATGTTTTCTGCTCCTTTATTTTGCCTCTGCAGAAAATTTATCCTGATACATAATCTAGCTATGTATCTGCTTTTCTTAGTTCTTAGAAATGTTATCACCAACTCAGGACAAAGTAAAACAGAACATACTCCAAAAAAAAAAGGTTAATTTATCATAATCTTCCATTACTGCTAATGGAAAATTCAACATCCACCAACATTCATGACACAAAACAAGTTTCAAGATTTGTTTTCAAGAGTGAGTGTTGCAAAATTAATTTCAATCTAATTAAAATACGCATGCCTTCATTATGTCAGCCTTGTCAATGAGAACTAAACATTTATTACTATGCAACACTGGTTTTGCCTGCTGACAAAAAAGAACAATGAACCAAAAAAAGCAACTTCTTTTCCTTCTCTCATCAAAGTATCACAGGCCATAAGCAGAAAGACTGGTGATTGTCTGCAAAAGGTAAACAACACAATACTTATAGGTTTAGACTTAAATCTCGCAATTCTCACAGGCTTTCCATGCAAATGATTTGATGCCATACCTATTGATGTGGCCAATGGCCGTGTTGATTGTGACTCGTGGACCGCCATCATCGGGCCTCAACACATATGGTGGGAAAACATCATCATCATCCACAACAGGCTCAATGTCGGCCTCGCCGGTATCAACGGACTTGGAACATTTGTTTCTCAAGATCTGAACATTTTAAAAACAGAACTTAGGAGAACAAATGCTTTTTCTGCCATTAGTTGTCTGCTTCTGTACCTATAGGAAAAGCTCTCTTGACATGAAACATCTCTCCTAAATACACTGCAATACTCCATAGGTGCCTGCTGCTGAAAATTTCTCCTAATTAATCCCTTCCAGCTCCAATCATGTGGAGAAGTGCCCCATACAGGTAACAAGGCTTAAAAGGTACTGTACCTACCTACCTACCTACACACACACACACACACACACACACACACACACACACACGTGATCCCCGGTCTTTCATGAGTACAGGGGCTATGTCATCACTCTCAAATCACTCTGCATCTCAAGCAATCAGCTGTTACTACACTGTCCACATAAACAGTACACTTCCCAGGTCTTCTTCCCCAATACTCCATATGACCATTTTCACTGCTATTTTCCTGTAAAATACTGCTGGCTCTGTGTAATTAGTCTCAACTTTCTAATAGTGTACACACTGCACAGCTCTGTTGAGACTATTCTCTGAAGATAAAACTATTTCTAAACACATAAAAACAACTTAAAGATAACACATGAGTCTTACCTTTTCAATAGCTTTGTATGTTTTAAGGTCCTCTTCAAAACTTTTTATTTTGTCTGTATCTGCTAACATTACATAATTAGAGATCGGTGCCCTCGCTCTTCCCTTAGATTGAACATAGGATCGATACTCTGTGGGCAGATCAAAACGAACCACCAAGTTGCATTTCGGTATGTCAACACCCTCCTCCACAATACTTGTTGCAATAAGCAGGTTGGTTTCATGTGCTCGAAATTTCCTAAGTACCTGAAAAAAAATCCACCAAGGACAGCAATTCTAAGAAATTTTCCAAAGAAAACAAGGTAGTAGGCTTAAGGGACAAGTGTCATTTCTGACAATACTCTGAGCACGCTCAATCCAGGCCGGGCTGAGGACGATGGTAACGCCTCACAAAACTCGAGACGCGTGAACACATGACATTTGCCACTGAACGTGACTTGAAAAATCCAAGTGCCTTTCTATTTTACAGAAGCACCCACGGACAAATCACAGCCTTCAAGATGAAGGCGCTGGCTTCTTTAATAACCAAAGTGACCAAACGAATCCCCTCCTGGAGTCCTGTTGCCATTCTGAGCCTCCGTAATGGGATCTTATGGCTGTGAGTTTGTGCCAACATCCCTCCGAAGATGTCAAAACTCTTTCACTAAAATCCCTAAATCACTTGGAATTAAAAATTACAAGCAAAGCATTACTTATTTTCTGGCATCTTGGGACACATTTAAGGGATCAGAAATGATTTTTTTTTAAAGTGAAAAACTTTTTCATACTAGATTTAAGGTAACGTCATTTCCCAATCCAGAATAAGTTAAATACGAAAATAAGTTGGGTTTTAGACTGATCTGTCAGACTCTGGCTGTTAGACTCCCCAAACCTGGAATATTACCAAAGAGCTATCACAGAGAAATGACTTCAACGTGAATTATTCTGCTACTTTTAAGTTAAATAACAAATTTTAAATAAAAAGATTTTACTTGCGAGCTGGAACACTGTATTAAGTTTTAGCATCTTTACAACGCTATTTCCTATATCAAAATCTTACAAAGCATGAAAAAAATTAGGCCAAAATCTTTAAAATGTATTGTTATTTTTAAAGGATTCAACCAAGGCAGGACTTTAAGTAGAAAACAAAACACTTTCTAGGAAAACATTTCAGTTTGTTGCTTCAGAGTCGTATGGAGTCAACAGGAGTTAAGTTTACACAAGCTTTCTTTTTCTATAAAATGCAGTTGTGTGCCATCAGCCCAATAATGGAAAACAAAATGGGTGATGGCAATTAAGACACAGAACTGAATTTTCCAGATAGATTCTCAACGTATGAATCACTATACAGCTACCGCAAAGGAGACGGCTAGTTTCTGCATGAACAAGTACTCTATATTCCCAAAAAATGCAGAGGAACTATGAAGAAAGGAAGTTCCTATGGGCAAAGTTTGTGTATGTTCTGAAAATTGTTATTGTACAATTATTTGAACTTAGTTACCTCTTCCTGCTTTCTGAATTCCGCTTCCATCTGTTTGTTGCGAGGCTGATTCTTTCCAATGCCATGTCCAGTTATAAAATTGCTGCTGATGTAAGCCAGCTCTGGATCTTGTTTGCCAGCTTCCTTTATCAATCTAAGAAAATTATACACATTTGGAAGTTAAGCACTGCTGAGGGAAAAAAATTTAAACTTCTGTTTCTAAGGTCTCCCTTAAAATGGAAATACATATCCTTTTGCCAACATACCTAACAAAACAGTCGGTTTTTTTTTTTTTCAACTAGCTTAAAAAGAAATCACTGTCGCTCTTCTCTGAGTCGATCTGTGGACCAAATACTTATAACACCAAATACAGGGCTGATTTACACTGATGAATGAAATGGTCACAGTCCCTCAAACTTTCTAATTTGGCAGTGATGACCTTCATAGAAATGTGGCCCAGGAGGGGACAGCGCTAGGCAAAGAGGAACATGGATTCCTCATGTATTTTGGCTTTAGTCCAAGTCTTATAATGAAAAAACCACACACTCTTTCTCAGCGCACTTCCCTAAGCACACACACAGCTTGCAGCGATGGTCATGCCCTTGCGTCCACGGCCAAACTTACGCGAAGTACCAAATACCCCAAAGGAATACTTCATTCTCCTCTGCACATAGTAAGAGAGTTCCAGCTGTGCATGAAAAGAAGTGCGTTATTTCTTTCAGATTTACCCCAGCACTCTGTACCACTGGAAGCACGGCTCTAGGGAAAGCGATGCCTCCATCCACTGCTCAGCATCTCCATTCCCAACACTCATGTCCCTGGGCAGGCCGCTGACCACAGTTCTGCATAAAAGGCCACTGAGCTTCGGCACTGCAAGGCCAAGGGAGTTCCCACCCCATCCTGTCAGGAAAGAGCACATACTCCCGAGCTCATCTCCCTTTCTGCCTGCACCTCTGTATTAACCCAGAAAGCTTGTCCCCTCAGACGGGTCCTCCACTAAGAAACGGAAAAGAGCTACGGGACGGGCTCACATTACATGGGTGCAGAAGGTTAACAGTTAGTGTTGCCATTACAGCTATTTTGGAAATATCCACATTCAAAAACTCAGCACACAGGATAAATGGTTCCACACCTGACCTAAGCGATTCCATATGGTTCTTCTGAAGTCATACAACATAGTATAAATTCCTAATAGAAAATTGCATTTTTAAGTCAAACCATTCTTTTTTTTTTTTTTCCCCCAATAAGTACATGAAACAGGCTAATATCAAAGCCCTGGAAGAAACCTTGAAGGGCCATCTAGAATATCTTCCTGCCTCCAAATCAGTAAAACACTTGTGTGTCTAGGTTAGTTTGAGAGTCTGCTCTATAGTTCAAGTACTTAAAGAGTTCAAAATCAGAAACTTCTTTAATATGTTCCAAGATTCGTTTAGTTATTATAAACTTATGATGTCAGTAACAGAAAACAGTGCTACATGCAAACAGCATGCCCCAAAATCTAAAATATGAAATTAATTATCTTAGAAATAATATATACTTCCAAATTTTAGTTTATGTAAATTAGCATCAATTTGAACATAACAGAGGTTTAAAAAAATGCATTTCACGTTACTCCTAATTAGGTATACAATGTATTTTAATTTGCCTAAAAAAATAAATCTGGTAGACTTCAACTAGCTGGGAAACAGAAGCACTACAAGTACCTTTATTTCTCCTTAACCAGACTCTCACCAGGACTGCCGGGAAGAGAAGAAACAATGTGCACGTTAATTTAAAAAAAAAGGTCTCTTATAAGCAACAGCTGAATTCTATATACCTATGCTGACAACGTTTAAAGAGAAAAATTTCTCTATCAGATAAATTTAAGAAATCCCTGCAAAGTTATGGGCTTCCAGAGAAACAAAACAAGGTCTACTGTTGTCAGGGAGCTTGTTACTGAGTAACACACACTGCCTAGAGATTTCACAGTACCACAGAATTGCTGGGACAGAGTCTTATTTGTTTCTTTTAATTTTATACTGAGTTTATGTGAGTTGTTCCACAAGCAAGCTGTTTGATAAAGAATGCTGTTCTCTAGTGCACAGAGTTTCTCAAACAGTCTGTAGCAAAGAACTGGTTATTTTTTTCCTAATTTCAAACTCACCCGAAACCAAAGTTTTTGTAAAATTCCACGAAAATTAACTACTAAGAAAATGTAACTTTAAAAGCATTAAAATTCAACGGCCAATTGTATAACATTCAGCAGACATAAAAAACTAAGAGTTTATGAATATAACTGTATGACATTCAGAGGACATAACTTACTCTTAAAACTAAGAGTTTATGCTTACCCTCAATCTCTGTATCTCACTCAACGCGGCTGGCACAGACCCACAGGTCACAGTGCATGTGTGTGTGCATACCGCCTCCCCAAGTACAATGTCAGGTGGTAAGACTGCCATTTTTATATACAGTGTCTCTTATTAACAACCCAGTAAGAGAGGGAGGTATTATTACTATTTTATAGATGAAGATGCTGAGACTTTAAAAAGGTAAATAACTTGCACAAAACATACACCTATAAAGTGAGTAGAAATAAAAGGAACCAGGGCTCCTTGGAGAGATGGCTGATCCTATGCAAGAAAAATACAAGATGAGCCTGGAACATCTTGTAGTGCCAGAAAGTAAGGAAGTGTTCAAAAAACAAAAGGATGAGGGCATGTCAAAGGGACACAGGAGTTAACCTCAAACAGCCCCCAACGGCCCAGGGTGGAACAACTTATACAAAAAAAAAAAAAAAACTAGTATCAGATTATAACCGAAGTATAAAATAAACAAACACGAGTTCATAATGATAAAAGAACATGATTCAACAAATATAAACAGATAAATAGGATAAAAGAGACACACTTTCCTTACAGAAGAATTTCTGTAACATACATATATAAGCCCCTCTCCAGGAATGAAACTGAATCCCTCCCTCCCCAGAATAAACTAGATTTGGTGACTTGCTTCCAAAGAATTAAGAGAAAAACAATGACTTTACAGTGGAGAAAACTGGCAAACGCAATCATAATCACATGACGAAGTCTAGCAGCACCAGTGATGCTCTGTGTCAATACCATGAGCCCCTCTGAGACAGAGTGAGCAGAAGGGCACTTCACGTCTGTAGTATTCTTCCAAATCCTAAAACCCAGTCTAATCCTGAGAAAAACATCAGACAAATTCAAACTGAGAGGCCTTCTACAAAATATCTGACCAGTACTCCTCAAGAGTATCAAAGTCATCAAAAACAAGGAAAGAAGACGCTGTAACAGACCAAAGGAAATTAGGGAAATATAACAACTAAATGAACTCTGGTACACCTTGGATTAAAGAGAGGACATTAATAGGGATTTCCCTGGTGGTCCAGTGGGTAAGACTCTGCGCTCCCAATGCAGGGGCCTGGGATCAATCCCCGGTCAGGGAACTAGATCCCACATGCATGCCGCAACTAAAGATCCTGCATGCCGCAACAAAGATCCCGTGTGCCGCAGCTAGACCCAGTGCAGCCTAAATAAATAAATAAATATATATATTTTTTTTTTTTTTAAAAAAGAGGACATTAATGGAAAAACTGGTGGAAGTCACACAATACTAGTAAATTACACACTGAAAAGAGCTCTAGACTTGGAGAGTGGAAACCACTTTCTGCCACTTGATACTTGCATTACTTTAGGAGGTCACAAACTGAGTGTTATTTTCCTCATCTATGATATAGTAAAAACATCTACCTTCTTCCCTCATGGACTGTTCTGAAATTTTAAAAAATATATAAAGGTAAATTATAAATGATAAAGCCCTAAACACAAAAGGCAAAAGAAAAACTATAAACAGAAGACTGTACACATACTACATTATATATAGAAGTAGCTGTGATTTATTTTTTTAATTAGGAGAATAGAAAACTGCCTGTGTACTACAATAGCTTGTACTCCCATTAAACTGTTCACTGAAGAAGGGTTTTTCCTCCCATTAAACTGATGGAAGGAAAGAATCTGGATTGCAGGAAGTTTTTCTAAGCTTATTAAAAAGCTTACCGGGACAAGACCTCTATTGTATATTTAATTAGCTGCCCATAAAGCCAAGCCTCAAACCGCTCCTGATTCATCATCCAACACTGAATGCCAGCCACATTTTGTGCAAGCGGATCACAACTAATCTGACCCTCAAAGCCAACAGGAAGTCACACTGGCTCTGGTGGACCTTTTCAGGCTAATATTCCTGCAGTGAAAGTGAGTACATCTCTACGCTTAAAAACGCAGGCAGAAAAGCGGGCAAAGGAAGCAAATGAACCCCGACTTCTCTCCAAGCCCCAGAAAACGTATTTAATTCTTAAACCATCCTGTATAGGGGCAGGGAGTACGTCTATAACTCGGCTTACAACTGTGCCAACGCTAAACTTTTCCGACCCCCAAAATGCCTTTCCCCCGTTCTAAGAAACAACCCGAACAGATACGCACTCCCTGGACTGTCCCCTGGCAGCCTTCCCACTGGAAAGCACCGTCATACCCAAGGGCATTATGATTACACAAAGAACTGAAAACTAGGAGGCAGAATATCAGGATTCTAGAGCTGTCTCTGCCACTGACTGGCAATTTAGCTCAGAGCAAATCACTCTTCCTCCTGAGGCCCTTCTCTTTTTTATAAAAGTAAGTGGGTTGGATTAGACAGTCAGTGAAGTCCCTTTCCAACCTTAAACTTCTGATTCCAATGTAATTCACTACCTGAAGTTACTTTACCTCATATTCATCACAAGGATCAGGCCCAATGACTATGAAAATTACCAGACCGAAAACCGCCAGATGACTTCCCCAGAGTCCAATTTCTCGTTATTCAAGTAAGTTCTGGGGGCCCCCAAACAGTCAGAGCAGTTTGAAAAAAAAAAAAAAAAAATCCCAAATTACCTCAGGAAACAAAGCTTAATTTCTCCTCAGAGATCAATACTTGCAGAAAAGGCTCTTAGGGATCAACTTTGGCCAATTAATGGATCTTGTAGAAAAGTAGATTGAAGTGCAAAATAAGGACTCTTTTTGGCCCTTGTAAATAGTAGAGCATCCATCCACAAGTCAAAAGAACCATACAGTAAGTGACCATTTGACACACATCTGAAGTGTAGCTCCTCAGCTAGCTGGGTCTATATTCAGGAAAAATACACTTCTATTGAAGAAGGGGGTAGGGTGGGAATTCACAACCTAATTGGCATTCGCCGTCACCTCTGCCAATATCCTCTGAATTCCTCCCTAACATTTTTATTTTCCTCTGATTCAGAAAATTTTAATATGTAGTCTATGAACCAATCCAAATTTCAAATCCAGTTGTTGAAAACTTTTCACTGCAAACGTGCCAACTTGAATCGACATTTGGTAAGGAAAAAAGCTAACACAGAAAAATTAGCCGCAGTAACACCCTGATAAAATTTATCTTTAAGATTTACCTGAAGGAGAAAGCTTGGTGTGAAATGCTCAACACAATGCCTAACACATCATAGTCACAGGTTAGTAAATATCTAACTGAATCTAACAATTAATATAAAACAAGGAATGCTTTACTGTAATGTAACAATTTTTCTACACTTGCGCTCTATTTTAATGGATTAGAAAAGATTAGCACCCTTTAGGGGAAAAAACCTCAGTCATATCAAATCTAGCCTTCGGGGAAAGCTACTGTATATATAAACATCCTGTCAATCCCAGTATAGCGTAACACATGAGTTATGAGGATGGTGCCAAGTACAGGACACTTACATAAAAGCCTTCTGGTAGCTCTTAAAGCTATTACAACATATCACTTCACAAAACAAAAAGCTGCCTGTTCTACTATGGAAAAAATGTTAATCTTAGAGATTTACCTGTTTAAGACAACTGCTGTATACCTTCTTTCCACAAAAATAATTCCACACAAAATATTGGTAAATGGAGAAGGAAAATTTGTCTCTGGCTTTTCTTTTTCTTCAATTTCTTCATCCTCCTCATCATCCTCAGAATCACTCCAAGACACGTAATTATCCTGATTCCTGTTATTATACCACTCAACGCTTTCAAACTGCTGTCGCTCATACGGTTTATACTTGCGTAAGATTTCAAGCAGTTTTATTACTTTCGGAGTTACAAATTTCAGGTCAAGTGAGGCAGGTGAGAAGTGCTCTTCACATAGTGCATGGATTTTCCTTAGGAAAGTGTCTGTAAACAATAGAAATTTCCTGTGCAGCTCCTCTTGTTCGTGTTTGATATATTTCTGTAGTTCTCTTACCATCATTCCAGCTACTTTATCTGCACACCAGGGTCCCAGAACTACCAATACCGCACGACAGTCTGAGAGTATCTACAAAACAATGTAAAGGCCCAAATGCTAAACAATAATCATGCAGTTATTTTCATGTGGAGTTTAACTGGGATTTAAGTTGTCTTTAGTCTGCCCCTTCAAAATAAATTTACCCCTCTAATATAAACACTGAGGTTAATTCCCCAAGGCTAGGGGGAAAGGCCAATGGTCTTTTCAAGCTCTACTTTTTCATATATACGCCCAGAACCATCCTTTTGTTTTCCTCAGCGAAAATAATCAAATAAGAGAAATTAAAAGATGCAATTGTATACAGTTAATAAAGCAATTTTAGAACTGTGATTAGTTCGAAGTACAACTGAGTCATTTACTTCTAGGTAAATATGCAAAGAACTATGTAGCAGAATATACATATATATGTACATGCAAATGCAACAGAGTATGTAATTTTATTTTAGGTATCAAAGAAAAGCAAAACAATTTTCCTTGAACTTTATCTATGCCCAGAGTGCCACATCTTACAAGCCGAGCTCAGAGCAGAATGTAAATCCATATTAAAGCTAAAAACTGAGGGACTGCCAGTTCTGCAGGCAAGTAAAAGACACACTGGGTTGACCATGGACTTAATGAGAAGACAAGTGTTGAGCAGAGCCTGGGCACTGCTGCTCCAGAAGAAAACCAGCAGGAGAGAGTTAAGACTTAGATTCCGTACAGTGCTACCGTTCACAACTGGCCGCAAAGTCCTGGGACAATGGTTCTCAAGTTTTAATGGCATCGGGATAACTGAAGGGCTTGTCAAATCTCAGACTGCTGGACCCCACCCACAGAGCTTCAAATTCAGCAGGTCAAGGGTGGGGCCTGTCATCTGCATGTCTAAAAAGTTCCAGAGGGAAGCTGCTCATCTAGGGCCCACACTTTGAAGGCCACTGTCCTAAGGAATTGCTTCTCAAAGCTGCACTGTTCAGGGATGACGAGCTCATATCCAGTCACATACAAAGAAAGAGCCGAAGAATTCATTCAGCCCGGGGGTTTGATCAGGAACTAATTCATCTGACCAAGAAAAAAAAAAAAAAAAAAAACTGGACTCACTTCTTATACTTAAATAATCATGACATCTCCTTAAACCAGGGAGGTCTATATTTAATAATATAACTGTCTGTCGGGTAATAGTAAACTCAACCCAATGCAATACATTCAATGAAAAATGTCCAGAGATAAGAAGGTAAGGCCTTAAACTAAAATGTATATAAAACAGCCTCATTAGAAGAATATTCATTTCAACATTAAAAATAAATAGAAGCCTTTTATTATACCCCCCATACTTACTTTGTATATGCTTACCTGTTTAGAAATTAAAGTAGAATCTCTTTCTTTTGAATGTACAGATATGTTACAGTCATTGATAAAATTAAGTGCTTCTTCTAATTCCATCAGCAGTCTTTCATAAAGCCCACTTCTGTCAGTAAATGGTCCACAGTCTACCACAATCTCACATGGCTGAGAAGTATATCTTTAATATCAGAAACAAAAGTTGTCAATACACAATACACAAATTCACTACAGCATTACAATCCATTATATATCTAAACCAAAAAAGAAACTTCCTATTTTCATTTGGAATAACAAGCAGGCTCACAACAAGCATTCCTAAAGTGGTGCTCCTTCTATCCGTACTGTGTTTGCCTGTTAGGTCTCAATATGAATTTTGTTACTGCATTATTATCCCAGGTTTTTCATTTGGTTTTTTTAGGTTTAGCCTTTCATCTTTTGCCCCCTTAGGCATCATCCAGAATGAGAAACAATGTTAGTCAAAATACTCAAGAAACTCAATAATGATGATTTCTCAGAAGCAGAAACAGGGAAGGGGGAGGGGAGAAGATCATAGAGAGGAAGTGTTACCATTAAATTTATCCATTTCCACACTATTTGAAAACGTTTAGCATTTGCAAATGTCAATTTTATTTTTAACGTGTTTTTAACATATCTTCATAAGGAAACCTCCCCCAAATTTCAGTTAATTACATTATCATTCATGTAATTGGATCTTTCATGACTTTCATAATACAACAACCAGAACAACACACAAAATCCTAAAAGCACATATAATAATTAATTAAGGAAAAGAAACACAATAAAGACATATTTAAATACTACAGTTTTCATTATTCCCAAAGAGAATTTTTAAGAGTCACATTTTGAGAATTAGGTAATGCCAGACTCAACAGATTACTTACCAGTTTTACCCAAACACTCTAATACCACTGCTTCTCCTAAAGACTTCAAGTAGTACAGGCCTACCAATCTAATTCAGGTCAGATAAAAGCAAAAGTACAGCCTTTCACTTCTACATCACAGACTGTCTTAGCTCAGGAAAATCAGAAAACAGCATGTCCTTAAGGCCATGAGATTTGTATTTCACCTTACATTTGGATTCGTAAGTTTTATGAATCTACAAGTTACCTTTTCACCTCACTCCACAAAGAGAACTCTTTCCAAAATCCTACTAAATGACAGGTACACCACAAGGTGTTTTCCATGTCATCAAAGAATCCCTTGACACCACTAATGCCATTTTACAGGCTCAGGAACAATAAATGACTCACTTGAAGTCACATGGCTTACAATTAGTGGAGCCAGTACTCAAAACCCACGTGTGACTTAACTTCATAACCTGAGAAATAAGTCATCTCTATTATAACTGTTCTAAGAACCACCACTTGGTAATCTTTAACCTTGTTAAAGGCTATATCTAATAAGGGTATTTTAATATGAATTGGATTAGTTATATTTATTTAAAAACCTCATTTATATAGGCTCACTTCCACCAACTTAGATCAAAAAGGCTGTTTGTGTCTGCACGTTTTAATGAAACTCGAAATAGCAACCCCTTCGAAGAGACAAACCTCAAAGTCATAAACATCTTCTCAGAAATTCACACCCACTTTCAAAACTAGAGGGTGTTTCCTATTATTTTAAAGCAGGTTGTAAAATATTGAATCCTGTAAATAAATAAATGCTCTTTCAAAGCATCATGTGGGACACGTGGGTCAAAACAACAAAGTGTCCACACTTGCAGAAAAGGACGCCGATTTCCAGAGTTCCCCAGTCCTCGTCAACACCAGCAAATAGGATGGGCCCGCGCTTATGCAGCACTTCCTCTTAAGGCAGAAACACCTCCGTTACTCTCTGTGGAAATAACGTCAGATTCTTGCATTCGAAGATGACTGTCCTGATAAGGAATTCTTAGTCTTGCTCTTTCCTTTTAGTAGCCATTTGTTCCCTTAGAGACTACCTGCAAGGCACTGAGACTGAAGGCCTAAAACCGTCATAGCAGGTCTCACTAAAGCCAAGTCAATACGAAGTGCATACCTGTCTAAGACCACCAAGTCAGTTGCAGTTTCAGCATTACTCTTAAGAATTTTCTCCAGTTTCTGAATCTTTTCTTCCAATTCCTCTGGATCACATTTCCCATTTAAAATGGAAGCAGTTAGTCCCAAAATACGAGGACATGATGGACAATTTTCACAGAGCTAACAAAACAAAAGACACTGACAGTAAGGGATTCATTTTGCAAGGCCCTAACCAAAGAGACAGCATCCTAATAAAACATGTCAAGAAGACCTAACAAATACTAAAATTATCACTTACAGAATTACTGTAGCTTGTTTAAAAGATCAGTTTATCAAAAAGGAACATTTAAATATGCTATGATGGATTATGAATTCACTTATGATAGATCATATAATTTATTGATTTATATTATGTTTAAATTTTTATTATAGACTTAGAACTTGTTATAAATTTATTACAGTTTAATATTATAGGTTATAGATTTAAATGAACATTAATTTAATATTCATTCATTCATTCCTACACTGGAACCAAGTTCCCCAAACTGGTAACTAACACTGCTTTTGATCTATAAAAACATTGCTTATACTCAGTAATTTGACCTGCATTATTAAGACTGATAAAATCTAAAAACTTACCTTCATAATTTCTCGGTAGGGGTGGTCTAGGATTGCAAGGTGACACTCGTCGAACACCAGAAGGTTAATGTCTGATAGTGATAAGTAACCATTTTTCAGAACATTCAAGGCGACATAGCAAGTCATAACGAGAACCTAAAATAAAACTGCTATCAGTATACAACACATGCCATTCACCTGCCTGGACACACTTCTATGAAATCAGATTATGGAACCACTGTATTTTAGGTGAAGATTAAGACACTCATCCGTAAAAATTAAAACCCAAATCCTCAACGTATGGAAGCTCGTACTTGAGAACCAAGGTGTAAAATTAGGAAAACGCGGAAAGAGACAAGAAAGAAAATTTTGATAATGGAGACCATGTTTTTATGATAAATCTACTAAGTCTACTTCAGGTTTTTAGGTTCCTAGAGCCATAATTTTGACTGATAAGACCTATCAGTTTTATCAGTTTTTCCCCATCAAACTGACAAGGTTTTCTGGAAGCAGACAGGGGCTTATCATTCTGTGGATTTTAAGTGCTTTACTAGTGAGGGCTTTACCCCAATATGTAAGACATACTAGCAAACTGGGGACTGCTCAGCTTAGTTAGGAAGCATCCCTTAACCACTTCAGATCCAACGCACGAAAGGCCCTCAACACAAGCTGGCTACATAGAAACGTCTACGAGGAAGTCTTCCATCAAAGACGCTAAGACCTCAACCAAGAAATGTCTCCAGTTTCAAGACATTTAACTCAAGAATAAACTTTGTGAAAGCAAGTTATCTGCAAGATGGAAATAGGTCATAGGAATTTGTGTTTTTCAAGCAAGTAAATCATACTGTAAAAGCTGTTTCTTTTCTATCGCATAAGAGCAATAAATGTCAGTAATTTACCTGGCTTTAGGATGAGATTATAGTAAGAAAACGCATGAGGGCTAGCTTCTAGGCTGACAAAGTACAGAAAAGTAGAGTTTTCAAACCTAATTCAGACAACCAAGGCTACAGATCATCTCATAAACCAAGGACTTGTACAGATTTATTAAGTGAAAATTCTCTACAAGTCTTACCTGGTGCTTAGTAAACTCTTGGTTCCATTTCTCTTTTGTCCAAGACGCACTTACTTCCAGGTCTGAGTATTCCCCAACCTTGAGATCTGAGTGAGTTCTGACAGCTGACACTTGTTGAGCAACCTGGTTTGCTGATTACAAATATAATATGCCGTGTAAATACGAGAACTCCTCCCTAAACGGCTCTCTGGACTACTAACAGTTAAACAGTTCAGGAAATCCTTATTATTATACATTACACCTAACCACCAATTTAGATAGCCAATTTAAAATCATATTTTCACAGTAATCTCCAAAACACACTTAATAGACTCACCACCCCACCCTCTGTCATTCACTTCAGAGAGCCTTATACCACCTTCCTTCTTTAAAGGTGATTTTCCCCAATCTAAGAATATAATTTCTAGGTTGGAATGGCAACTACTCCAGATCCACCCTTCCTGTTTTCTTCAATAAAATTAGACTGTATCACCAAGAAATAAGACAGACTAATATGTATTTAAAGCACATGAGAACATCACATGCTGAGACAATCTAAAAAAAAAAAAAAAGAAGAGGAGTGACATGGTTATATTAGTACCCGAGCAGTTTATATTCACATTTTATACTCTTTAGTTTAATATCTAATCCCAAACACATAAAAACCAGTACTTTAAACTATTACTGAATATCTAACTTTTAAGTTAAGCATCTAACTTTCCTTCTACAACTGGTATAGCAAGATCATAAATCAAAGTTACCTATTTCATAATCAAGCACCTTTTGATACACTATGTGAAGCTAAAACATCAAAAACAAAAATAACTACTTAGATCAGATTATATTCCGAAAGTAATCCTTCAAAAAAAATGCAGAATCGGAATTAAATGCAATTACGTTTTAGAAAAAAGCTGAAGTTTAACACCTATGAAGTAAGATGACTAACATTTAAGAGAAATACTATAAAGTTAAGAAATAAGACAGAATGATATTTCTGCTTCAACAAACACATTATTCATCAACCACTCTATACTTTCAAGAGTTTAACTTAATACCCACAGAAAAAATCTCCTTAACCATAAAATCTCATCCAGTTTTCCTCCACACAATTTGATAAAATAATTTTTTATTACCAGAGTTGACCAAGAACACCGTCCTTTTGCCATTTCTGTTGAAGTCTCCCCTGATCTGATAGGACAGCTCTTTAGTGAGTAGTACTGCAATAAACGTCTTCCCTGAGCCAGTGTTTAAACAGACTATGGTATTATGATCCAGAGCTGCTTCAAGCAGTTCAACCTAGAAATACAGTGGGGAAAAAAAGATTATACACTTCTTATCTAAGTACAGAATTTAGAAAATTGGATTTGTTTTAATTCAGAAAATTTCACTGTTTTCTAAAATCTTCCTCCAACAAATCTGCCCCTTCAAAAAGCATACGTTCTACATCTTTATATAAGAATAATAATCAGAGACATTAAAATACCGGTTACACATAGCTGTGCTGTGTAAATGTGTTGAAATGGCATTTACAATTTCTTTAAGAATTATTTTCACAGGGACAGAAAACTTCTCTAGAATAATATGAACTGAAATGACTATAACCATGGTTCTTCTCCCAGTCCAAGGTTGCTCAAACCAATCTCAATTCCTACCCAGATCATGAGGACAGACACACCCAAATAGATACTAAGGAACAGTGAAGTTTTCACAGGGGGAAAAAAAAAAAGAAAAAGAAATTTCACCAATAAAACTATCAAATCAATTACCCAGCAGATGTTAGAAAAGAAAAGGACTATTAAGAAAAAAAGTATCTGGAATGAGAAAATTAATCAGAAGAGGAAAGCTTGAAAAGGTAAAGGAGTTTTATATAAGTTGTGTCAACTGTATGCTAATTTATTCCATTTTAGTGAAAATGCTCCAGTATTAGTGTTCTCATTAGTACCTGATATTTTCTTGGCGTATAAATGTTATCATGAATTGCTTCTTGTTGCCATGGCAGTCCAAAGAAAGGACCCATTGGTGAGGAAGCAGGGGTCATGAGCTGCAGGCCTGCCATGCTGAGGGGTTGCAAAGCAGGGCTTTTCATTCATCCAGTGTTTCTTTCATTGCATTTTTGTTCTAGCACAGCTTACTACAAAAGGGAAAAAGAATACCATTACACAACCATGCAGGGTTAAAAACAAAAGAAAGCACGGAAACAAGAGGAACATCAGAATATCATTCCTATGGGCCTTTTCAAACTCTTCATAATTGTTTTAGCTTTTTCATGATCTAAGAGGATCGTTTTAAAAGTCAAGCATTCTGTACTCGCCAACCCAGCAATTCTACACCTAGAAACCTGTCTAAAAGAATTAGGCGGCTGCACAAAGAGGTAAACACATGAGTATTTATTGCTGCATTATTACTTAAGAACAAGAAATAACCTTAAAATGAATTAATCAAAAATTAGCTAAGTAAATTATGGTCTAGTCTTAAAATAGAATACTATAAATCCATAAGACAGATCTGTATTTACTGACACAGAACTGTGTCCATAATATACCTTTAAGAGAAAATATGTACAGTATCGATGCCCTTTAAAAACATGTAAATACATATGTAAATATATTTCAAACATTCTTTGTAAATTCTATGATGCTACTATTGATAAAATAATGAGAAAACTGTATGGAAGGCACTTCGCACTGTGCCTGCACACAGGAAGGATTCAAATGCCTGCCAACATTTGGTCATTTTATCAAAGGACCATAAACACAGAAGGTCATTCTTCTCAATTGACAACCTATCACAACTGCACAGCTGCTCAACTATTTACATATGTATCTTTAAAATTATTCATATCCTAGATAAATTAAAACAAGGCAACACCATTCTGTGAAATAAAAGTTATTTCATGGTATCTAAGCACTCTTCTATATTGCATATATTCTTCCCCAAAGATAAAAATGATTATGTAAAATGAGAAAATAATAATTCAGTCTTTTTAAAATTCCTAACCTGCAGATAGAGGGTTAGGGTTTCAAATCTCTACGTGAAAGTCCATCAGCAGCAGAATTTACCTGCCTTGTAGAAGGGAATTTTCTCCCTTGTACTGCTTTGCAGTGTTCATTGTTATTACTCTATGACACTGGAAAGAAAGAATCCCCACTCTTTGTTCCTTGACAACAAAAACTCTGAATCTCTTGACATGTTAAATTTATAACCATTGTACAACACAGTGACTTAAATTGTTGCAGCTAATCCAACAAGAAGTCTCAAGAGTAGAGTCTCTTTTATGCATAGGTATAATACCAAATTCTGATTTCAGAGCTCAATTCAGTTGACAAGAATTCAACATCCAGCTAATACAAGTAGGATCTCAAGTAAATGGTAAAGGGGCAAATGGCTGCAGGGCCAAGGACCTCAGCAAGGCAGGCGTGTCCGTGGACCAGACAGCACAACCATTCTCATTATCCCTCTCAGAGGAAGATGGCAAGCACAGCATTCCAGAGCACATTATGAAAAACTATCAAGTCATTATTTTGCCTGGGTCAAGCAGAACTATGTCTTTCATGAGAAATAACGTGCTCACTCTCTACTGAATCAAAGTCCCAACAGCCTTTCCTTTTACCCCTTTTACACTCAGCATTCACTTCTCACAACTGTACAGGCCCACAGGATAAACACCCTCAGGTTGACCATTCAAGCTTCTTAACACCGCTGCAGAGAACCTGAGGCGGAAGGCTATTTTTCCTAACTTCCTAAGATCCAGCAGGTTACGCTGAAGGCCCAAGAGATTTGCAGGCACTTCCCACCTGCCTACCATTCTTGGGATATCTCTATGGTCCTCCTTATCCACGGGTTCCACACCCGCAGGTCGAATCTATCCTTGGTTGGATGAATCCAAAGATACGGAGGGCCAACTGTACTATGCAAGGGACGTGAGCATCCATGGATTTTGGCATCTGCAGGGGACCTGGACCAATTCCCGTGGGCACTGAAGGACAACTGCACTTGTCCTTCAGGACTCCAGGCTGCTTACTGGTAGGACGATTTATCATTGTTAGGCCTGACACCTCACTTTTCACCCAACCCAAATGTTAATCCAAGACCAAACAAAGACATGGTGGAAGGGATCGGGAAAGAAGCCTAAATCCTGGTGGTGGATGGAAATTTTCAAAGGAGAAAAGAGGGCAGCAGTGTAAATCCCCAAACACACTTCTTCCACCTCCAGAAACCATGTACAGCAGGAACCCTCCTTCCTATCACTGTCATCATTTCTTTTCATGTACACAACATTAATAATAATGACAGTGCCAGAAAATAGTCTAAAAAGTAAATGAATGTTCTATTTTT
Source organism: Delphinapterus leucas (assembly GCF_059928025.1). Classification (NCBI taxonomy): domain Eukaryota; kingdom Metazoa; phylum Chordata; class Mammalia; order Artiodactyla; family Monodontidae; genus Delphinapterus; species Delphinapterus leucas. Next base: position 172,020,671 of record NC_143130.1, read on the forward strand.
AGAACAGTCTAAAAAATAGTCTATTTATAAATATTTAAATATTTAGTTAAAAATTTATTATAGACTATATAAAGTAGTTTAAAAGTAAAGTCTATTTTTAGAATAATCTAAAAAATAGAAGAATGTTCCTTTTTTATTGTTGTTGTTCCATTTCCTTAAGGGGGAACTATATTCTTCAAAATTATCAGTATCAGTACAAAGAAAAACTATGAAAATGTTCCCGATTAAAGAAGACTCTAGAGACATGACAACTAAACGCAGTAACTGACCTCAGACGGGATCCTTTCCTGAGAGCAATGCCATAAAGACCATTACAGAGTCCACTGATAAGGCTGTAGATACAGCAGTGTTACATTCGCTGAGTTGATAACCGCACCATGACTATGTAGGGGAGCATCCTTATTCTTGACAAATATATAGTGAAATATTTAGGAGTAAAAGGGTCATGTTGTATGCAACTTATTCTCAAATGGTTCAGAAGAAGAAACTACACGTAGATATACAGAGAGAGAATGGGTGCAACTGATAAAGCAAATGGGGCAAAATAGGTAAAGCACGTATCCTTTGTCCTAATCTTATTTTCTGTCCATTTGAAATTACTTCCAAATAAAGAGTTTTAAAAAGTAAATAAATAAATATTACCCATTAGACTAGGATCTCCTTGAGTACAAGAGCTGTATGTCTCACACATATTCCTACCACCTACCGAACCAAATCACACCCCAGACATGGCAAACAAAAAATACAGGTTCGTAAAATGCAAATACTGTCCATGTGCGTGACATAAAAACCTTCAAACAGTTTCTATTTGCCTTTTATAACTTACATCACATTGCATATATTCACAGAGACACATACATACACGACTTATTCTTTTACTGGCACACTGGCAAACATGCTCCACGAGAACTAGATGTGTGTCTCCTTCTTTACAGCTCTTATTACCTGGTATAATGTACCATATGTACATTTAGATAAATATCTGATGAACTGAATCAGAGATTCATGAATGTCCACACAATACCATACAGAACAGAATCATAGTTCCAAAGTTATTTCTACAGTATTTGGTTTGGAAATCCATGCCCGCACCACTCCTACTCACCCTGAAGGGTGGATACAAGACAGAGAATTTGCAGGGAAGTGGAGGACGGCAATTGAACCCTCCCCGTTACATTTCCAGAAGGTCACAATATTTAAATTAATTTTCATTCATTTAGTACACAGTGACTGGCCCCAGCGATACACTATCTATTTGAAGAAAGCAAATCCAACATTTAAAAAGTCAACAAGTAATCCAATAATGTGAAAACTGAAAAACCTATAATTTTGCCAATTTTTACTTTCTTTGGCGTGTTTAAATAGATTTTTTTTTCTTAACTTGGTCTTAATGAAAAGCTCTGAATCCCTGCTGGTAAGTGAAAGTTCTATAGTTTCACAGATTAACTGACTATGGTTAACTGCTTCAGCAGAGCCAACAGAGTAATCCACATGACTATTATCCAATCACAGATTTCAAATTTCTGGTCAAACAATTAACACTCACGAAAGCTGTGAGGTTGTTTCATAGCTTTTATATATGGTTCATTTAGAAATAACTTAGTAAAACACATGAATAAAAACTCTCTTCCTCTTTCCACATACGATAAAGCCCCGATTTACCGTCTTAATGTTTGAGATCTCTGTGTTGCTGTTGTCTGAACTGCATTTTGACATTGTGATAGCAGTTTATTGGAAAATCACAGCATACCCAAGCTTCTGCTCTAAAAATAAATGCAAAAATAGCCAAGTTTAAGACTCCTGTACTTAAACTAAGTATAAACGCATCTACAAGAAAGCCTTATGGATATGAAAAGCTGAATAAAAGGCCATTACTTTGGATTAAAATTTAAACAAAAGACATCTGGGTTATTTTAGGATACTAAGTCTTATTCTAAAACAAAGAACAAGAGAATGAGCTATAACAATAGCATGCCTAATTCCCAGAGACTGGGGTGGGGCGTGGGCTGTCTTGAGAAAAGTTAGAGGAAAGATTTAAAAATGAATGCAAGGAAATCAAACAAAGTACATAAATTCTAAAGACAGTGATTAGGGAAATGGAAAAAATAAATAAATAAAAGGACAGAGATGTGTCATTTCCTAAGTTCATATATACAAAAGAAGTAAAGAAGATCACCAGAAGAGTACTTGGCTGAGTAATCCAAATCACCCGGTAGCAAGTTTTCACTACAAGTATGAAATCCATCAGCAATTTCAATTTCTCAAAGGAAATTAAAAATACGAACTCAAAGAACAATTTAATCTAATGATAAACTCTTTTATAAAATTCATTTATGAATAAAAATTTAAGAACTCAGTTCAACAATGTCAATACTGTGGAGAAATTTAAATTTACGGGTGGTCCTAAATAATCCTAAGAGATTATAAATCAAAATCAAAATTATAAGTCAAAAAATAAGGAAGCGTAGGGCTTCCCTGGTGGCGCAGTGGTTGAGACTCTGCCTGCTAATGCAGGGGACACGGGTTCGAGCCCTGGTCTGGGAAGACCCCACGTGCCGCGGAGCAACTAGGCCCGTGAGCCACAACTACTGAGCCTGCACGTCTGGAGCCTGTGCTCCGCAACAAGAGAGGCCGCGACAGTGAGAGGCCCGCGCACCGTGATGAAGAGTGGCCCCCGCTTGCCACAACGAGAGAAAGCCCTCGCACAGAAATGAAGACCCAACACAGCCAAAAATAAATAAATTAATTAATAAAAAAAATAAATGAGGAAGCATAAAGTACTGAGGTGAAAAGCTTGATTTAATCAACAAATGTTGCTTTTTTTAGATTTGATACTGGATTTCATTTATGCTCCTTAACTGCAATGCTTCTACTACCACAAGCTCAGGAAAAACAAATTGGCAGTGGTTTCTTTTCACTTATTTGTGTCTAGTCTAGTCTAGTCTAATCTATAGGTCGTGCATGGAGGTTAAACTTTCTCATTTCATACACAAATTGGTTTCGCTAATAAGGTAACAAAGCAGAATGGGGAAACCTTAACACTACTTTAGTATGTACATATTTACCTCAAAATGCTGATTCTAAGTTCTTTCAGTTTCCAAGTCTGTATTAATTCATACCCTAGGTAACCTAAAAGCAATCAGAGAGAATATTTTAGAACATACAACTCATTTTTAAAAAACAACTTTAAGAAATTTCCTACTTGACAAACTTTTCTGATATTTATCTTATCAGAATAAGATCTCTGATAAAAACAATTTTTGTATTTATCTATTGGGAATCAAGAAAACAGTATATGTATGAAAGGGCTGCCCTTTAAAAATCAGTATTTATTATGTTCTATTACAATTGGGAATTTTTAAGCGTTGTTAGTACAATTCAATTAGATATAAGGAGAATTCCTGGAAGTAAATTACATTTCCCCCCCCCAGTAAAATCTGGCTTTAAAAATACTAAAAGAGGGCTTCCCTGGTGGCGCAGTGGTTGAGAGTCCGCCTGCCGATGCAGGGGACACGGGTTCGTGCCCCGGTCCGGAAAGATCCCACATGCCACGGAGCGGCTGGGCCCGTGAGCCATGGCCGCTGAGCCTGCGCGTCCGGAGCCTGCGCTCCGCAACGGGAGAGGCCACAACAGTGAGAGGCCCGCGTACCGGGCCTTTTTTAATACTAAAAGACTACAGTAAGTCAGTACCATGCTTTACATGAACTTATAACCCCTTACTCTCCTAATGAGTAAGTTCGTGTTTTCAAAAACTACCTCATGCTTTGACTTTTAATTCCGTTCTGTACTGCCACCTAGTATGATGTAAATGCAATACACCAACTTGGCCTGATGTGTCACACTTGACTTCTTTCCAATTCATATTCACCTCTTTTCTAGAAACACCGTAGCCAAAATAATAAGCTGATAATCCTTTAAAACTTGATGCAACTCCACTATCACAAAATTATTGCTGAGTTATCCAACTTACTTCCCTAGACAATTCTGTATAGAGATAAATTAGAAAGTTAACATGCCAAGTACAATGACAACTTATGTTCATACTACGGAGCCAATAGGTCAAGTTTTCTAATTTTAATTGATGACTACGATTTAAATTACATACATGACTCATGTTTGATAGGTCCCTTTAAGATAACTCTGAAAAAGACATGCCACATACCAGATGCTCAGTCAAGTTCTAGTATAAACCAACAAACTTAACCTAATTAGCATCTAGATCCCATATATGGCTGTACTCTTTCAGACAAAGGCTTGTAACAACAGACAGCTAACCCTCCTAGTTTGAAGTCTAAAGGCATCTAGAGCTTCCTGGTGCATATTTTCAAAATTGGTAACAGAAAACTTCCAACTCATTCATTTTATTATGTGTCACAGATTCTGATACTACTAACTTTACAAATATTACTGTCCAGATTTCATTCCTGCTCTCATGAAGCCCAAAATGCGCAACTACCATGAAGTTCCATAGTGAACAAAAGAACACACCCACACAACATCAATATTGTGACATTAAAACACTGTCAAAAATACCCCTGGAAGCTAACAGATAAAACTAAAAAACGTCTGAAGAGCTTTTAGTCTGTAATACAGTAACAAATATGCTATGGAGATCCAAGACATTAATTTTAACTCCAACCAAAGCCTAAATGCTAAGAGCATCCTTGGCTATGGATATAAAATAACAGGTTTATAATACAGGTTGCTGACGTAAGGGCAAATTAAAAATAAGTGGTTCAATTCTCCCACTTGAAAATAAAGGAAAGAGACTCTTTCCCCTCCTTTTTTTTTTTCAGAACTTCTTTTTCAGTCCTTTTGTGCTGTACTTGAATCTTTATAAAAGCCAAATAAGCCTCTAGCCAGTCTCACTTCTCAGGAATGTTTTTCCTTAAGATATGTCATCACCAAGAAAGATAATGCCCAATCTCCCAGTTTCCTAGGATGGCCTAATTTGGCAACTGACTCCAAATTGCAAAACCTACCACCAGTCATAAAGATATGAGAAAATTAGCAATTTTATCTTGAAAACATGGGTGTAAAGTGTTGTAACCACTTAGCTATACAAAAGAATAAGGTTTCTGTCTTTGCAATCTCTTCAGTGGATAGCCTGAGATACACATCACATTCTAGTTTAATGCTTAATCAATAAAAATTCTTCCTTCCCTTCTACATTTTTGGAGAGATTTTCTGGGTTGGGAGGAGATTTTGTTTTTAATTATATTTCCCCAACATTAGCTGTAAAGAAAAAAAAATAGTCCAATTCTCAAAAAGTATTCACGCCAAATAACAAAATCCACTTCTTGAAACTTAAAACAGTAGAAAAATCCTAAAATATACTGCTCAGCTGCACTAGAGAGAGCAGTTTTAAAAATGAAAATAGAACTTAAGTGCGCAAACACCTCCTCTTGTTCCTAAAAAGGAATCTGCACACAAGAAGGATCCAAGGTATTTACAAATAACTCCAAACAACCTCCCTTTTCTAAATTAAAGTTAGAGGAGAAAGAGAGGAGGCTGTTTTAAGTTAATTCCTAAGTCAAGCCAATGCTCTCACTTCTTAATATTTTGGAATATAGTCATTCCCTCCTCAGTGAGGCCCTCTGATGTGGGAGGGACACTGGGTAAGGCCACTGCGGATGCAGAAAGCAGTCTTTTCTCTTTCTTTCTTTTTAAGTATCTTTCATTTAAAATAATCTGAATGCTAGCAGAGTCCAGTGTCAGGAAGACCAAGGTTTATCAGACTCTACTACCTCTCTCTAAGGTTGTTTCCTTGCCTATAAAATAGAGCACCTATTATGACGATTAAGTAATTAAACGCATAATAACCTTGGTAGAGCAAAAGTCCTTGCCCAGAAAATGTTCAAAAAAAGAAAGTTTTAAAGAAACCACACTACCATCTCTATCTACAACCACTGTTGTCATACAATTCTTAAGACTTTAAGGAACTCCTTAAAGAACCTAAAATGTTGTATCAATCCTAAGATTCAATATAAAAAAATTAGTCTCATACAAAGTTAAAGTACTATACAAGATTTTATACAGTATTTTTAATCAGATGAACCTGAAAAACCACAAACTCCAAAATACCTAGTCATTATGAATTTAGAGTACAATGAAAATCAAACAAATTTAAATCACAAAACATGGTATACAATGTAAAATAAAATTAAACACCTCTGTGTCCACTAGTCCTCTTTAAAAGCAAAAACCAAGAAGTACTACGTGCTACTTCTGTTTGGCTCCCCAGACATCACTGCAAACATGACTGAACTGTTTCTTAGGCAACGAAATGGTACACAGCTGGGCAAGTAACCGTCGTCATCATCACCATCAGACAAGTTTTGAAAATATTAAAATGCAAGAAAAGAGAAAACAAAAAGATAGGAAACATCCAAAATACCCACTGTACATAAAATAAATATTTCAAGGATTTATCAACTATTATTTGGGGAATATAGATTATGAAATGACTAAGGTCAAACCAAAGAGTGACAGACCAAAGAGAAAAGGGATAATAATTTCAAAAATTTAAACACTGGAATTTTTAGTCTTAGGTAGTTAAATACACAGCACAAGAGAAATATTTCCTTTTCACTTTTGTCATATCTGTCATTATTAATTAGAAATCCTTGCATATAAATCTAGCTTACAACATTAACACAAACCACATTCAGATATGCACCCTTCAGCATTACCATTTATAAGAGCAAAAAATGTCCCTCCCACCTCCCCCAAAAACTCTAAATGTCTAACAATGAGTGAGGGAATGGTTTGGTAAACCATGGATGGCTCACTTTATATGAACTACAGTTCAACTGAGCTATTAAAATGATGACAGTTTATAATAAACAAAAATGCTTATGTTATGGGATTCAATGAAAAAACTTTTATTTACAGGAAGATCTGATTGTGTCCTCAAGTTAAAAACTAAAGAAAAGAAGAAAGGGAGGAATGGAGGGAAAGAAAATTGCATCCAAAATTGAGGCTGGGATTACTACCATAAGTAATTTCTTTCTCCTTAAAACTTTTCTGCATTTTAAAATCCCCTACAATTTGAACACTTTATTACTTTCAGAATTAAACACACTCTTAAACTGAGGATGAAGACAATAAAGATATATGACTCTGTCTTAAGTATTGGGGGAAAAAACTCCCTTCTTAAGCCACTGAATGTGGTAAAATTTACCCCAGTTTCTATACTTAAACCACAAATTCACCAGCCTTCTTTTCCTGCACTACTCTATGAGCCAAACAAATTTCTGCACTTCTCTAAAATCTGTAGCATAAACATATTATATTTACATTTCCATGTAATTATGCCTAAAATGGGATTTGTCCAAAACTGAAGTTGAATACAGGTCAAATAGCATTTTAACAAATTCCATCCACCAAAATCTCCATATAGAAAGTAACTCTAGGCTGCCAGCCAATGGCCCACTTACTTGGAATACTTCTTCAAAAGACCACCTTCCAACACATCGAAATGGCACAGATACCCGCCCCTGCCCTTCAAGTCACCTATAATGACCTTACTTTGCAATTTTGTTTTCAGAAAGGTAAATATTTAATACATCACTAGCTTTCAAGGTGAGTTTTAAGGTTAATGTTTGATTCCAAGTTTCTGTACTTTACTCAAAAATATTGTTCAACAAGTGCTAGAATGTTACTCAATTCTACCTTTTACAACACATAAGAACATCCATGAGGGAAAAGGGTCCACAACTCTCTATGTCAAGCTGCTTTAAGATGCTACAATGTGAACGTTTCACTACTAAAGAGAGGTCAGTTCTGAGACAAAATGAGCCTAACAAACATATGATTATGGATGGACGCTTAGTCAATGTTGAGTCAGGAAGCAAACACATCAAAGTTCCAGGTGAGAGGCAGAGCCTACACCACAGCCACGTGCAGCCACTCATGCTCTCTGCTTTCCCTGTAACTCCACGACGAGTGTATCACAGCCTCCACAGATGAGCAGTACAAAAAGTGATATTTAAAGTGGTTTTCCCCACTTAAAAAACTCTCATTGCACCTCCTGCCCCTCAAATTATTTGTTCATTCATTCAACACGTATTTATTAAGCAAGACATCCCTAATGCAAACTTGTATTCTGGAGAGTGTGAGAACTTGAGTTCAGTTTTGAAGAATGTGTAGTAATAGCACTAGTTAGGGAGAAGATAATACAGGACATCGTGGGGATGAGGAGACAGCAAGTGAAGCAGCATTTAAACAGAAACCAGGCAAGTCGAGTTGAGGGAATTACAAGCTGTGTGCTGCAGCGCCGTGTCCCACAGGAGAACAGCAAGACCATGAAAGTGGTAAGATAAGCAGGGGCGAGACCATAAAGGGCCTTATACACAGCTCTAAAGGGATTAGAATCTCGTCCTGTGGGCCTTTTTAGTCTCAGCATACACCAAGGGTTGTCACCTACTTAATCTCAGCCTAAGAATGACTCTCTATCAAGGCCCATATACAAGAACATCTGAATACAACAAAGTAAGAGACGCCTGAACTTTACTCTTTCCTTTACAGGGGACATTCCTTTTCCTGGTTACAATCATTGCCTCTACGAATACAGGTTTGGCTGGAGCTGTCCCTGTTGGTGCACTGAAATCCCTTGTCCCAGGAACCACCCACCCACCCAGTCCAACCACGGAAGAACCAAGATGGTTGGTCACCCCACCTCTAGCTCCAATTCACTATCCCTGACTGCCTACAGTACATTTCCACTTGGAGATCAAAGGAACTTCTCCAAAAATTCCAAAAATTCAATTAATCTAAAAAGAAAGATGAAGATCTGCTACTGCTAAATACAATTAAAAAAACACCCCCTCACACAACCATTCTTACAGGAATTCCAGAGATGCTTCAAGAAAGAAAAGCAGCATCAAAATAAATGCAGTCTCCTAAGGTAACAACTCTTATTTCACTCAATTATGTTACAATTAAACCCAATATACATATATTATAGAAAGAATCCAGGTAAGAGAGGAAAGGAAGTAGGCTCCAAAGTCAGAGTGGTGAATGAGCCCGTTAGCTCTAAGACTTGCGGGCAAACGACCTCATTTCTACAATGGCACCTACACAGATGGCAGCCCCTTGGCTCCTCCTTCTCCCTACATAATCCACAACACACACATTTAACTCTAGCGTAAGTCAACTACGCAAATCACTAAAAAAATAGGTAAGATGTTTGTTGTGGAAAAAGGAATTGCACACATTGGAGAGAAGAGGTGAGAGACTGCGGGAGCCATGCTCAAAAAGACTCTCAGAGCCTCTCCTTGAGAGTCAATTAAGAGTATGCTACATGGTTCACAAATCTGGGGACCACTGAGAATGGGAAGAAGAGCAAGAACCAAAACTATAACTGGTCCCACCTTTCAGAATTGTTATAGTCCTCTTTAAAAAAACAGGCAAGTGCCCACATTGGACCAAAGGACAAAACTGGCGGCTACCGTATCCTGCAAGGATACCGTATCCTAGTGCTTTTAATCCTACATTGTTTGAACATGAGCAAAGCCACGAGGATACCCCATATGTATCTGCTTACACATGATTGCAAAGATAAAGTCTGGCACCTCTAAGGGACCTACTCAGTAAGTAAACTGTCTGAATGGCAAATAGACAATGTGACTGAGACACAGTATCCAACACTAAGAGCAGAAGAAGTAGCTGTCATTTGCCAAACTCAACCTCTCGCCAAGGACTACCAACAAGCATCAGTCCCAGAAAAAAAACAAAGGGATTAAAATCAAAAGTAGAGTACTCATGGAGCGTAAAGCTCCAGGTGACTCTGGGTACGAGAAACGTGATGAATCAAACCAGGACAGCAAGACAGCTCAAAACCTTCAATGAATTCCCTTTGCACTTAGGATAAAATCTAAAATCCTTACTATGTGTGACCCTGCCTCTCCCTCTCCCTGACTGGGGCTGGGTAACTCCCCCGTCTCCCACTAGTCACAGGGCCTTAGGCCCTCCACCGAGCTCTTTCCTACCTCAGAGCCTTTACACACACCATCCCCTGGCCATCTGCTCCTCAATCTTCAAGTCTCACCTCCAGTGTCACATTTTCACAAAGTTAACAATATCAGTTAAAAGACAGTAATGTAATATATATAATCCATATGTCCAGAACCAATCCGAGTACCAGGCACAAGCAGGATCTATCTGAATACATGAAGAAAGGCTGACAACTCTCACCACTAATAGGCAACTCTTAGGTAGAGGCCATTTGAATATTGACTGCCCCCCACCTCCCGGAAGGTTTTTAAAATACTACTGTTTCATACCTTAACTACTTATTTTTATTTACTATCACTTAGAAACAATCCTTCCAAGAACAACAAAGAATATGTTAAATTATAATTCATTAGTCAAATTTATCCAGAGTGAACTTTGGCCAAAGATTAAAAATTTAGCTTCCAATCTAATTAAAGATGTCACATACTGACAGCTTTTGAATATCATTTTCATGAAACTAACTCTATTAGTTTTCAGGGAATTAAATTTGTCCATATAAATCATACTTGTGCCTAAATTCTAAGGACATAAAAAACCTAATTTCAGTGACATTAAACACTTCTATTCTTCCATACACCACAACAAAGAGTATTTTTTTATATTAAATCATTAAATGACTCTCTTAAAAAGTTGTAATTTTTTCCACATAGAGCAAAGTTTTATCTGGTTATGTTTTGTTTTTTGTTTTTGTTTTTTTTGCGGTACGCGGGCCTCTCACTGCTATGGCCTCTCCCATTGCGAGGTACAGGCTCCGGACGCACAGGCCCAGCGGCCATGGATCACGGGCCCAGCCGCTCCACAGCATGTGGGATCTTCCCGGACCGGGGCACGAACCCGTGTCCCCTGCATCGGCAGGCGGACTCTCAGCCACTGCACCACCAGGGAAGCCCTGGTTATGTTTTAATATCAATTATATCTTACTCTGGAGAACACTTTGGATGATATGGACAAATTTCTTGAAAAATACAATTTACCAAAATTAACATCTAAGAAAGAGAAAATGTGAAGAAGCCTATAGCTTTTAAAGAAATTTAACTAGAAACTACTTATGGGGCTTCCCTGGTGGCGCAGTGGTTGAGAGTCCGCCTGCCGATGCAGGGGACACTGGTTTGTGCCCCGGTCGTGAAGATCCCACATGCCGCGGAGCGGCTGGGCCCGTGAGCCATGGCCGCTGGGCCTGCGCGTCTGGAGCCTGTGCTCCGCAACGGGAGAGGCCACAGCAGTGAGAGGCCCGCGTACCGCCAAAAAAAAAAAAAACCTGATTATGAAATACTCCAAGCCCAGATGTCTTCACTAGTAAATTCTTCAAAACATTTAAAGAGTAACCCCGATCTCAAAGACAAACTCTTCAGGAGGTCAGAAATAAGAAGAAATACTTCCCAACTCTTTACATGAGACCAGCATAAACTTGACACCAAAACCTGAGTACATTACAGGAAAGTAAAATTATAGACCTGTCTCTCAAACAAAAAATGTAAAAACACTAAATAAAATATTAACAAATTGAATTCAGAAATATATACAAAGGATAATGCATCGTGAACAGCCGTAGTTTATCAGAGGAATGCAAGGATGGTTTAATATTCAAAAATCAATCAGTTTATTAAAACAGCATGGAGGTACTGGCTCAAGAACAGACAATGCAACAGAACAGAATGTAAAAACAGACCCACACCCATAAGGTTACTTAATTAATGGCAAAAACAATACTGTAGCACAGTAGGGAAAAAAGATGATCTTTTCAAATGAAAGCTAGGCTAATTATGTATCTAGGTGGAAAAAGTGTATCTTGACTCCTGCCTCACATGATACACAAAATCAATGCCAGCTGGATATCTAAATGTATAAAGTAAAACAATAAAGTTATTAGAAAAAAATAGAAGAATACTTTCCTGTTCTTGGGGTGAGCAAAAATTTATTATACGGAAAGAAATTAACAAGCTGGACTACATTAAAATTAAGAACTTCCGTTTACAAAGTGAACTGATTAAGAGAGTGAAAAGCCAAGCCAGAACAGGAGATATATAATCAACTGCTACAAAGCAATAAGAAAAAGGCAGACAAGCAAATAGCAGGCAACGGTCTTCAAAGCACAGGATACCAAAATGGTCAATAAACTTCATCAGCAATTAGAGTAATACAAATTAAACCACCAGAGC